>NC_069503.1:56954096-57319096 GCF_027579735.1 Bombina bombina | reverse complement strand
ATTTAGAATAGGGTAGGGATTTTTTTTATTTTGTGGGGGTTTGTTATTTTATTAGGGGGCTTAGATTAGGTGTAAGTAGCTTAAAATTGTAATATTTTTAACATGTTTGTAACTTACTTTTTTATTTTTTGTAACTTAGCTTTTTTTATTTTTTGTACTTTAGTTAGTTTATGTAATTGTATTTAATTGTAGTTATTTGTAGGTAGTTTATTTAGCTAATTTAATGATAGTGTAGTATTAGGTTTAATTGTAACTTAGGTTAGGATTTATTTTACAGGTAATTTTGTATTTCTTTTAGCTAGGTAGTTATTAAATAGTTAATAACTATTTAATAACTATTCTAACTAGCTAAAATAAATACAAAGTTACCTGTAAAATAAATATAAATCCTAAGATAGCTATAATATAATTATTAATTATATTGTAGCTATCTTAGGGTTTATTTTACAGGTAAGTATTTATTTTTAAATAGGAATAATTTATTAAAGTATAGTGTAGTGTTAGGTGTAATTGTAACTTAGGTTAGGATTTATTTCACAGGTACATTTCTCTTTATTTTAGCTAGGTAAGCTATTAAATAGTTAATAACTATTTAATAGTTATTGTACATGGTTAAAATAAATTGAAAGTTACCTGTAAAATAAATTTAAATCCTAAGATAGCTAGAATATAATTGTTATTTATATTGTAGCTATATTAGGGTTTATTTTAAAGGTAAGTATTTAGTTT
The DNA here is from genome assembly GCF_027579735.1 of Bombina bombina. Classification (NCBI taxonomy): domain Eukaryota; kingdom Metazoa; phylum Chordata; class Amphibia; order Anura; family Bombinatoridae; genus Bombina; species Bombina bombina. Next base: position 57,318,367 of record NC_069503.1, on the reverse strand, counting down.
TAAATAGGATTCATTTAGTTAATAAGAGTTAATTTATTTAGATTTATTTAATTAATATTTAAGTTAGGGGGCGTTAGGGTTAGGGTTAGACTTAGGTTTAGGGGTTAATAATTTTATTACAGTGGCGGCGGCGTAGTGGGGGGCAGGATAGGGGTTAATAAATTTATTATAGGTGGCGACGGTGTAGGGGGGGCAGGATAGGGGTTAATACATTTAATATAGGTTGCGGCGGGTTCAGGGAGCGGCGGTTTAGGGGTTAATACATTTATTATAGTTGCGGTGTGCTCCGGGAGCGGCGGTTTAGGGGTTAATATGTATAGAGTAGATTGCGGTGGGCTCCGGGAGCGGCGGTTTAGGGGGTAATAACTTTATTTAGTTGCGGCAGTGTAGGGGGGGTCAGATTAGCGGTGTTTAGACTCGGGGTACATGTTAGGGTGTTAGGTGTAGACAGCTCCCATAGGAATCAATGGGATGTCTCTCAGCAGCGAACTTGTACTTTCGCTATGGTCAGACTCCCATTAATTCCTATGGGATCCGCCACCTCCAGGGGTGGCGGTTTGAAAACCAGGTACGCTGGGCCGTAAAAGTGCCGAGCGTACCTGCTAGTTTTTTGATAACTAGCAAAAGTAGTGAGATTGTGCCGCACTTGTGTGCGGAACATCTGGAGTGACGTAAGAATCGATCTGTGTCGGACTGAGTCCGGCGGATCGAAGTTTACGTCACAAAATTCTACTTTTGCCGGTCTCGAGCCTTTGATAACTAAGGCGAATCAGCCTCGCCACAAATACGCTGCGGAATTCCAGCGTATTTGAGGTTGACGGCTTGATAACTAGGCCCCAATGTGCTCAGTTTCTGTCATTCTTATGAATTTGCAGCATTATATGTTAAAAAACATCCAACCCATTTTTTAAAATAGTTGAACATTTACTTTTTGCCTGATTGGCTGCTTCTTGACATGTGACTTCTCAGGGTGTTTTCATTCCTCCTCTTACTTCCTGTACAGCTGCAGCTGGGTAAGTCAGGCTGTGTGTATTGTGTGATTATAAGTTTGTGTTTATTTCTGCACTGCTGAAAAAGTATCAGTTGTTATAAATATTTTCCTTTTAGTGCCTGTTATTTACCTGCTTGTGCCAGTCAATGAGATAGTAACTGCAATTTAATTGTTAGTGCTAATGAAAGGGTTATAAACTCTCTGCTGCTCTCTGTCCTAGAAAAAGGGGCTAATACAGTCTGTGTTGCTCTCTGTGCTAGTGAAGGGTTACTACACACAGTGACATCAAATTGAAGGTCCTATTTGGTGGCGAGGTTGGTAACAACAACGCCCCATACACGGACTCTAATGAATGGACTTTGAAAAATCTGGGTCTATGGAAAAAAGTAATTATAAGCCTGTAATTTGTAATGATAGTATCAATACATTTATTCAATTGGTCAATATGGATGTAAGTAAATTGCAACAGTAGGTCACAAGGGATGGTGTAATGGTAAGGAGTAACATAAGTAAGGTAGAAAAGAAAGCAATACAAACATTCAAAAATAAATTGGAAAGTGTGATTCTGAAGGGGGCCAATAAGGGAGGAGCATCAGTTATTTTGGATAAGAGGTACTACATAGAGGAAATTAAACAGCAACTTAATGATCCAGGGACTTGCAAAAAATTGACACAGAATCCAGTGCATAGAATACAGAGAGAATTGTTGGCCTGCCTGGAGAGAGCAGCAAAGCTTGGAGTGATTGATACAAAATTGAAAGAATATTTGTACAACAAGGAACCGAGGACACCAGTTTTTTACACTGTACCAAAAATTCACAAAAATCTTGCTGCTCCTCCAGGCAGGCCCATAATATACAGTGTTGATTCAGCCTTTTCCAATGTATCTATTTTTTTTTTTTTTTTTTTTTTTGAATCAGCTTTATTGAGATAATAAAAATAGAATTACAGGTTATGGAGACGCAGCTCCAGTTTCATACATATTTGATGTAACAGTACATGCTAGATATTGGGCCGATTCAATTTTACTATTATAACAACAATACAACATTGGACTGGACCAGCAGGCACTTATCAGAAGATTTAACTCTTTACAAGTGAATAAAGAAATGCAACATAGAACAAGGGAATTCTGTCTGAATTTCAAACACTTCTTTTTCATTATGATATTGCAGAAGGGGGGGGGGGGTTTCTCAACAATAAACTCCATTGTGTTTCTATATAACTAATGTATGATATGGAATCCACCTATCTATCTTTAAGGTATATTTCCCATAGTGATAAAACTTGAGCATAAACTTCCATTCTGTCTGTTTTTAAGTAATATAGTTCCTCGAGATGAACCAATTCAGAAACTCTATTAACCCACATCTCTATAGTTGGGGGATCTCGCGACCTCCAGTTCTTAGCTATTAGAAATTTTACACTATTTGACATAATAAAGAATAATTTAAGGGAGGGTTTATGTTTAATTTTGGGAGGTTTATTTAGTAACCAGATTAGGGGGTCCATAGGAAATTGTAGTTCGAGTATGTCTTCTATCTCTAGAATGACTGACTTCCAAAGATTATGTATAACTGTGCACCACCACCACATGTGGGCCATGCCACTGTTGGCATGTCCACAGCGCCAGCATTTGTTTTGCGATTTGTGAAATAGTCGGTGAAGTTTGTTGGGTGTGTAGTACCATCTATGTAGTAATTTTAGGTTAATTTCCATAGTGGCTGTGGAGATAGAGGTCTTAAGTGTTGCACCTATTATTCTTGATCTGATGTGTAGTGGGATTATTATCCCTAAATCCTTCTCCCAACTTTCCATATAGGGAATGGGGTAACCCGGAAATGGTGTGATCAATATTTTATAGATTAGTGATAAGGTATGTCGGATTGGTGGTTCTCTGATGCATAACTGCTCAAATGAGGTTAATGGTCTGGTCATATTGGGAGACTGGTCATGAGTCATGAGGAGGTGGTATATTCGTTGGTATGTGAACCAATTAGTCAAGCAGGAGAAACCCTGTTGTATTAAGTCTGTTTGTGATTTGATCTGTTCATTGTGGACCATCCAGAAAACCGGAAAATCTTGGAGGTGTGAGGGATAGGAATGTTTGTTTATGTTGGGACCTAGATCAAGCTCTCCGTTTTTAATTAGGGATGTCAATGGAGAGGGCCTAGAGGAAAGGTGTGGGAATAAGGTTAGTAGCTTATGCCATGACCGATAGGTTTCTGTAATAGTAATGGTCGATTGGGGGTGTTTGTCTTGGGGGTGTTTAAAAGCCCAACATGGGCTGCTAAGGTTTTGGGATTGCGCTATGCTATGTTCCATGACAACCCACCTTTTGTGTTGTTTATGAATACTCCAGTCTACAATTCTTTGTAGGAATATCGCGTACCTATAATACATTAGGTTAGGAAGGCCTAAACCTCCTTGTAACTTGGGGAGGGACATAATAGTTTTATTAATTCTTGGGTGCTTTTTATGCCATACAAAATCACTGAGAGCACATTGTAGGGAAGGTAAGTATCTCTCTGGTAATGGGATAGGCAGGGTTTGAAGAATATATAAGATTCTGGGGAATACATTCATTTTTATTAGGTTAATGCGACCCAGCCATGATAGTTTTTTGGATCTCCAAGTCGAGAGATCTCTAATTATTTCGGATTTAATTTTTTCATAATTGAGTTGAATCAGTGCCTCTGTAGAAGTGGCTAGGTATATGCCTAGGTATTTAAGATGGCACTTGTTCCATTTAAATGGGGATAGAGTTACTAATTGTTCTGATTCTTCCGGTCCGATGGTAATATTTAGTATTTCGGATTTTGTAATGTTGACTAGGAAGTTGGACACATTATGGAAAACCTGGAATTCTCTAACCAACAGGGGTAACGAGGTCAGGGGGTTGGTCAAGGTGAATAACAAGTCGTCAGCGAATAGAGATATGGTGTATTGTTGATCATTTATTGTGAGTCCTGCTATATCTGGGAGGGATCTAATCCTAACTGCTAATGTTTCAATTACGCAAGCGAAGAGCAAGGGCGATAGTGGGCATCCCTGCCGTGTCCCGTTAGATATTGTAAACGGGCCTGATAAGGTTCCATTTATTAGTACCCTAGCGCTAGGGCTAGTGTATAGAGACATTATGTTTTGTATCACTTTCTCCCCAAATCCCATGGCTTGGAGTGTCATTTGTAGGTAGTCCCAGGCAACACGGTCAAAAGCCTTCTCTGCATCGATAGAGAGTGCTATTAGTGGTATTTTATGGTTTTGGGCATAAAAGATTGTGTTCAAGGCTCTGACCGTGTTGTCTTTCGCCTCCCTCCCCAGAACGAATCCCACTTGGTCAGGGTGTATGAGGTCGGGTAACAGATTGTTAATTCTATTTGCTAGTAATTTTGAGTATATTTTGATATCGGTATTTAGCAGGGATATTGGGCGGTAGCTGGTGGGTTCGATAGGGGATTTTTGAGGTTTCAGTAGTACGGATATATGGGCTTCTAGGGCTGGTCCTGAAAAAGGGTGGGTAGAGTCTATGTAGTTGAAATATTGCAATAGGTGTGTGGATAGTTGTTCTGCAAAGGTTAAGAAGTATTTGTAAGTGTAGCCGTCAGGGCCTGGAGCTTTGCCGTTGGGTAAGTTTTTAAGTACAAGTTGAAGCTCTTCTAGTGAGAACGGCTCGTCTAACGCTTCTTTTTGTAATTGGGTTATATGGGGGAGTTTTAGTTTAGAGAGGTATTCTGATATTAGTTGTTTTCGAGAGTGACTAACTGGGGTTTCTGTTTGCGAATGCGAAGGAAGATTATATAGTTTGTAGTAGTACTTTCTAAATGTTTCTGCAATTGCCTGTGTAGTTCGGTGGGATCTACCTTCACTATCTTTTATGTGGAGAATATAGTTAGACTTTGTTTTTTTCCTTATATATCTGGCCAGAGAGCGACCTTGTTTATTTAAATCAATGTATGAGTGTTGTTTGAATAGGAAGGCTTTTCTATTTTGTTCCTTCCCCAGGATAGAAGCTAGTCTAAATCTCGCAGTCTGTAATGTTTGCAGAATGGATTCGTCTTTTGGATTTGTTTTATGGGTTTTCTCTAGTTGGGATATTTCTAAGAGAAGGTTATTGGTCGCTTCTCTCCGTAGTTTGGAAAGGTATGCTTTGCAAGCCATCAACTCACCCCTAATAGTACACTTATGGGCTTCCCAATTGGTTTGTGGGGATGTGTCTGTGTGTTTATTATGCAGGAAAAAATCTTCGATCCTGTTTTGTATTTTTAATTTAATAGCAGGATCTAATAGTAGGCTATCATCTAGCTTCCATATGTAGTTTGTGATAGGTTTAGAAGGCCACATTAGGGCACAACATACCCCTGCATGGTCCGACCATGTCATCGGTGTGATGTCTATGGACCTTACTAAGCTCATACTTGTTATATCTGTGAATATGTAATCGATCCTGCTATACATTTTGTGAGGAAAGGAATAAAATGTGTAGTCGATGGTGTCCGGGTGCATCACTCTCCATATGTCTAAGCAGCCCCTTTGTTGCAGGGTATTATTCACTTTCTTGACGTTATTTTTAGAGATAGAAACATTGTGAGTGGAGCTGTCCATATTAGGGTTTAAAGGGAGGTTAAGATCGCCTCCAATAATTAGTGTACCTTTTTGGATATTGAGGACCTCATTTAATACTTTTTTAATAAAGGAGTGTTGTTTTGTGTGTGGTGCATATATTGAGGCAAGTGTGATGGGAAGACCATATAGTAGGCCCGTTATTATAAGAAATCTGCCTTCTCTGTCTCGGTTGACGGAGAGCTCCTGAAAAGGGATCCCCTTTCTGATCAAGATGCCAACTCCTTGTATTTTTTTTTGTGTATGGGATGCGTAATAGCTTTTACCAAATTTATAGTGAAATGATTTGGGCTCTCTACCCTTTAGGAAGTGAGTCTCCTGAAGGAGTATAATATCCCCTTTTTTCTGTTTAAAATCAGTTAGAGCAGTTGTTCTTTTCCTGGGTGAATTTAAACCCTTAGTGTTAATAGTTATAACATTAATATTTCTACTTTCATTTTTCTTACTATGAAGCGCCATATAATACTATCTTAGGTGTAACATAGTGTAATTGAGATCTCCCCCAGGTATACAATAGTAGAGCAGATAGAGATAAACATGTAACTTGGTGTGCTGCCGTCCAGTCCTGAACCTTAAATAAACTTAAAAACAGAATAACAAAAAACATAACATAACAATCATAATAACATACATAAAAACATAACCAAACCATATTCTGTCGATCAATCGACAAGTTACTAGGAGGAATGATCCCTCTTCCTCAGCAGCTCCTAGCTGCAACGACCAATCCCCCCTCCCCATACCTCTGACTAGTGCTATAAAGGGTCTTATATGGTCAGGGGGTGGCCTGTATTTTACTTTGTTTGTTAATCAACTTCCCTTGGTATTAGTGAACAGGGAATTCGGGTTGGGGCAAGGAAGAAAAAAAGGAAAAGAAGGGGGGGGCATATGGCTCTCAATAGGGTGAGAGTAAATATTGGTTGGTGAGAAACTTATGTAGGGAACGTTAATTCTAAACAGTATAAGTTTCACTTAACTAGTAGTTAACATATGAACAAATAAACACATATATAGATCAGAGTTCATTTGAGTATCCAGGTCATTTGGAAGGTAGAAGAATGTTTTGCTGTCTTTCGACAGATCAGGTACAGGCAGCTTCCTGGGGGTCAGCAGCTAACAATGAACAAGAAGAGAGAATTCTACTTATCTGTGGAATTGTGTCCAGAAACCACTCTATTCAAGGTAAGAAGAAAGTCAAGGAGGAGGACTCCGATGAGTAGCTTGGTCACGTTGTTTGTTCTTGGAACGGACTGTGGACCATTCCGTTCGTAGGCTTGGAGGTACATTGTGCTTCTTGGAAACTTTGGAACTGCCATCTTCATCTGTTATTGTGGGAGGGGTGTGGAATGTAAGACCTAGTGCTTTGGAGAGAGTGTCCAAGTCCGAAGACTCTCTATATATCAGTAGTTTGCCTTCATGGGGTATTAGAAGGCTGAAGGGGAAACCCCAACGATAGCGAAGGTTATGTTCTTGTAGTAACGATGTTATAAACTTTAAGGATTTCCTCTTTTCAATCGTTGTTGGGCATAGGTCTTGATAGATTTGTAATTCCTTATCTCTGAATAAGAGAGGACGTATATTTCTTGCAGCTAGCCAAATAGCTTCTCTATCTTTGTAATGTAATATCCTCACTATCACGTCCCTTGGTGGTGCAGAAGGGTTAGGGCGAGGTCTTAGAGCCCTATGGGCCCTTTCTATGGTGTTGTCTGTGAAAGCGGAGGACTTGGTTATGAAGTTGAAGAGATTTAAGATATAGGAGTGGAGGTCCTCAGGTGATATCTTTTCTGGTATGCCACGAATCCTTAGGTTGTTTCTCCTACTCCTGTTCTCCAAGTCCTCCACCTTGTTCTGTAAATCGTTAATCACGGAAGCCTGTTGAGTTAGGCCGGATTCTGTATTGCTTAGCATGGAATTAACCACTTCTTGGGTATCCTCTAAGTCCTCAATTCTGTCTCCTAGTGTGTTGATTTCTTTTTTGACCTTAGAGATCTCTGACTGTATAAAGGATTTAAGGTCGGCAATGTCAGATTTTGAGGGCAATCTATCTATGGTAGCTTGTAAGGTAGAAAGTTGTTGTTGAGTTATAGATTGCTCTGTGTTGTGTATAGGTACTTGGTTAAGGGCATCATCAGAATGTCCTTTTGGTGAAGGGGGGGTGTTCATTTTACCTTGGTCTGATGGAGAGAAAAAGGCAGATACTGAAGTTGTCTGTGTGATAGGTTTGCCAGCTTTGTCAGACTTAGGTGGTCTCCTGGTCGACATCCTCACAATCTGTTATGACGATTGAGAGAAAAAAAAAAAAGGGGCTGGAGGATTGGGATATATCAACCCACTTTGTGTAGTTCCAATATATATACAGTTCTCACCACCTCTCCCTTCTCTTATATTAGTGCTTCTTAAAAAAGTATATATAGTGTTATTCTTCCTCTCTTGGTTTCAGTGTCTCTGTTCTATACAAAAATAATTAATGAACTATGATACCGGAATGCTGCATCTCTGGTAGTTTTAAATATTGTTTTTTGGCAGTGCTGTCTGTTTGTAAGTTATTCTTTGCATCTGTCCCTTATTTTTATATATAATGTGTGGGTAGCAGAAAGTATGGCAATTGTTTCAGGGGTGTGCTGAACTGACCTGCTTCTCATTCACTTTTATTTATGAGGGCCATTGCGTTCCTTATGTCGGCATGCCACGTGGGCTTAAGAAGCTAAAATGGCGATCAGAATTTTTCCCCAAGTATCTCCTGCTCTTCACCCCAGCGTCTCCCGCTGATTCATAACTCTGTGTTAAGCGGTATTAGTGAAAGTTTCTTACCGCTGATATGTCCCCTTATTTAATGACTGTCCGGTAGGTGTTCCGAGTCTGGAAGGTTGTGCGGCAGCATCGCGGAGCAGTTGTGGCTAGTTGTTGGAGCGCACCAGCTCCGTGTTCCAATGTTCCGGATGCTCCGGGTGATCAGTTCACCCCATATGTCCGACCGGTTTCGCCTGCGTTGAGGGAAAGTGTTATCGGGCAGCTGCTAAGGAAGAGCGGTCCCGGAGCTCATACACTAAGCGGCCATGTTCCAGCACGGCCAAGCCCCGCCTCCTTCCAATGTATCTATTTTTATTGATAGATTGTTGCAGCCTGAGGTTTTGACGTGCAGTTCATATATTAAAGATACAGGAGATTTAAAAAGTGAAAGATCTGCATTTACCCAGTGAGCGTTTTCTGATGTATACTCTAGATGTTAAAAGCCTCTATACATGTATAAAACATTAAACAGGTATAGGTGTTATTAAAACAGTTTTGCATGTGGATAGAGGATATACACAACAACAATGTACATTTATTGAGGAACTTTTGAGGCTGATTCTGTACTGGAATTATTTCATGTTCCAGGATGACTGGTTTATCCAGATAAGAGGGACTGCCATGGGGTCCAACGTGGCCCCATCATACGCCAATTTATTCATGAGTATGGTAGAAGAGAAAATAGTCTATGAGAATGAACTGTTCAAAGACTATGGAGGAGCCTGGTGGCTCTTCATAGACGATATTTTTGGTGTATGATGGGGCCCCGTGGACTCCCTCATTAAATTTGTTACTGACCTAAATTCTACTGTGAGAGATTTGGAGTTTACATTTAACTTTAGCGAAGAAAGTATCATGTTTTTGGATACTATAGTGTATAAGAAAGATTCTAAATTAGAGTTTGATTTATACTCCAAGGAAACTGATAGGAATACGCTGTTACAGTATCATAGTTTCCATCCACGCCATTTGGTGGAATCTCTCCCTAAATGCCAATTAATGAGGTTTCAACGTATAGTAACAGAACCTGAAAATTACAATAAGAGATCCAAAGAAATGTAGGAAAAAATTCGTAATAGGGGTTATCCACAAAGTATTTTAGATAAATGCAGTAAAAACCTAGGAGTTAAAAATAAAGAAAAAGATAACAGCAAGAGAATGGTCTTCTCCTCACAATATAGCATACATGGTAGTCAAATAGCCAAAACAATCAACAAACATTGGCATATACTCCAGAGATACAACAGTCAAATAATGCAATTTAAGGAAAAACCCATTATAGCCTATAAAAGGGTCAAAAACCTAAGAGACTATTTTGTGAAGTCAGATATAGGACCTTCTAAACAAAAACAACAAGGTTATCTAAGTAAAAAGAACTTAGGGCGTTATCCCTGTTTGGGATGCATCAGCTGCAATTCAATAATAAGAGGAAAAGAGTTCTTTCACCCTAGGAGTGGCCAAAAACTTACTATTAGAAATATTTTTTACTTGTGATACAACTTATGCAGTTTATCTAATTAAATGCCCATGTTCCCTCATCTATATTGGAGAGACGGTAAGAAAAGTAAAGGATAGACTTAGTCAGCACCGCTCCAATATTAGATGCGGGGACAGGGAGGCACCGGTATCACACCACTTTTTAGAAAAAGGCCATAGTATTAGCCAACTCAGGTGGCAAGTAATTGATCATGTAGGCCCACAAAGAAAGGGAGGTGACCGGGAGAAATTACTTAAACAAAAAGAGATGTATTGGATATATAAATTAGGGACACTGGTCCTAAATGGCTTGAATAGGGACTTTGAATGGTCAGTATTTTGGTAAATATGTAGTAATAGGAATATAATAATACTGAGGTATTGGTGTTAGAATGGTACTTTGTGCAGGGTAGGCATGCTGGTGGCTAATGAAATTGTGATGTGATTATCAGCTGCTAGAAATTGTAGATAAAAAAACAAGTTTCAAAAATTGAGTTAAATAAATTTTGGTAAAGAAATGTTTAGTGATAGTTATATACTTGTTACGCTAGGTGGCGCTCAAGGATAGATGTTATTGGCGCCAAGCCAAACAGTTTAAAAGAGGCATCACTGAGTATTGTGTGTGTGTATAGCATGATTAACTGACAGCAGTCACGAAACGTTGCTCTTTTTAGTCAATAAAAAGACACTTTTTATACTAATTGAGTTGTGGACATCTTCATGTGTGTTTATACTAAGTGGAACTGGCAGATTTCCACTGTCTACACAAGCATTATATGATCCGGCAGCTGTTCCAAACTTTTACTTGGGTTGCTATATGTGGATGGGTGTCTTCTGGTAAGTATATATCATTTTTTAAGACACTCTCAGTTATGTTTGGCACTTTATCTTATAAAGTTTTAATTGTATATGTTTGCCATGAGTCAGGTCTGTGTATTTCCCTTTGCAGTCTAACAGTTTCAGCATGGAATTTATGTTTATAGGAGTTTTAGACTTACCTGGGATTCCAGATTACTTGTAACTTGGAGTCTGTGTTTTTTACAATTTCTTTCATGTAAGTGGCAAGAGTCCATGAGCTAGTGACGTATGGGATATACATTCCTACCAGGAGGGGCAAAATTTCCCAAACCTCAAAATGCCTATAAATACACCCCCTACCACACCCACAATTCAGTTTTACAAACTTTGCCTCCTAAGGAGGTGGTGAAGTAAGTTTGTGCTAGATTTCTACGTTGATATGCGCTTCTCAGTATGCTAAAGCCCGGTTTCCTCTCAGAGTGCAGTGAATGACAGAGGGATGTGAAGCAAGTATTACCTATTGAATGCAATGGTCATCCTAACGGGGATCTATTTCATAGGTTCTCTGTTATCGGTCGTAGATATTCTTCTACCGCCCTTTTCAGATCGACGATATACTCTTATATACCATTACCTCTACTGATTCTCGTTTCAGTACTGGTTTGGCTATCTGCTATATGTAGATGAGTGTCTTTTGGTAAGTATGTTTTCTTTTATTTAAGACACTCTCAGCTATGGTTTGGCACTTTATATGTAAAGTTCTAAATATATGTTTTTATACTTATATTTGCCATGATTCAGGTTTATCAGACTGTCAGTTTCATTTTTGGGAAATGCATATGAATACATTTTTTCTTACCTGATAATTTTTCAAATTGTCTTTCTTTCTAAACTGCAGGCTGTTAGGCTCGCGGGGGCGCAACATGCTATAATTTATTGCATAATTTTTGGCGCGAGACTTTTTTGGCGCAAGAATTATGTTGGTTGGCGTTATGATGTCATTTCCAGTGTCTTAGTTGGCGCAGAGAGTTTTCACATAGTTGCGTCATCTATGACGCTCGTGTTTGTTGCAGACATTTTTGGCGCCAAAAAAAATATTTTGTCAATTGTGGGCGTCATACTTGGCGCCAGATTTTTTGACATTATTTAAGTCATTATTTCTTTTTGTTCTGGTTTCCAGAGGCTTATTCTGTTTGCATTTTCCCATTCCTGAATCTGTCATATAAGGAAATTGATAATTTTGCTTTTTATGTTGTTTTTTTCTATTTACATATTGCAAGATGTCTTAAACTGACCCTGTCTCAGAATCTACTTCTGGCATTCTGCTGCCTGATGTCGGTTCTACTAAAGCTAAGTGCATTTGTTGTAAACTTGTGGTAACTGTTCCTCCGGCTGTAGTTTGTGTTAGTTGTCATGATAAACTTTCAAAAGCAGACAATATTTCCATTAGTAGTAATCCATTACCTGTTGTTGTTCCTTCAACATCTAATGTTCAGGATATTCCTGTTAATGTGAGAGAATTTGTTTCTGATTCTATTCAGAAGGCTCTGTCTGTTATACCACCTTCTAATAAACGTAAAAGGTCTTTTAAAACTTCTCATAAATTCAAAGAATTTTTAAATGACCGACAGCATTCTGATTTATCTATCTCTGATGAGGATCTATCTGGTTCAGAAGATTCTGCCTCAGATATTGACACTGACAAAAGTTCATATTTATTTAAAATGGTGTATATTCGTTCTTTATTAAAAGAGGTGTTGATTGCATTAGATATGGAGGAGACTAGTCCTCTTGATATTAAAACCAGTAAATGTTTAAATTCGGTTTTTAAACCTCATGTAGTTATTCCAGAAGTTTTTCAAGTTCCTGATGCTATTTCAGATTTAATTTCTAGGGAATGGAATAGTCTGGGTACTTCATTTACTCCTTCTCCAAGGTTTAAGAAGCTTTACCCTTTGCCGACTGATAGATTAGAGTTTTGGGAAAAGATCCCCTAAGTTGATGGGGCTATCTCTACTCTTGCTAAGCGTGCTACTATTCCTACGGCAGATAGTACTTCTTTTAAAGATCCTTTAGATAGGAAGCTTGAATCTTATGTAAGGAAGGCTTATTTATGTTCAGGTCATCTTCTTAGGCCTGCTATTTCTTTGGCTGATGTTGCTGCGGCTTCAACTTTTTGGTTGGAAACTTTAGCGCAACAAGTACCAGATCCTAATGTGTATAGCATTGTTAAGCTAATTCAACATGCTAATAATTTCATTTGTGATGCCATTTTTGATATCATTAGAATTGATGTCAGATATATGTCTTTACCTATTTTAGCTAGAAGAGCTTTATGGCTTAAATCCTGAAATGCGGATATGACTTCTAAGTCAACGTTGCTATCTCTTTCTTTCCAAGGTAATAAATTATTTGGTTCTCAGTTGGATTCTATAATTTCAACTGTCACTGGGGGCTAACCGTTTTCGTTCCTTTCATCAGAATAAGGAACAGAAACCTGACCCTTCCCCTAAAGGAACGGTTTCCAATTGGAAGCCTTCTCCAGTCTGGAATAAATCCAAGCCTTTTAGAAAACCAAAATCAGCCCCCAAGTCCGCATGAAGGTGCGGCCTTCATTCCAGCGCAGCTGGTAGGGGGCTGACTACGATTTTTCAAAGATGTTTGGATCAATTCAATCCAAAATCATTGGATTCAGAACATTGTTTCTCAAGAGTACAGAATAGGTTTCAAGATAAGACCGCCTGTGAGAAGTTTCTTTCTCTCACGCATTCCAGTAAACCCAGTAAAGGCTCAGGCTTTCAGACCTGGAGTTATCCGGGGTAATTGTGCCAGTTCCATATCTGGAACGGGGTCTGGGGTTTTATTCAAATCTGTTCATTGTTCCAAAGAAAGAGAATTCTTTCAGACCAGTTCTGGATCTAAAAATTTTTAATCGTTATGTAAGAATACCAACATTCAAAATGGTGACTATAAGGACTATTCTGCCTTTTGTTCAGCAAGGGCATTATATGTCCACAATAGACTTACAGGATGCTTATCTTCATATTCCGATTCATCCAGATCAATATCAGTTCCTGAGATTCTCTTTTCTAGACAATCATTACCAATTTGTTGTTCTTCCTTTTGGTCTAGCAACAGCTCCAAGGATCTTTTCAAAGGTTCTCGGTGCCCTACTCTCTGTAATCAGAGAGCGGGGTATTGCGGTGTTTCCTTATTTGGACGATATCTTGGTACTTGCTCAGTCTTTACATTCTGCAGAATCTCACACAAATCAACTAGTGTTGTTTCTTCAAAGACATGGTTGGAGGATCAATTTACAAAAAAGTTCCTTGATTCCTCAGACAAGGGTAACCTTTTTAGGATTCCAAATAGATTCAGTATCCATGACTTTGTCTCTAACGGGCAAATGACGTCTGAAATTGGTTTCAGCTTGTCGGAACCTTCAGTCTCAGTCATTCCCTTCAGTAGCTATGTGTATGGAGGTTTTAGGTCTCATGACTGCAGCATCGGGCGCGATCCCCTTTGCTCGTTTTCACATGAGACCTCTTCAGCTTTGTATGCTGTGCCAATGGTGCAGGGATTATACAAAGATATCACAATTAATATCCTTAAATCCCAATATTCGACTATCTCTGACTTGGTGGTTAGATCACCATCGTTTAGTTCAAGGGGCCTCTTTTGTTCATCCAACCTGGACTGTGATCACAACAGATGCAAGTCTTTCAGGTTGGGGAGCTGTCTGGGGATCTCTGACAGCGCAGGGGGTTTGGAAATCTCAAGAGGCGAGATTACCAATCAATATTTTAGAACTCTGTGTGATTCTCAGAGCTCTTCAGTTTTGGCCTCTTCTGAAGAGAGAACCGTTTATTTGTTTTCAGACAGACAATGTCACAACCGTGGCATATGTCAATCATCAAGGTGGGACTCACAGTCCTCAGGCTATGAAAGAAGTATCTCGGATACTTGCATGGGCGGAATCCAGCTCCTGTCTAATCTCTGCGGTCCATATCCCAGGTATAGACAATTGGGAAGTGGATTATCTCAGTCGCCAGACTTTACATCCGGGAGAGTGATCTCTTCACCCAGATGTGTTTCTTCAGGTTGTTAAGATGTGGGGGCTTCCAGAAATAGATCTGATGGCTTCTCATCTAAACAAGAAACTTCCCAGGTATCTGTCCAGGTCCAGGGATCCTCAGGCGGAAGCAGTGGATGCATTGTTACTTCCTTGGCATTATCAACCTGCTTATATCTTTCTGCCTCTAGTTCTTCTTCCAAGAGTGATTTCCAAAATCATAATGGAGCGTTCATTTGTTCTCCTGGTGGCTCCAGCATGGCCACACAGGTTTTGGTATGCGGATCTTGTTCGGATGTCCAGTTGCCAACCTTGGCCACTTCCGTTAAGGCCAGACCTTTTATCTCAAGGTCCATTTTTCCATCAGGATCTCAAATCATTAAATTTGAAGATATGGAGTTTGAACGCTTAGTGCTTAGTCATTGAGGTTTCTCTGACTCAGTGATTAATACTATGTTGCAGGCTTGCAAATCTGTGACTAGAAAGATTTATTACCGAGTTTGGAAGACTTACATTTCATGGTGTTCTTCTCATAAATTCTCTTGGCATTCTTTTAGAATTCCTAGAATTTTACAGTTTCTTCAGGATGGTTTGGATAAAGGTTTGCAAGTTCTTTGAAAGGACAAATCTCTGCTCTTTCTGTTCTTTTTCACAGAAAATTTGCTAATCTTCCTGATATTTATTGTTTTGTTCAGGATTTGGTTCGTATCAAGCCTGTCATTAAGCCAATTTCTCCTCCTTGGAGTCTTAATTTGGTTTTGAGGGCTTTACAGGCTCCTCCGTTTGAGCCTATGCATTCTCTGGACATTAAATTACTTTCTTGGAAAGTATTGTTTCTTTTGGCCATCTCTTCTGCTAGAAGAGTTTCTGAATTATCTGCTCTTTCTTGTGAGTCTCCTTTTCTGATTTTTCATCAGGATAAGGCGGTTTTGCAGACTTCATTTAAATTTTTACCTAAAGTTGTGAATTCTAACAACATTAGTAGAGATGTTGTCCCTTCGTTGTGTCCTAATCCTAAGAATTCTTTGGAAAGATCTTTACAATTCTTTGGACGTGGTAAGAGCTTTGAAATATTATGTTGAAGCTACTAAAGATTTCAGAAAGACTTCTAGTCTATTTGTTATCTTTGCTGGTTCTAGGAAAGGTCAGAAGGCTTCTGCCATTTCTTTGGCGTCTTGGTTAAAGCTTTTGAATCATCATGCTTATTTGGAGTCGGGTAAGTCCCCACCTCAGAGGATTACGGCTCATTCTATTAGGTGAGTTTCTACTTCCTGGGCTTTTAAGAATGAAGCTTCTGTTGATCAGATTTGCAAAGCAGCAACTTGGTCTTCTTTGCATACTTTTACTAAATTCTACCATTTTGATGTTTTCTCTTCTTCTGAAGCAGTTTTTGGTAGAAATGTTCTTCAGGCAGCTGTTTCAATTTGATTCTTCTGCTTATAATTTCATTTTTTTTCATTATAAAGATTAAAACTTTTGATTTGGGTTGTGGATTCTTTTTTCAGTGGAATTGGCTGTCTTTATTTTTATCCCTCCCTCTCTAGTGACTCTTGCGTGGAGTTCCACATCTTGGGTATTTGCTATCCCATACTTCACTAGCTCATGGACTCTTGTCAATTACATGAAAGAAAACATAATTTATGTAAGAACTTACCTGATAAATTAATTTCTTTCATATTGGCAAGAGTCCATGAGGCCCACCCTTTTTTGTGGTGGTTATGATTTTTTTTGTATAAAGCACAATTATTCCAATTCCTTGTTGATGCTTTCACTCCTTTCTTATCACCCCACTTCTTGGCTATTCGTTAAACTGAATTGTGGGTGTGGTGGGGGTGTATTTATAGGCATTTTGAGGTTTAGTAAACTTTGCCCCTCCTGGTAGGAATGTATATCCCATACGTCACTAGCTCATGGACTCTTGTCAATATGAAAGAAATGAATTTATCAGGTAAGTTCTTACATAAATTATGTTTCTTTTGCATGATGTACAGAGTCCACAGATTCAGCCTTACTTGTGGGATATTCTCCTTCCTAAGAGGAAGTGGCAAAGAGAGCACCACAGCAGAGCTGCCTATATAGCTCCCCCCTTAACTCCACCCCCCAGTAATTCTCTTTGCCGGCTCTAAGCAGGAAGGGTAAAGGGAAAGAGGTGTTAAGCTGTTAGTTTAATTTTAACTACAATCAAGAGTTTGTTATTTTTAAATGGTACCGGTGTTATACTATTTACTCTCAGGCAGGATATAGATGAAGATTTCTGCCTGGAGGATTCTGAGCTTAGCATTTGTAACTAAGGTCCACTGCTGTTCCCACAGTAGCTGAGGAGTACAGGAAAACTTCAGTGTGAGGAACGGTTTCTTGCTATGCAGCAATGAGGTATGTTCAGTCATATTTTCTGCAGAGACTGTGTTAACTCAGAAAGTCTGACAATATCCCCATTAGGGGAAGGGTAAGCAGTAATCCTAGTATGAAAGAGGCTTTACTAGCTTGCATGAAGGGCTAAGTTTTTTGGGCACTTAGTTTGTTTATTAAAAAAGTGACAAACGTTTGTGTGTTCTGGGAATAATGTTTTTTATGTTTATGGGAACGTTTACTTGAGGGGTCATTTGGCTTATTTAGGGTTGTTATAACCCACATGGTTTTCAAATTTAGTTTGCTAGATTTGTGTAGGCCCCAGCAACATCAAGTGAGGTTGGCGGGGCCTATTTTTGCGCCTCAGTTGCGCATTTAGTAATTCAGACAAGCAGCAAGCAACTTCTCCTGAGCTCCTGATAGTCTTCTGAGGGCCTATTCGAAGTTTTAACCCCAGATTATGGTTCCTAAGAGCAGGTAGGGCCACAGCAGAGCTGCGGCAAGGTGCTAATAGGGGTTTTAACCGGTTTTTAGACAAATTTCAATCCGGTTTTGTCATTTGTGGGGTTATTGTTTCTTTACTTGTGGTGCAATACTTCTAAGGCTTAGTGGATACACTGTAAAAATTTCGGAAAATATGAAGCAATTTTACCCTGTTTTGCAGTTTGTGTATGCCTTTTTTTCTCTTAAAGGCACAGTACCGTTTTTGCAAATTGTGTTTTCTTCTGTTATGTGTGATCAGTCCACGGGTCATCATTACTTCTGGGATATTATCTGCTCCCCTACAGGAAGTGCAAGAGGATTCACCCAGCAGAGTTGCTATATAGCTCCTCCCCTCTACGTCACCTCCAGTCATTCTCTTGCACCCAAAGACTAGATAGGAGGTGTGAGAGGACTATGGTGATTATACTTAGCTTTTATAACTTCAATCAAAAGTTTGTTATTTTACAATAGCACCGGAGCGTGTTATTACTTCTCTGGCAGAGTTTGAAGAAGAATCTACCAGAGATTTTCTTATGATTTTAACCGGAGTAGTTAAGATCATATTGCTGTTTCTCGGCCATCTGAGGGAGGTAAAAGCTTCAGATCAGGGGACAGCGGGCAGTTGAATCTGCATTGAGGTATGTAGCAGTTTTTATTTTCTGAATGGAATTGATGAGAAAATCCTGCCATACCGTTATAATGACATGTATGTATACTCTACACTTCAGTATTCTGGGGATGGTATTTCACCGGAATTACTCTGTAAAAGTACATTAAACCTTTTAATAGGTATTTAATTCATGTTAAACGTTTTTGCTGGAATGTAGAATCGTTTGCATTGCTGAGGTACTGAGTGAATAAATATTTGGGCATTATTTTTCCACTTGGCAGTTTGCTTGTTTTGATTATGACAGTTTCGTTTCTCTCTCACTGCTGTGTGTGAGGGGGAGGGGCCGTTTTTGGCGCTCTTTGCTACGCATCAAAAATTTCCAGTCAGTTAGTCTTGTATTTTCTGCATGATCCGGTTCATCTCTAACAGAACTCAGGGGTCTTCAAACTTCTTTGAAGGGAGGTAGATTCTCTCAGCAGAGCTGTGAGATTTATGTAGTGACTGTGTTTTAAAACGTTGCTCTGTGATTTTTATGTTTAAAATTTAATTAGTGTTACTTTACTAATGGGAACAAACCTTTGCTAACAAGTTGTGTTGTTTTTAAAGAGTGATGCTATAACTGTTTTTTCAGTTCATTATTTCAACTGTCATTTAATCGTTTAGTGCTTCTTTGAGGCACAGTACGTTTTTGTTAAATAAGATTGTAACCAAGTTGCATGTTTATTGTTAGTGTGTTAAACATGTCTGATTCAGAGGAAGATACCTGTGTCATTTGTTCCAATGCCAAGGTGGAGCCCAATAGAAATTTATGTACTAACTGTATTGATGCTACTTTAAATAAAAGCCAATCTGTACAAATTGAACAAATTTCACCAAATAGCGAGGGGAGAGTTATGCCGTCTAACTCGCCTCACGTGTCAGTACCTGCGTCTCCCGCCCGGGAGGTGCGTGATATTATGGCGCCTAGTACATCTGGGCAGCCATTACAGATAACATTACATGATATGGCTACTGTTATGACTGAAGTTTTGGCTAAGTTACCAGAACTAAGAGGCAAGCGTGATCACTCTGGGGTGAGAACAGAGTGCGCTGATAATTCTAGGGCCATGTCTGATACTGCGTCACAGCTTGCAGAGCATGAGGACGGAGAGCTTCATTCTGTAGGTGACGGTTCTGATCCAAGCAGATTGGATTCAGATATTTCAAACTTTAAATTTAAATTGGAAAACCTCCGTGTATTACTAGGGGAGGTCTTAGCGGCTCTTAACGATTGTAACACCGTTGCAATACCAGAGAAAATGTGTAGGTTGGATAAATACTTTGCGGTACCGGCGAGTACTGACGTTTTTCCTATACCTAAGAGATTAACTGAAATTGTTACTAAGGAGTGGGATAGACCCGGTGTGCCGTTCTCACCCCCTCCAATATTTAGAAAGATGTTTCCAATAGACGCCACCACACGGGACTTATGGCAAACGGTCCCTAAGGTGGAGGGAGCAGTTTCTACTTTAGCTAAGCGCACCACTATCCCGGTGGAGGATAGCTGTGCCTTTTCAGATCCTATGGATAAAAAATTAGAGGGTTACCTTAAGAAAATGTTTGTTCAACAAGGTTTTATATTGCAACCCCTTGCATGCATCGCGCCGATTACGGCGGCGGCAGCATTTTGGATTGAGTCTCTGGATGAGAACCTTAGTTCCGCTACGCTGGACGACATTACGGACAGGCTTAGAGTCCTTAAACTAGCTAATTCATTCATTTCGGAGGCCGTAGTACATTTAACCAAACTTACGGCTAAGAATTCAGGATTCGCCATTCAGGCACGTAGGGCGCTGTGGCTAAAATCCTGGTCGGCTGATGTAACTTCTAAGTCCAAATTACTTAATATACCTTTCAAGGGGCAAACTTTATTTGGGCCCGGTTTGAAAGAAATTATCGCTGACATTACAGGAGGTAAGGGCCACGCTCTACCTCAAGACAAAGCCAAAGCTAAGGCTAGACAGTCTAATTTTCGTCCCTTTCGGAATTTCAAAGCAGGTGCAGCATCAACTTCCACTGCACCAAAACAGGAAGGAGCTGTTGCTCGTTACAGACAAGGCTGGAAACCTAACCAGTCCTGGAATAAGGGCAAGCAGGCCAGAAAACCTGCTGCTGCCCCTAAGACAGCATGAACCGAGGGCCCCCGATCCGGGACCGGATCTAGTGGGGGGCAGACTCTCTCTCTTCGCTCAGGCTTGGGCAAGAGATGTCCAGGATCCCTGGGCGCTAGAGATCATATCTCAGGGATACCTTCTAGACTTCAAATTATCTCCCCCAAGAGGGAGATTTAATCTGTCAAGGTTGTCAACAAACCAAATAAAGAAAGACGCGTTTCTACGCTGTGTACAAGATCTATTATTAATGGGAGTGATCCATCCGGTTCCGCGGTCGGAACAAGGACAAGGGTTTTACTCAAACCTGTTTGTGGTTCCCAAAAAAGAGGGAACTTTCAGGCCAATCTTGGATTTAAAGATCCTAAACAAATTCCTAAGAGTTCCATCGTTCAAAATGGAAACTATTCGGACAATCTTACCCATGATCCAAAAGGGTCAGTACATGACCACAGTGGATTTAAAGGATGCTTATCTTCACATACCGATTCACAAAGATCATTACCGGTATCTAAGGTTTGCCTTCTTAGACAGGCATTACCAGTTTGTAGCCCTTCCATTCGGATTGGCTACGGCTCCAAGAATCTTCACAAAGGTTCTGGGTGCCCTTCTAGCGGTTCTGAGACCGCGAGGAATTTCGGTAGCTCCGTACCTAGACGACATTCTGATACAAGCTTCAAGCTTTCAAACTGCCAAGTCTCATACAGAGTTAGTTCTGGCATTTCTAAGGTCGCATGGATGGAAAGTGAACGAAAAGAAGAGTTCTCTCTTGCCTCTCACAAGAGTTCCATTCTTGGGGACTCTTATAGATTCTGTAGAAATGAAGATTTATCTGACAGAAGACAGATTAACAAAGCTTCTAAATGTATGCCGTGTCCTTCATTCCATTCAACTCCCGTCAGTAGCTCAATGCATGGAGGTGATCGGCTTAATGGTAGCAGCAATGGACATAGTACCCTTTGCACGCCTACATCTCAGACCGCTGCAATTGTGCATGCTGAGTCAGTGGAATGGGGATTACTCAGATTTGTCCCCCACTCTGAATCTGGATCAAGAGACCAGAAACTCTCTTCTATGGTGGCTTTCTCGGCCACATCTGTCCAGGGGGATGCCGTTCAGCAGGCCGGACTGGACAATCGTAACAACAGACGCCAGCCTTCTAGGTTGGGGCGCTGTCTGGAATTCTCTGAAGGCTCAGGGACAATGGAGTCAGGAGGAAAGTCTCCTGCCAATAAACATTCTGGAATTGAGAGCAGTTCTCAATGCCCTTCTAGCTTGGCCCCAGTTAAAGACTCGGGGGTTCATCAGGTTTCAGTCGGACAACATCACGACTGTAGCTTACATCAACCATCAGGGAGGGACAAGAAGCTCCCTAGCAATGATAGAAGTATCAAAGATAATTCGCTGGGCAGAGTCTCACTCTTGCCACCTGTCAGCAATCCACATCCCGGGAGTGGAGAACTGGGAGGCGGATTTCTTGAGTCGCCAGACTCTTCATCCGGGGGAGTGGGAACTTCATCCGGAGGTCTTTGCCCAAATACTTCGACGTTGGGGCAAACCAGAGATAGATCTCATGGCGTCTCGCCAGAACGCCAAACTTCCTCGCTACGGATCCAGATCCAGGGATCCGGGAGCGGTTCTGATAGATGCTTTGACAGCACCTTGGAACTTCAGGATGGCTTATGTGTTTCCACCCTTCCCGCTGCTTCCTCGATTGATTGCCAAAATCAAACAGGAGAGAGCATCAGTGATTCTAATAGCGCCTGCATGGCCGCGCAGGACTTGGTATGCAGATCTAGTGGACATGTCATCCTGTCCGCCTTGGTCTCTACCTCTAAGACAGGACCTTCTGATTCAGGGTCCATTCAAACATCAAAGTCTAACTTCTCTGAAGCTGACTGCTTGGAAATTGAACGCTTGATTTTATCAAAACGTGGTTTTTCTGAGTCGGTTATTGATACCCTGATACAGGCTAGGAAGCCTGTTACCAGAAAGATTTACCATAAAATATGGCGTAAATACCTATACTGGTGTGAATCCAAAGATTACTCCTGGAGTAAGGTTAGGATTCCTAGGATATTGTCTTTTCTACAAGAAGGTTTAGAAAAGGGTTTATCGGCTAGCTCATTAAAGGGACAGATCTCAGCTCTGTCCATCTTGTTACACAGGCGTCTGTCAGAAAATTCAGACATCCAGGCCTTTTGTCAGGCTTTAGCTAGGATCAAGCCTGTGTTTAAAACTGTTGCTCCGCCATGGAGTTTAAACTTAGTTCTTAACGTTTTACAGGGTGTTCCGTTTGAACCCCTTCATTCCATTGATATAAAATTGTTATCTTGGAAAGTTCTATTTTTAATGGCTATTTCCTCGGCTCGAAGAGTCTCTGAGTTATCAGCCCTACATTGTGATTCTCCTTATCTGATCTTTCACTCAGACAAGGTAGTTCTGCGTACTAAACCTGGGTTCTTACCTAAGGTTGTTTCTAACAGGAATATCAATCAAGAGATTGTTGTTCCATCCTTGTGTCCAAATCCTTCTTCAAAGAAGGAACGTCTTCTACACAATCTGGATGTAGTTCGTGCCCTCAAGTTCTACTTGCAGGCAACTAAAGATTTTCGCCAAACTTCTTCCCTGTTTGTCGTTTATTCTGGACAGAGGAGAGGTCAAAAAGCTTCTGCTACCTCTCTCTCTTTTTGGCTTCGTAGCATAATACGTTTAGCCTATGAGACTGCTGGACAGCAGCCTCCTGAAAGAATTACAGCTCATTCCACTAGAGCTGTGGCTTCCACTTGGGCCTTTAAGAATGAGGCCTCTGTTGAACAGATTTGCAAGGCTGCAACTTGGTCTTCGCTTCATACTTTTTCCAAATTTTACAAATTTGACACTTTTGCTTCTTCGGAGGCTATTTTTGGGAGAAAGGTTCTTCAGGCAGTGGTTCCTTCTGTATAATGAGCCTGCCTATCCCTCCCGTCATCCGTGTACTTTTGCTTTGGTATTGGTATCCCAGAAGTAATGATGACCCGTGGACTGATCACACATAACAGAAGAAAACATAATTTATGCTTACCTGATAAATTCCTTTCTTCTGTTGTGTGATCAGTCCACGGCCCGCCCTGTTTTTTAAGGCAGGTAAATATTTTTTAAATTATAATTCAGTCACCACTACACCCTTGGCTTCTCCTTTCTCGTTGGTCTTTGGTCGAATGACTGGAGGTGACGTAGAGGGGAGGAGCTATATAGCAACTCTGCTGGGTGAATCCTCTTGCACTTCCTGTAGGGGAGCAGATAATATCCCAGAAGTAATGATGACCCGTGGACTGATCACACAACAGAAGAAAGGAATTTATCAGGTAAGCATAAATTATGTTTTTTTCATTAAATAAGTGTTTTCCGAGCTTGCTTGCTTTATTACTAGTCTGTTAAACATGTCTGACACTGAGGAAACTCATTGTTCAATTTGTTTAGAAGCCATTGTGGAACCCCCTCTTAGAATGTGTCCCACTTGTACTGATATGTCTATAAATTGCAAACAGCATATTTTGACTTATAAAAATTTGGCATTAGATGATTCTCAGACAGAAGGAAGTCAGGTTTTGCCATCTAGTTCTCCCCGAGTGTCACAACTGGTAACTCCCGCACAAGCGACGCCAAGTACTTCTAGTGCATCTAATTCTTTTACCTTGCAAGATATGGCTTCAGTTATGAATACTACCCTCACTGAGGTTTTATCTAAACTGCCTGGGTTGCAAGGGAAGCGCAGTAGCTCTGGGTTAAGAACCTGTATGGTCCTAATAGCCCAGATGTAGTATTCTGGACTAGGCTACTCAAAAATATCTTGAAATTCGCAAAAGATAAGATAATTATAACAGGGGATTTCAACATAACCCCGAATTCAAATATTGACAGAATCGGACTGGGTTTAAGTAAAAAAAACAAAGAACTACACAAAGTTTCAACTTAAGTATGAAGAAAACATCTTTAGCTTACTTTCTCAATCACTTAATCTTATAGACATCTGGAGGAACATTAATCCCAATCTTCGGGAGTTTACATGCCATTCTAAGTCCCATAGTACCATGTCTAGTTTAGATTTATATTTAATATCAGAGGCCATGGCTCCTAGAGTCTCCAAATGTGAGATTCTAGAAATTACTCTTTCTGATCATGCCCCCGTAATATTACAAATTCAAATTAAGAAATCATATACGTTTAATTCTTTCTTCTTTCCAGTTCACTTAGTTAACTCAGATAAATTTAGGTCTTTCTTGGTAAATGCCTGGGAAGATTATTGTTCTTTTAATGCTCATTGCAGAGACAACATCCTATCTTTTGGGAAACGGCTAAAGTATATTTAAAAGCAGAAATAATATCATATATGGCCAGATTAAAAAAAAAAAAATTGCTAAACAACAGGATTTATCAAATAGACTTAAAGAGGCCTATGCTATTTATATAAAGAATCCAACCTTAGTAAATAGAGAAATTTATTTATCTAATAAAAAGCAAAGAGATCATTTTTTATTAGAGCAAGCTCAGGAAACAATACATATCAAAGCAGCTAAATTTAAAAGATATGGTAATAAAGCAGGAAAGCTTTTAGCCTCTATTTTTAAGACACAAACTCAAAGAAAATCTATTGTGGCGATTAAAAAGGATAATGGTATCTCTTCTGATCAGGAGCAAATCGCTTCACTATTTCGTAATTTCTTTACAGACCTTTATGCATCACAACAACCTCAAGTTGAGGAGATTGATCGATTTTTAGAGTCTTCAAAGGTGCCAAAGGTATCGGGACCAGATCTGGAAGCTATAGAAAAGCCTATACTGGATCAAAAGATAGTAGGGGTTATTAAATCTTTAGCTAGAGGTAAGACACCAGGCCCAGACAATTTACCCTTAGAGTTTTATATAATACTGTTAGAAAAAATTACTCCAGTTTTAAGAGACCTATATAAAGGTTACTTTGAAGAAAATATCAAGATTTCGGAAGACTTCAAAAGGGCAAATATTGTATTAATCCCCAAACCTAATAAAGATCCTTTGGATTTTACAGCTTATAGACCGATATCCCTGCTTAATCTTGATTACAAGATTTTAATGAAAATCTTGGCAGAAAGACTGAAGCTTATCGCACCTAAAATCATAAATGAGGATCAGGTGGGATTTGTGAGCGGAAGATCATCCGAGAAAAATGTGAGGAAAATACTTCATGTTATCTCTCAGTACAGTAGTGGCGGGTCTGCTCTGCCGGAGGCCTTCCTGCTATCTTTGGATGCAGAGAAGGCCTTCGACAGAGTGGAATGGCCATTTATGTTTAAAGTTATGGCCAGATATGGTTTTGGGGAAAAGTTCTGTACCTTTATTAGAAATATCTATTCGGATGCTAAGGCATCGATTATGATCAATAATGAATTAACCCAACCCTTCACACTTTCAAGAGGCACGCGACAGCGGTGCCCACTTTCTCCCCTGTTATTTAACCTAGTCTTGGAGCCATTGGCAATTAAGTTGAGGGAACTTCCTATAGGAATTAATATTGGTAAAGAAGTACTAAAGGTATCTTTATTTGCTGATGATTTACTTTTGTATGTTAGCAATCCGAAAGATACGATTAATTCAGTCTTAGATCTTTTGAAGGGCTATGGTAATGTATCTGGTTATAAAACCAACCTGGCAAAATCAAAGGTAATCTGGTTGAATAAACGTCACAAACATCAGACTTATGAATTTATTGAATCCAAGGTATTGGAATACCGAGATAATATTTCCACGGTTCTTCACAAAACTATGATAAAATTGAGAAGTTGGTCAGCCTTGCCGGTCTCAATATCGGGGAAAGTTAATCTTTATAAAATGTTTATAATTCCTAAAATTCTGTATCCATGTAGAATGCTTCCTCTCCTCATAAAAAAAATAGATCTATGGCGTTTTAATCAGGCATTGAGATATTTCCTGTGGAGTGGGAGGAAACCAAGAATAAAACTAGATTCACTATACCAACCATATTTGGGAGGAGGGTTAGCACTACCCAATTTGGAATGGTACAATTTATCAACCTTATTAAAACTCCCAGTAGACTGGCTCTTCCAGTCATTCAAATTATCAGATATGTACCTAGAAGAACAGATTTGTGCCCCCCACTCCATGGGTTTTATACTATATGCATCAAATAAGATCTTGGGTAAGACAATTGTCAACCACCCTTTACTCAAAGATATCTTAGGAGCATGGAGAAATACCATGAAGTTATGCTGTTACTCTACTGCAGTCTCTAAATGGCTACCTATTCAAGGTAACTGCTACTTTCCATTAGGTAACTTAGCCAATATTTTCAGTTTATGGTCACCTATTAAAACCCTTGTGATTGCAGATTTTTATGATTTCAAGTCTAGAAAACTTTATAATTTTTCAGAATTCCAAAATATTTTCCCTACAGTACAGAAAAAACAAATGTTTTATTTTTTGCAAGCCAAAGATTATATTTGCAAACTATCTTACTTATTTCCTCAGATCTTTCAAGATCATCCATTAATGGATTATTTAAAACGGGATAAAAGTTCTTTGTCCTCCATATACAAGATCTTAAGGTCTGCAAAAACAGATAAATATATAGAACGAGCAAGGTCCCACTGGGAGAGAATATTAAGTCTATCGGACCTCTCAGAGCAATTAATTAATAGTCTAAGGACAACGTTTTCCATTTCCAACTCAACTTATTTGAGAGAAACGCAATTCAGGATCTTTAATAGAGATTACCTTATCCCGCAGCAGGTAGCCAAGTGGAATAGTAAGGTTAAAAACGTATGCACTAAATGCCATTTAAATGATCCAGATTTGGGACATTTATTGTGGGACTGCCCGAAAGTTAATCAGTTTTGGCACAAGGTAGCATATTTTCTTTCACAAATGACAAGTATTAAAATAGCGTTTTCAATAAACTCTATAATTTTACTGTCTCCCTGTCCCTTATGGGGGAATAAGAAGAGATTTATTCTATTAGCGATACTGAATCTCAGAAAGCTTCTTTTTAGCAATTGGTCTAAACCCCGGGTACCTACGATTAAGAAAGCAAAAAAGCTTCTTATTGATACGGCAATAATAGCAGCCCATGATTATAGGCTAGAAAGGAAGAAAGACAATTCATATTTAAAGGAATGGAAAGATCTTGTCTTAAGTCAGGGTAAAGACTTTATTGCAAATATAGAACAAATTATTAACATTCAGTTATAGTGAAGGGCCCTGAATGGGAGATTTCATCAGCTCGGAGTGGATGGGGGGGTGGAGAGGGGCCGTGGAGAGGAGGGATTGGTTGGTGGGGGAGGAGATGTATGGAACCCCCTCCCCTTTTTTTTTTTTTCTTTGTCAACTGGTTTTCTTTTGAAACTATTAATTCATATTAAGAAGTAAAACAACGGTCACCCATGTTACCTTGTCGAGTAAAATTAATTCCCCTCCCTTTTCTTTTTTTCTTTTTCCCTTTTTCCGGGACCGGATCTAGTAGGGGGCAGACTCTCTCTCTTTGCTCAGGCCTGGGAAAGAGACATTCAGGATTCCTGGGCAGTAGAAATTGTAACCCAAGGATACCTTCTAGATTTCAAGGACTCCCCTCCAAGGGGGAGGTTCCATCTTTCTCAATTCTCTGTAAACCCGACAAAAAGAGAGGCGTTCTTGCACTGTGTAGAAGACCTTTTTACCATGGGAGTGATCTGCCCAGTTCCATGAGCAGAACAAGGACAGGGGTTCTACTCCAATCTGTTTATTGTTTCCAAAAAGGAGGGAACATTCAGACCAATTCTGGATCTCAAGATCCTAAACCAGTTCCTAAGAGTCCCATCCTTCAAGATGGAGACCATTCGGACTATCTTACCATTGATCCAGGAGGGTCAATATATGACCACCGTGGATTTAAAGGATGCATATCTACACATTCCTATCCACAAAGATCATCACCAGTTCCTCAGGTTTGCCTTTCTGGACAAGCATTATCAGTTTGTGGCTCTTCCTTTCGGGTTGGCCACGGCACCACGTATCTTCACGAAGGTGCTAGGGTCCCTTCTGGTGGTTCTAAGGCCATGGGGCATAGCAGTGGTGCCTTATCTAGACGACATTCTGTTTAAACCTTCAGTCTCGATCATTCCCTTCAGTGGCTGTGTGCATGGAAGTTTTAGGTCTCATTACTGCAGCATCAGACGCGATCCCCTTTGCTCATTTTCATATTAGACCTCTACAGCTTTGCATGTTGCACCAATGGTGCAGGGATTATACTCTGATATCACAACTGATTTACTTAAATCCCAAAACTCAACTCTCTCTGACTTGGTGGTTAGTCCATCACCTTATTGTTCAAGGGGCCTCATTTTTTTGTCCTACCTGGACTGTGATCACAACAGATGCAAGTCTTACAGGTTGGGGAGCTGTATGGGGGTCTGTGATAGCACAAGGGTTTGGAAATCTCAAGAGGCGAGGTTACCAATCAATATTTTATAACTCTGTGCTATTTTCAGATCTCTTCAGGCGTGGCCTCTATTGAAGAGAGAACATTACATTCATTTTCAAACAGACAATATCACAACAGTGGCATATGTCAATCATCAGACTTTACATCCAGGGGAATGGTCTCTCAATCCAGATGTGTTTTTTCATCTTGTACAGATGTGGGGTCTTCCAGAAATAGATCTGATGGCCTCTCATCTAAATAAGAAATTTCCCAGATACCTTTCCAGGTTCAGGGATCCTCAGGCGGAAATGGTGGATGCCATAGCAGTTCCTTGTCTTTATTAACCTGCTTATATTTTTCTGCCTCTGGTTCTTCTTCCAAGAGTGATCTCCAAGGTCATAATGAATCAATCTCATGTGGTTTCTAATAACACCAGCATGGCCTCACAGGTTTTCGTATGCGGATCTTGTCCTGATGTCCAGTTGCCAGCCTTGGCCACTTCCTTTAAGGCCAGACCTTTTGTCTCAAGGGCCGTTTTTCCATTAGGATCTCAAATCTCTAAATTTGATGGCATGGAAATTGAATGCTTAGTCATAGAGGTTTTTCCAACTCAGTGATTAGCACTATGTTACAGGCTCGTAAGTCTGTTTCAAGGAAAATTTATTATCGAGTTTGGAAAACCTATAATTCATGTTGTTCCACTCATAATCATTCTTGGCATTCTTTCAGAGTTCCAAGGATTTTACAGTTTCTTCAGGATGGTTTGCATAAGGGTTTGTCTGCAAATACTTTGAAAGGACACATTTCTGCTCTTTCTGTTTTATTTCATAGAAAGATTGCTAAACTTCCTGATATTCACTATTTTGTTCAGGCTTTTGTTCATATCAAACCTGTTTATTAAATCTATTTCTCCTCCTTGGAGTCTCAATTTGGTTTTGATGATTTTTCAGACTCCTCCTTTTGAGCCTATGCATTCTTTGGATATTAAACTACTTTCTTGGAAAGTCTTATTTCTTTTGGCTATCGCTTCTGCTAGAAGAGTTTCCTAATTGTCTGCTCTCTCTTGTGAATCTCCTTATCTGATTTTTTCATCAAGATAAAGCTGTTTTGCCGACTTCATTTAAATTTTTGTGAATTCTAACAACATTAGTAGGGAAATTGTTGTTCCTTCCTTGTGTCCTAATCCTAAGAATACTCTTGAAAGGTCTTTACATTCTTTGGATGTGGTAAGAGCTTTGAAATATTATGTTGAGGCTACTACAGATTTCAGAAAGACTTCTAGTTTGTTATTTTTTCTGGTTCCAGGACAGGTCAGAAACCTCTGCCATTTTTTTGGCATCTTGGTTAAAACTTTTGATCCCCAAGGCAGAACATAGTGCGATCTGCGATCTTATCACAGAAACTGGAGCCTGTCTGCAGAAAAAGAACGGCCAGGTCCGTTAAGCATAGAATTTTCTTCAACAGGATTTTTTTTTTTCTGGCCAGTGCAGTGCTTTCAAAATGACAACCGGCACATTTTTAGTGCAGTATTTTGCAATTATTGGCTAATGGCTGCTCTGCTCCTGAAATTGATACATTTTAGAGGCAATATTAATGTTACTTTTAACCGCCAGAACTCTGTGACTGTCTGCGACTGCGAGGTAACTGGTAAGTGTAGAAGCTTTTCTATTACTGCAGCCATTTGAAACTCCTTTCCCTATTATCGTGTAGGTGCTTATTGAATTGTGTTTTTACTGAGTGGGCACTGGGGCAGGTAGGCACGTAGTTATTAATATGTTAAGAGGCTCACAGCCTGCAGTACCATCTTGTTGCAGCTGAAGCCAGCTAAATTAGGGCTGTCGGTTAGGAGGGATCTGTCGGGGGAAATGGATTCAGGGGGCCCCAGCATCCTCAGACCAGAGGGATCCCCTCTGGACTTGTGAACGCAGCGCAAAGACAGACAGGCTCCTAAACTTCCCAACAAATACAGCAGATGAGGGAACTGAGCACTCTGTGTCCCTCCTACAGTGCCGGAGAGAGGAGGAGAGCAGGGAGTGTTAGAGGATTCGGAATACCATTTATTTAAAGCATACTCTTTACTGAGTGGACAGTCTGGGGCAGGCAGGCACGCACGTACTTAATATAATAATATATGTTAAGAGGCTCAGGCTTGGGAGGAAAGGGAGGCACTTCCCAGTGTCACATCTCACATGTACTGCGTGCTTTCAAAACAGACTTCGGAACGGCAATAACAAATTCTGGTTTTCAAGAATGTCATTTTGTAATATTGCCATTCCGAAGTCTGTTTTGAAAGCACGCAGTACATGTGACACTGGGAAGTGCCTCCCTTTCATCCCCAGCCTGAGCCTCTTAACATATATTATTATATTAACTACGTCCGTGCCTGCCTACCACAGACTGTCCACTCTCCGGCACTGTAGGAGGGACACAGAGTGCTCAGTTCCCTCATCTGCTGTATTTGTTGGGAAGTTTAGGAGCCTGTCCTGTCTTTGCGCTGCGTTCACAAGTCCGGAGGGGATCCCTCTGGTCTGAGGATGCTGGGGCCCCCTGTATCCATTTCCCCTGAGTCCCGACAGATCCCTCCTTACCGGCAGCCCTAAAGCTGGCTTCAGTTGCCACAAGATGGTACTGCAGGCTGTGGGCAAGGTGCTAACGAGAAGAACCTTTAACTGGTGATGTCTATCTTTTTTTTATGTGAAACAAAGTGGCAGATGGAAAAGGCCATATTCTGCATAACTAGGCTGCATAACTAGGCTGTGAGCAATTCCAGTTAATCTCTGACACTTGAGTACAGATAATATTTTTATCATTTGTCTGAGGTTTTTTGCAAAGCAGCTCACACACTTTTTTTTTTTGCACAGTAAATGTTTCCATTGGGGATATGCAGATTTAATATTTAATAATTAAACAATTTGAGTTATGATGCTCTAGAGCAGGCAAACAAAATCTTCATCTTGTGATGCTGTAGCAGAGATCTCCTTCATCCCAGCCCCCACATACCCATCTGCAGGCTGCCCAGCCTCTACAACAAAGCCCTGCTGAATGAAACATTGTACTGATCCAAGATAATCATTTCACTGCCAGTGACCTCATTGTTGTAAAGCCTCTGTTTCTTAGGTGGTTTCTATTTGCATTCACTGATGGTATATGTGAAGTGAAAGTATGTTTATATAATATATTGCATGGGGTATGCATAAAGAGACCAGGGTGATATGATATGCAGGGGGGGGGTTATGCATGAAGAGACCAGGGTGATATTGATATGCAGGGGGGGGGGGGGGTATGTATGAAGAGACCAGGGTGATATTGATATGCAGGGGGGGGGGGGTATGTATGAAGAGACCAGGGTGATATTGATATGCAGGGAGGGGGTATCCATGACGAGACCATGGTGATATTGATATGCAGGGGGGGGGTATGCATGAAGAGACCATGGTTATATTGATATGAGGGGGGTATGTATGAAGAGACCAGGGTGATATTGATATGCAGGGGGGGTATCCATGACGAGACCAGGGTGATATTGATATGCAGGGGGGGGATATCCATGAAGAGACCAGGGTGATATTGATATGCAGGGGGGGGTATCCATGAAGAGACCAGGGTGATATTGATATGCAGGGGGGGGGTATCCATGAAGAGACCAGGGTGATATTGATATGCAGGTGGGGGTATCCATGAAGAGATCATGGTGATATTGATATGCAGGTGGGGGTATCCATGAAGAGACCAGGGTGATATTGATATGCAGGTGGGGGTATCCATGAAGAGACCAGGGTGATATTGATATGCAGGTGGGGGTATCCATGAAGAGACCAGGGTGATATTGATATGCAGGTGGGGGTATCCATGAAGAGACCAGGGTGATATTGATATGCAGGTGGGGGTATCCATGAAGAGACCAGGGTGATATTGATATGCAGGTGGGGGTATCCATGAAGAGACCAGGGTGATATTGATATGCAGGTGGGGGTATCCATGAAGAGACCAGGGTGATATTGATATGCAGGTGGGGGTATCCATGAAGAGACCAGGGTGATATTGATATGCAAGGGGGGGTATCCATGAAGAGACCAGGGTGATATTGATATGCAGGGGGGGGGTATCCATGAAGAGACCAGGGTGATATTGATATGCAAGGGGGGTATCCATGAAGAGACCAGGGTGATATTGATATGCAGGGGGGGGTATCCATAAGGAGACCAGGGTGATATTGATATGCAGGGGAGGGTATCCATGAAGAGACCATGGTGTTATTGATATGCAGGGGGGGTATACACATATATATATATATATACACATGCACACACACACAATTTAAAACTGAATTTTATTTCAAAATGACCTGCAGAAAATTTTTTACTACAAAAAAATCTCATCGCAGAAAGTGAAGAAAAGTTCTGCTTCTGGGCTTTTGATTCACAAAGCTTATTTGTAGGCGGGGCAGTCTCTGTCTCAGAGAATTACAGCTCATTCTACTAGATCAGTTGCCACATCTTGGGCTTTTAAGAATGAAGCTTCAGTTGATCATATTTATAAAGCAGCAACTTGGTCTTCTTTGCATACTTTTACTAAATTTTACCATTCTGATGTGTTTGCCTTTGGTAGAAAGGTTCTTCAGGCAGTTGTCTGTTTGATTCTAATACCTTTTGATTTGAGTTTTTTTTTTATTTTATTAAAAGAAAACTTTAATTATTTTGGATTTAATTTCTCTGCGGATTTAGATGTTATTTTATCCCTCCCTCTCTAGTGACTCGTGGTTTTCCACATCTTGGGTATTAAATCCCATACGTCACTAGCTCATGGACTCTTGCCACTTACATGAAATAAACTTACCTGATAAATTAATTTCTTTCATAGTGGCAAGAGTCCATGAGACCGACCTTATTTTTTTGTGGTTATGGTTTTTTTTTTTTTTGTATAAAGCACTTTATTTTTTCCAGTTCCTCTTTTTGTATGGTTTTTACTCCTTCTTGACTACACGTTAAACTAAGGTATGAGTGATGTGGGAGGTGTATTTATAGGCATTTTGAGGTTTGGGAAACTTTGCCCCCTCCTGGTAGGAATGTATATCCCATACGTCACTAGCTCATGGACTCTTGCCTCTATGAAAGAAATGAATTTATCAGGTAAGTTCTTACATAAATTATGTTATGTAGACCTTATATATCTAATATAAAGCAGGTAGAAGCACTCTCACAATCCAACTACTATCACTCTCTACCAGGGTGCAAAAAATGCATAAAAGTCAGGTCAATAACAGCGCTCTCTGTATTTTAAAAACACTATTTTACTTAGTGATGTTTGGGGGGGTTCACCCCTTCCTCAGACAACAATACTGTGAAATGTGAGCACTACTATCTTAGGCACACACAGTGTCATAGATGGGGGGGTGCCTAAGATAGTAGTCTTGTCTCCTCCACTCTTTATCTCCGTAGCCAAACAATCAGAGTTTGCCATACTGGGTATGTTGTGCTGTTTTTTTGTTTTTGGTGATCCTTATTAGCGCTGTATGAATCAGCCCATGCAATTGGGAACGCAGTAGCTAACTCTGCTTCAAATGTTTAACGTTTTAGTTAAAGATGATCACTATTGATTTGGTGTTCTAGTTACATTCTGACAGATGCTTGTGTCCCATTCACTTATATTAGACTAAGGTTCAGATTTGACACTAACACATAAAGCTGTGACTATTCTGCATTAAGAAAATGTTTAAATGCTTTCACATAAGGTTTTGACGCAATTGATTTATATGGTCTATGACAGATTGTATTTAATAGATTATTATTATACAAGTATCACCAAACTTTTATATATATTTATATATATATATATATATATATATATATATATATATATATATATATATATATATATATATATATATATATATATATATATATATATATATATATAAAATCTATCCCTTTTAAAGGGACAGTCTACACCAGAAGTTTTATTATTTAAAAAGATAGATAATCCCTTTATTACATATTGCCCAGTCTAAGAAATTAGCATTTGAGCCTATCTAGGTTTAGCTTTCAACTAAGAATACCAAGATAACAAAGCAAAATTTGTGATAAAAGTAAATGGGAAAGTTGTTTCAAATGACATGCCCTATCTGAATCATGAAAGTTTATTTTGGACTAGACTGTCCCTTTAACTTTTATATAATATATATTGAAATACTATTGCTAAATATATATTTGTTTAATAAACCATCAGATATGTATAAATATTTTTTTTATTTTTTTTTATTGAGGTTTCTTCAAAAACATACATCAGTGTGAAAATGAAACATATATCACATGAAATAATGTTGGGTAAACACTAAATAAAAACAACAAGATGATAACATGGGGAACACAGGTAAGAAAATACCACTATCATGTGAGTAATATAGACAAAGTATGTCGTCTAGGGACCACCTGAGTGAAGTAAAAGGCCACTTTTGGGCCTCTAAAGATAGCTGGAGGAGTTCGCGCTATAGGTGGTCATTCATGGCTGAGGAGACCACTCTTGGGTCTCTACTAACGGACCTCTTTTATTTTATTTTTTTTATTTTTTTGGGGGGGATGATAGAAGCATCTAATTTAACATCTCTTACATGTGCCAAAGGATAATATTGTAAGTAAATAAATAGAGATTATGATGTCAAGGGACCCCTTAAATTGATACAGGACTTTGTAGTAGACCTCTCAGGTCTGGGACTATATAACTTTTAAGGGGGTATCAAAAGGTAGGTATAAATGGGAACTACTAACTCATGAAGCATATGGTCTTAAACATTATATACACATATGTATATTTTAAGCTTATCCATTTGAGTTACAGAATACCAGCTTAAATGGAAGGACATGTGAGCTTACAAGATATATTAACATAGTCCAAAAAATGAACTGGCCGGTGACTTTCTATCATAGACACAGAAAACAGCCATTTTCCAATATGCTATATATAAAACAAATAACTAGGCAATGCTGTGTTATACAATAAGCAATGTCGGTGACTGTTATACAGGCTCCTAAGGAAGAGATTCAGAGTAATAACAGAATGCAGATCAAAAACCAAAATGTTCCATACGGTCCATGAGCCAGCTATTAGATAGGAGAAATATATTTAATTATACTGGTTCACTACTCTCAGACAGGAGTCTGCTATAGCTAGGAATATGGTACTAACCCATATCTAGTAGCATGAAAGGGGATTTAAAAATAGCTGTATATCTAGAAGTGCTCAAATCTGCTGTATTACACACATACTGTATAAATTTACTTGAAGCCTAAACATAAATAACCTGAACTTTATAACCTGGCAAATTGAATTGACCTAGGGCCCTTAGACTGATAGCAAACTGAAGGTGTCATGTCTTATGGTACAAGGATGGCAATATTTATATATAAAGTACCCGTTTCCATTATAAAAAAAAAACTTGGGAGTAGCTTGAAATGCCCCAGCATTCTAAAACAAAAGCCACGTCTTGGAGCTGTCCAAATTATGGAGGTCTTCTAGGACACACTTATACCTCCCGGCAAGCACATATCAGGCACGTAGTTATATATTATGTGGGGGTCACAGCAAGGGATATGAAAATAACTATACATGAGCATTATAACGGCCAGTCAGATTAGCGGTCATCATCTATAGCGTATCAAACCAATATTGTTCATTAGATGAGACCTCTAACCCAGCTCAGACTTGATGTCTCTAACCTATACCGGACTTGTTTTTGGACCTCCGGTGTCTATAGTACCTGCCATCAGTCCCTGTTGGTGCCGCAACTTTCAAAGAGTCCGTTCTCCAATTTGTAGAGGTTCGCAATAGAGAAAAAAGATGGAGCCCTTGGCGGTCTGCGATTAAGCCATACTCTGGTGCCTCCTCAGGCAGGCACGGCTCTGTGTTTGTTCCGGCAGACTCCGTGCTTGTTTGCTCCCTGAGATGGCTCCCCAGCAGCACACCTAGGATGTCCTCCTGAACGCGTCTTGAGCCAATCTGACTGGGCCAACCCTCTGTTCCTTTCCGCTGCCGGGAAGGTTGATTAGCCTCAAAGGTCTGCTTATGTGAGGGATGCTGCAGCGGGGCCACCTCTTCAAGCGCTTCTTGTGCATGACTCACAGCAGCGATCTGGGCATTGGGCTGCTTTGTCGTGGTATCTGGATCAGAGGTAGGATTGCCGCCATTATTGCAATCATTAGGGAACACATTCCTCTTTGATTCTGTAGCGGCCTCCCTAATTGAGCGAAGTAGGTTCACTGCCTGCGGTTGCATTGCAATTTCCTTACAGCTGCGGGAGACGGAGAGAAAGGCCTGCTCGATGGTATTACAGAGCTGAAGCCTATGTTCCTCCAATATTAGGGCCAATTCAGCCAGGCATATCTGCATATTCACCATTGCTGGAAGTATCGGTTTAGGTCATCCGTTTAGATGTAACTACTTAGTAGGGTTATTTGGTCCTTGGTGGGTATGAGGAAGGACTGCGCACTCGGGCACAGCTTAGAGTGGGGACGGTGATGAGGCTTCTGTTAGTGGGGAAGGCCTCAAGTAGAGTAGCCCGGTACTGAGGGCAAATATGCCACGTCCAGATTCAAAACCCCAGATTTCAAATCAGGCCGTCCGCAGTCCAGTTTCTCCAACTGTTTGAATAATGTATAACAAGTTTTAGCTTCACAATCTAAGTGAATTTGGAGAAAACTTAGGGAGCTGAAGCTCAGTGCGACCAGTAAGATGGCCGCCGCCCGGAAGTCCCCTATGTATAAATATTTATTTAATAATAAATAAAACATATTCCATTATGTAAAGGACATTGAAATATGAAATATTCCTGTATTCATGTCGGGTTATCGCTAATGAAAATATGGTATGTTCTTTTCAAGATAGTCAGGTGTTTGTTTTTTTCAGATTTTTTTTATCCATTGACTTCTAAAGGGATTGCAAATAAGTGATCGTGTTTGCACCATTGACTTCTATAGGGGAATACAAGAGCGCGCACACGATGTTGTAACTTCAGACTTCTCGCACTAGTTGGGTTACTGCTAGAGAAAAAATTGTTTACTTTGACTTTGTAACACCAGTGCGATCTCACTAGCGCAGAAATAAAAATTCTAGCAGTGTTTATACTATAGCTAAAACGCAAAATACGGCTCCACTTGTAATCTATCCCTTAACATTTTATATGAAGCTTTAGATTTTTTACTATTTTCTTTTTAAAAACAAATGCTAAATGATGCAAATTATAGCATATAAATCTGCAGGTCTGTTTAGTAATGAGTGTGAAATCTTAGATTTTAAGATTATACAAAGTATGGATTTAGATTTTAAAAATATCAGAGCAATATCGTATGTGCACATATATATGTTATATGCATATGTATGGGAATAAATGTTACATATAAAATATAGCACAATGAAAACATACAAAATCTCAGTTAGTTGCAGGGTACAGCAATTTATATGTGTAGAATAAAATAGTCAGAATAAATATAATTTATTCTAGAAAGATTAAAAAAGATGATTAGATAATACAGTTAGTGAACAAATAATAAAAGGATCAAAATATTAGTATTAAAATACTCAGCATTGTATCTCATATGTTTCTAATAACATGTTAATATTAAATATCTGCAACTAAGTTCTGTTAAAATAACAATTCCCATCAATAAAAACATAATATAATGCTATACCCTATGATATTTTAGGACAGAACAGAAAAAACTCACATTTAAATAAACAGTTTGTTTCCTCCTTACTTATCCATATGATAATCACACCCTGAGGGGGAGGCAGGGACTCTGTACTCATGTGACACTAGAGGGGACAATAGACATCTATATGAGAACAAAAGGCCAGGTGTGACCCTCTCATTGTCTCCCAACTGACAAGTTGTACTCATGTGAGTCACACAGAGAAAGGTGACACTCCCACATTAGTATAAATATCTGTGTAACACTCAGTGATATCACAGGAGGAACCAGAGAGACTTCATACTTACAGAGCTTCTGCTAAACGGTAATATGCAAACCCTGACATAAATCTTTATTAACAGCCTCACACTGTTGTTTTATATAATGATGAGAAAATATTGTTCTGTATTTTGTTATGATAAAGATAAAATATTTCACTTCATATAAGAAACTGAGTTTAGCAAGAGTGTAGGAGGGTCTAATAGTGCGGCAAGACTTGCTCCATTACAGACAGACAATCCCTTAACAGGGCACGTCACAGTCGTTGAAGGGACAGTCTAGTCCAAAATAAACTTTCATGATTCAGATAGGGCATGTAATTTTAAACAATTTTCCAATTTACTTTTATCACCAATTTTGATTTGTTCTCTTAGTATTCTTAGTTGAAAGCTTAACCTAGGAGGTTCATATGCTAATTTCTTAGACCTTGAAGGCCACCTATTTTCAGAATGCATTTTAACAGTTTTTCACCACTAGAGGGTGTTAGTTCATGTGTTTCGTATAGATAACACTGTGCTCATGCACATGAAGTTATCTGGGAGCAGGCACCGATTGGCTAAACTGCAAGTCTGTCAAAAGAACTGAAGTAAAGGGGCAGTTTGCAGAGGCTTAGATGCAAGATAATCACAGAGGTTAAAAGTATATTAATATAACTGTGTTGGTTATGCAAAACTGGGGAATGGGTAATAAAGGGATTATCTATCTTTTAAAACAATAACAATTCTGGTGTAGACTGTCCCTTTAAGGGTTTAAAATGATTTTAAAGCTGCTATTTACTTCAATAATAAATATCACTCAGTTTATTTTCAGTTATATTTCAGTAGCCTCAGCCTCATCACATATAGTGATTTAATCATAAATATCTTGTGATCTGCATATTATTTTATTTCTAATGAGGTTATTTTATAATACATTTCTTATTTCTATTAGCTGCACCTGTTTATCATCGGAATGTTTATCCCACTGATCTGTGACTGATTCTTGTTGTTAGTAAAGACCTTAGTAAGTGTATTCTGCACCTTCAGCTGTTTATGTCACATGATCACAGACTTAAAGGGACAGTGTCCTGTAAATTTAGTGTTCCCTTAAAGAGACAAGAAACCCAAAATGTTTTTCAATGTTTAGTTAGAACATATAAAGTTTCCAATTTACTTCTATTCTGAAATTTGCTAAATTCTTTTGGTATCCTTTATTGAAGCAGCAGCAATGCACTACTGGGAGCAAGCTGAACATATCAGGTGAGCCAATGACAAGAAGTTTGTATGTGCAGCCACTAATCAGCAGCAAGAGCACTATAGTGCATTGTAAGCTTTGTCACAAAGGTCTCCAATGGAACAAATCAGATTAAATAATAGAAGTAAATATAAAGTTGATTAAATTTAAATCTTGAAAGTTTAATTGTGACTTTTCTGTTCCTTGTAATGTGCTTCTAATTACTTTTTATAACAGTGTATAAAAGAGTAAAATGTATGGGAGATTTCTCCTTTAGGTTTATTTTTATATAAAATAGCTGTTTAAAATTTATTTCCATTATTAAATTTTACACAATGGTTATAAAATACAGGTTATGTGGCACCAGCTGCTACTTAGCGTGTACAAGAGTTTATATTATATACAGATATGAGTCTGTTATTGGCTGATCACGGTCGCATGATACAGGTGCAGAACAAATTTTACACAATGTTTATAAAATACAGGTTATGTGGCACCAGCTGCTACTTAGCATGTGTACGAGTTTATATTATATACAGATATGAGTCTGTTATTGGCTGATCGCTGTCACAGGATACAGGTGCAGAACAAAATGTACACAATGTTTATAAAATACAGGTTATATGGCACCAGCTGCTACTTAGCATGTGCACGAGTTTATATTATATACAGATATGAGTCTGTTATTGGCTGATCGCTGTCACATGATACAGGTGCAGAACAAATTGTACACAATGTTTATAAAATACAGGTTATGTGGCACCAGCTGCTACTTAGCATGTGCAAGAGTTTATATTATATACAGATATGAGTCTGTTATTGGCTGATCGCTGTCACATGATACAGGTGCAGAACAAATTGTACACAATGTTTATAAAATACAGGTTATGTGGCACCAGCTGCTACTTAGCATGTGCAAGAGTTTATATTATATACAGATATGAGTCTGTTATTGGCTGATCACTGTCACATGATACAGGTGCAGAACAAATTGTACACAATGTTTATAAAACACACGTTATGTGACACCTGCTGCTACTTAGCATGTGCAAGAGTTTATATTATATACAGATATGAGTCTGTTATTGGCTGATCACTGTCACAGGATACAGGTGCAGAACAAAATGTCAGAAATAAATCTACTGATCTTTAGAATTCATAGTAAGTTTTATTACATTGTATTGTTAGTATGCATCTGTTCATTTTGTTATTATATACTTCATGAACATTTTAGTTGAAATGATTTTTATTGCAGTAAGTATAACAAATACAGGTCACATTGTTTATATAATACAAAACAAAACCCCTCCACCATCCCCTGATCAGAAGCTTTACTCCATCACACAGTGATCCGCTATGGAGAAGTTATCTAAAGGTCCATTAGCACATGAAAGTTATCTTATAAAGCTATTGTGGCAAAAATCTTCAGTCCTGTGTTGTTGAGAAGCCAACTATATATCTAAATTTTTAGGGATGCATTGAAGGGAGCAACAGTAGAAAACCAATCAGACAATTTCTTACTTCTCCCTTCTCCTCACCCGACATATTTACTTTATATACTTCCCCCCCCCCCTCCCCCCAACCCTTCAAAAACCAAACATAAACCAACATAAAATTAAATTACCAACAACTTGCCTGTCGCCTCTTTTCCCTTGCAGCAGATCCGAGGGAAGGGCCCCCACCAGTTTCTAAGCAAAAGTCGAATCGCAGTCGCCTGAGCAGCTTTGTGGGTCGTCCCAGAGACCCCATCTGTGAACAACCTATCCTAATGTCAAAGCTACATGCTCCCGTCCTCCATGTATCTAATGTCCTGACAGGATCCAGAAGTTCCATGTTTTTAAGAATTGTTCATAGTTATTTTTAATGTGGGCTATCGTTTCCAACATTTTATATGTAGCTTGAATCTTGTCCATCACCTCCCCCCATGAGGGTGCTCCTGATTTCCAATATCGTGCTAAGCAAATCTTAGTGGCCGTGCATAGTGTACGTATGAACGTATTG
Source organism: Bombina bombina (assembly GCF_027579735.1). NCBI lineage: Eukaryota > Metazoa > Chordata > Amphibia > Anura > Bombinatoridae > Bombina > Bombina bombina. The sequence continues at coordinate 57,276,419 of NC_069503.1, read as the reverse complement.
ATAGGTGCATTAAAGGGTTTAATGTGTTCGTTTAATAATGCTTGTGACGGTGTTAGAGAGATAGTTTCAGATAAGACTTCGCTAAGTAACTCAGAGAGTTTGAACCATATTTGTTTGACCTGTGGGCATTCCCACCACATGTGGATATATGTCCCTGTTTCCGCACAGCCTCTATAGCAAAGCTTGTTACCTCTCTGAGTATAATGGGATGTGACTATGGGGGTCAGATACCATCTGAAAGATGTTTTAATACAGTTTTCTCTGAAGTCTGCACTAATTAATCCTTTACTAGCTGTATATATCATTATTTCCCATTCATCCTTAGAGTAAACTTTCTGTAGATCCCTTTCCCATCTCTCCATTATAGGGGATTTAGATATGAATTTAGCTTTCTGTATTGCTAAGTATATAGCCGAGATTTGTTTTTTGTGACGTTTGGGTGTGTTGCAGAAGTGCTCAAGTGTTGTTAACGGTGTTCTAGAGCTATGTGTCCTGAGTTTGGTAATAGCTGAGGTCACTTGTAGGTATAAAAACCAGTGAAGTTTCTCTGGGCTAATTTTTTCTTGTATTTGTTGATAAGTAGCTAATTTGTTATTATGTAGGAAGTCTGCTACCCTATATAATCCTTTGTTTTCCCACTTCCCCAAATGTGTGTAAAAGTCTGGATTTAAAATGGACTTAATTGGTCGCACTACCGAGTCCTGAGGGATTAGGTTTAGGGAATTGGAGAGCGAAACCCATGTTTGCATCATCTCCATCGTGAGCTTTGAGGCTGGCATTCCCCTAAAGGGGTGTCTAGAAAAATCCCATAGTATCTCCTCTGGGGTTTAGTAATCTGTCATGAGCGTCTCCACTTACACCCACACTAGGTCTTTTGGATTCTTACTCAGTAAAGTAGTTTGCGCCAGTCTTGCGGCTTGGTAATAGTGTATTAAATTTGGTGTTCCCACCCCTCCTAACTGTCTATGTTGCTGTAGGATCTGAGATGGTATTCTAGCTTTCTCCAACATAGGTGTGTCCGGTCCACGGCGTCATCCTTACTTGTGGGATATTCTCTTCCCCAACAGGAAATGGCAAAGAGCCCAGCAAAGCTGGTCACATGATCCCTCCTAGGCTCCGCCTACCCCAGTCATTCTCTTTGCCGTTGTACAGGCAACATCTCCACGGAGATGGCTTAGAGTTTTTTAGTGTTTAACTGTAGTTTTTATTATTCAATCAAGAGTTTGTTATTTTGAAATAGTGCTGGTATGTACTATTTACTCAGAAACAGAAAAGAGATGAAGATTTCTGTTTGTATGAGGAAAATGATTTTAGCAACCGTAACTAAAATCCATGGCTGTTCCACACAGGACTGTTGAGAGCAATTAACTTCAGTTGGGGGAACAGTGTGCAGTCTCTTGCTGCTTGAGGTATGACACATTCTAACAAGACGATGTAATGCTGGAAGCTGTCATTTTCCCTATGGGATCCGGTAAGCCATGTTTATTACGATCGTAAATAAGGGCTTCACAAGGGCTTATTAAGACTGTAGACTTTTTCTGGGCTAAATCGATTCATTATTAACACATATTTAGCCTTGAGGAATCATTTTATCTGGGTATTTTGATATAATAATATCGGCAGGCACTGTATTAGACACCTTATCCCTTAGGGGCTTTCCCAAAGCATAAGCAGAGCCTCATTTTCGCGCCGGTGTGGCGCACTTGTTTTTGAGAGGCATGGCATGCAGTCGCATGTGAGAGGAGCTCTGATACTTAGAAAAGACTTTCTGAAGGCGTCATTTGGTATCGTATTCCCCTTTGGGCTTGGTTGGGTCTCAGCAAAGCAGATACCAGGGACTGTAAAGGGGTTAAAGTTTAAAACGGCTCCGGTTCCGTTATTTTAAGGGTTAAAGCTTCCAAATTTGGTGTGCAATACTTTTAAGGCTTTAAGACACTGTGGTGAAAATTTGGTGAATTTTGAACAATTCCTTCATGTTTTTTCGCAATTGCAGTAATAAAGTGTGTTCAGTTTAAAATTTAAAGTGACAGTAACGGTTTTATTTTAAAACGTTTTTGTACTTTGTTATCAAGTTTATGCCTGTTTAACATGTCTGAACTACCAGATAGACTGTGTTCTGAATGTGGGGAAGCCAGAATTCCTATTCATTTAAATAAATGTGATTTATGTGATAATGACAATGATGCCCAAGATGATTCCTCAAGTGAGGGGAGTAAGCATGGTACTGCATCATTCCCTCCTTCGTCTACACGAGTCTTGCCCACTCAGGAGGCCCCTAGTACATCTAGCGCGCCAATACTCCTTACTATGCAACAATTAACGGCTGTAATGGATAATTCTGTCAAAAACATTTTAGCCAAAATGAACACTTGTCAGCGTAAGCGCGGCTGCTCTGTTTTAGATACTGAAGAGCATGACGACGCTGATATTAATATCTCTGAAGGGCCCCTAACCCAGTCTGATGGGGCCAGGGAGGTTTTGTCTGAGGGAGAAATTACTGATTCAGGGAACATTTCTCAACAGGCTGAACCTGATGTGATTGCATTTAAATTTAAGTTGGAACATCTCCGCATTCTGCTTAAGGAGGTATTATCCACTCTGGATGATTGTGACAAGTTGGTCATCCCAGAGAAACTATGTAAAATGGACAAGTTCCTAGAGGTGCTGGGGCTCCCAGAAGCTTTTCCTATACCCAAGCGGGTGGCGGACATTGTTAATAAAGAATGGGAAAGGCCCGGTATTCCTTTCGTCCCTCCCCCCATATTTAAAAAATTGTTTCCTATGGTCGACCCCAGAAAGGACTTATGGCAGACAGTCCCCAAGGTCGAGGGAGCGGTTTCCACTTTAAACAAACGCACCACTATACCCATAGAGGATAGTTGTGCTTTCAAAGATCCTATGGATAAAAAATTAGAAGGTTTGCTTAAAAAGATGTTTGTTCAGCAGGGTTACCTTCTACAACCAATTTCATGCATTGTCCCTGTCGCTACAGCCGCATGTTTCTGGTTCGATGAGCTGATAAAGGCGGTCGATAGTGATTCTCCTCCTTATGAGGAGATTATGGACAGAATCAATGCTCTCAAATTGGCTAATTCTTTCACCCTAGACGCCACTTTGCAATTGGCTAGGTTAGCGGCTAAGAATTCTGGGTTTGCTATTGTGGCGCGCAGAGCGCTTTGGTTGAAATCTTGGTCGGCTGATGCGTCTTCCAAGAACAAGCTACTTAACATTCCTTTCAAGGGGAAAACGCTGTTTGGCCCTGACTTGAAAGAGATTATCTCTGATATCACTGGGGGTAAGGGCCACGCCCTTCCTCAGGATCGGCCTTTCAAGGCAAAAAATAAACCTAATTTTCGTCCCTTTCGTAGAAACGGACCAGCCCAAGGTGCTACGTCCTCTAAGCAAGAGGGTAATACTTCTCAAGCCAAGCCAGCTTGGAGACCAATGCAAGGCTGGAACAAGGGAAAGCAGGCCAAGAAACCTGCCACTGCTACCAAGACTGCATGAAATGTTGGCCCCCGATCCGGGACCGGATCTGGTGGGGGGCAGACTCTCTCTCTTCGCTCAGGCTTGGGCAAGAGATGTTCTGGATCCTTGGGCGCTAGAAATAGTCTCCCAAGGTTATCTTCTGGAATTCAAGGGACTTCCCCCAAGGGGGAGGTTCCACAGGTCTCAGTTGTCTTCAGACCACATAAAAAGACAGGCATTCTTACATTGTGTAGAAGACCTGTTAAAAATGGGAGTGATTCATCCTGTTCCATTAAGAGAACAAGGGATGGGGTTCTACTCCAATCTGTTCATAGTTCCCAAAAAAGAGGGAACGTTCAGACCAATCTTAGATCTCAAGATCTTAAACAAGTTTCTCAAGGTTCCATCGTTCAAGATGGAAACCATTCGAACTATTCTTCCTTCCATCCAGGAAGGTCAATTCATGACCACGGTGGATTTAAAGGATGCGTATCTACATATTCCTATCCACAAGGAACATCATCGGTTCCTAAGGTTCGCATTCCTGGACAAACATTACCAGTTCGTGGCGCTTCCTTTCGGATTAGCCACTGCTCCAAGGATTTTCACAAAGGTACTAGGGTCCCTTCTAGCTGTGTTAAGACCAAGGGGCATTGCTGTAGTACCTTACTTGGACGACATTCTGATTCAAGCGTCGTCCCTTCCTCAAGCAAAGGCTCACACGGACATCGTCCTGGCCTTTCTCAGATCTCACGGATGGAAAGTGAACGTGGAAAAGAGTTCTCTATCCCCGTCAACAAGGGTTCCCTTCTTGGGAACAATTATAGACTCCTTAGAAATGAGGATTTTTCTAACAGAGGCCAGAAAAACAAAACTTCTAGACTCTTGTCGGATACTTCATTCCGTTCCTCTTCCTTCCATAGCTCAGTGCATGGAAGTGATCGGGTTGATGGTAGCGGCAATGGACATAGTTCCTTTTGCGCGCATTCATCTAAGACCATTACAACTGTGCATGCTCAGTCAGTGGAATGGGGACTATACAGACTTGTCTCCAAAGATACAAGTAAATCAGAGGACCAGAGACTCACTCCGTTGGTGGCTGTCCCTGGACAACCTGTCACAAGGGATGACATTCCGCAGACCAGAGTGGGTCATTGTCACGACCGACGCCAGTCTGATGGGCTGGGGCGCGGTCTGGGGATCCCTGAAAGCTCAGGGTCTTTGGTCTCGGGAAGAATCTCTTCTACCGATAAATATTCTGGAACTGAGAGCGATATTCAATGCTCTCAAGGCTTGGCCTCAGCTAGCGAGGGCCAAGTTCATACGGTTTCAATCAGACAACATGACAACTGTTGCGTACATCAACCATCAGGGGGGAACAAGGAGTTCCCTAGCGATGGAAGAAGTGACCAAAATCATTCTATGGGCGGAGTCTCACTCCTGCCACCTGTCTGCTATCCACATCCCAGGAGTGGAAAATTGGGAAGCGGATTTTCTGAGTCGTCAGACATTGCATCCGGGGGAGTGGGAACTCCATCCGGAAATCTTTGCCCAAGTCACTCAGCTGTGGGGCATTCCAGACATGGATCTGATGGCCTCTCGTCAGAACTTCAAAGTTCCTTGCTACGGGTCCAGATCCAGGGACCCCAAGGCGGCTCTAGTGGATGCACTAGTAGCACCTTGGACCTTCAAACTAGCTTATGTGTTCCCGCCGTTTCCTCTCATCCCCAGGCTGGTAGCCAGGATCAATCAGGAGAGGGCGTCGGTGATCTTGATAGCTCCTGCGTGGCCACGCAGGACTTGGTATGCAGATCTGGTGAATATGTCATCGGCTCCACCTTGGAAGCTACCTTTGAGACGAGACCTTCTTGTTCAGGGTCCGTTCGAACATCCGAATCTGGTTTCACTCCAGCTGACTGCTTGGAGATTGAACGCTTGATTTTATCGAAGCGAGGGTTCTCAGATTCTGTTATCGATACTCTTGTTCAGGCCAGAAAGCCTGTAACTAGAAAGATTTACCACAAAATTTGGAAAAAATATATCTGTTGGTGTGAATCTAAAGGATTCCCTTGGGACAAGGTTAAGATTCCTAGGATTCTATCCTTCCTTCAAGAAGGATTGGAAAAAGGATTATCTGCAAGTTCCCTGAAGGGACAGATTTCTGCCTTGTCGGTGTTACTTCACAAAAAACTGGCTGCTGTGCCAGATGTTCAAGCCTTTGTTCAGGCTCTGGTTAGAATTAAGCCTGTTTACAAACCTTTGACTCCTCCTTGGAGTCTCAATTTAGTTCTTTCAGTTCTTCAGGGGGTTCCGTTTGAACCCTTGCATTCCGTTGATATTAAATTATTATCTTGGAAAGTTTTGTTTTTAGTTGCAATTTCTTCTGCCAGAAGAGTTTCAGAATTATCTGCTCTGCAGTGTTCTCCTCCTTATCTGGTGTTCCATGCAGATAAGGTGGTTTTACGTACTAAACCTGGTTTTCTTCCAAAAGTTGTTTCTAACAAAAACATTAACCAGGAGATTATCGTACCTTCTCTGTGTCCGAAACCAGTTTCAAAGAAGGAACGTTTGTTGCACAATTTGGATGTTGTTCGCGCTCTAAAATTCTATTTAGATGCTACAAAGGATTTTAGACAAACATCTTCCTTGTTTGTTGTTTATTCCGGTAAAAGGAGAGGTCAAAAAGCAACTTCTACCTCTCTCTCTTTTTGGATTAAAAGCATCATCAGATTGGCTTACGAGACTGCCGGACGGCAGCCTCCCGAAAGAATCACAGCTCATTCCACTAGGGCTGTGGCTTCCACATGGGCCTTCAAGAACGAGGCTTCTGTTGATCAGATATGTAGGGCAGCGACTTGGTCTTCACTGCACACTTTTACCAAATTTTACAAGTTTGATACTTTTGCTTCTTCTGAGGCTAATTTTGGGAGAAAGGTTTTGCAAGCCGTGGTGCCTTCCATTTAGGTGACCTGATTTGCTCCCTCCCTTCATCCGTGTCCTAAAGCTTTGGTATTGGTTCCCACAAGTAAGGATGACGCCGTGGACCGGACACACCTATGTTGGAGAAAACAGAATTTATGTTTACCTGATAAATTACTTTCTCCAACGGTGTGTCCGGTCCACGGCCCGCCCTGGTTTTCTTCTGTTATGTGTGATCAGTCCACGGGTCATCATTACTTCTGGGATATTATCTGCTCCCCTACAGGAAGTGCAAGAGGATTCACCCAGCAGAGTTGCTATATAGCTCCTCCCCTCTACGTCACCTCCAGTCATTCTCTTGCACCCAAAGACTAGATAGGAGGTGTGAGAGGACTATGGTGATTATACTTAGTTTTTAGAACTTCAATCAAAAGTTTGTTATTTTACAATAGCACCGGAGCGTGTTATTACCTCTCTGGCAGAGTTTGAAGAAGAATCTACCAGAGTTTTTCTTATGATTTTAACCGGAGTAGTTAAGATCATATTGCTGTTTCTCGGCCATCTGAGGGAGGTAAAAAACTTCAGATCAGGGGACAGCGGGCAGTTGAATCTGCATTGAGGTATGTTGCAGTTTTTATTTTCTGAATGGAATTGATGAGAAAATCCTGCCATACCGTTATAATGAACATGTATGTATACTCTACACTTTAGTATTCTGGGGATGGTATTTCACCGGAATTACTCTGTAAAAGTACATTAAACATTTTAATAGATATTTTTCATGTTAAACGTTTTTGCTGGAATGTAGAATCGTTTGCATTAATGAGGTACTGAGTGAATAAATATTTGGGCATTATTTTTCCACTTGGCAGTTTGCTTGTTTTAATTATGACAGTTTCGTTTCTCTCTCACTGCTGTGTGTGAGAGGGAGGGGCCGTTTTTGGCGCTCTTTGCTACGCATCAAAAATTTCCAGTCAGTTACTCTAGTATTTTCTGCATGATCCGGTTCATCTCTAACAGAACTCAGGGGTCTTCAAACTTCTTTGAAGGGAGGTAGATTCTCTCAGCAGAGCTGTGAGACTTATATAGTGACTGTGATTTAAAACGTTGCTCTGTAGTTTTTATGTTTAAAATTTAATTAGTGTTATTTTACTAATGGGAACAAACCTTTGCTAAAAAGTTGTGTTGTTTTTAAAGAGTGATGCTATAACTGTTTTTCAGTTCATTATTCAACTGTCATTTAATCGTTTAGTGCTTCTTGAGGCACAGTACGTTTTTGTTAAATAAGATTGTAACCGAGTTGCATGTTTATTGCTAGTGTGTTAAACATGTCTGATTCAGAGGAAGATACCTGTGTCATTTGTTCCAATGCCAAGGTGGAGCCCAATAGAAATTTATGTACTAACTGTATTGATGCTACTTTAAATAAAAGCCAATCTGTACAAATTGAACAAATTTCACCAAACAGCGAGGGGAGAGTTATGCCGACTAACTCGCCTCACGTGTCAGTACCTGCATCTCCCGCCCGGGAGGTGCGTGATATTATGGCGCCTAGTACATCTGGGCAGCCATTACAGATAACATTACAAGATATGGCTACTGTTATGACTGAAGTTTTGGCTAAATTACCAGAACTAAGAGGCAAGCGTGATCACTCTGGGGTGAGAACAGAGTGCGCTGATAATTCTAGGGCCATGTCTGATACTGCGTCACAGCTTGCAGAGCATGAGGACGGAGAGCTTCATTCTGTAGGTGACGGTTCTGATCCAAGCAGATTGGATTCAGATATTTCAAATTTTAAATTTAAATTGGAAAACCTCCGTGTATTACTAGGGGAGGTCTTAGCGGCTCTTAACGATTGTAACACTGTTGCAATACCAGAGAAAATGTGTAGGTTGGATAAATACTTTGCGGTACCGGCGAGTACTGACGTTTTTCCTATACCTAAGAGATTAACTGAAATTGTTACTAAGGAGTGGGATAGACCCGGTGTGCCGTTCTCACCCCCTCCAATATTTAGAAAGATGTTTCCAATAGACGCCACCACACGGGACTTATGGCAAACGGTCCCTAAGGTGGAGGGAGCAGTTTCTACTTTAGCTAAGCGCACCACTATCCCGGTGGAGGATAGCTGTGCTTTTTCAGATCCTATGGATAAAAAATTAGAGGGTTACCTTAAGAAAATGTTTGTTCAACAAGGTTTTATATTGCAACCCCTTGCATGCATCGCGCCGATTACGGCTGCGGCAGCATTTTGGATTGAGTCTCTGGAAGAGAACCTTAGTTCAGCTACGCTGGACGACATTACGGACCGGCTTAGAGTCCTTAAACTAGCTAATTCATTCATTTCGGAGGCCGTAGTACATTTAACCAAACTTACGGCTAAGAATTCAGGATTCGCCATTCAGGCACGTAGGGCGCTGTGGCTAAAATCCTGGTCGGCTGATGTAACTTCTAAGTCCAAATTGCTTAATATACCTTTCAAGGGGCAAACTTTATTTGGGCCCGGTTTGAAAGAAATTATTGCTGACATTACAGGAGGTAAGGGCCACGCTCTACCTCAAGACAAAGCCAAAGCTAAGGCTAGACAGTCTAATTTTCGTCCCTTTCGAAATTTCAAAACAGGAACAGCATCAACTTCCACTGCACCAAAACAGGAAGGAGCTGTTGCTCGTTACAGACAAGGCTGGAAACCTAACCAGTCCTGGAATAAGGGCAAGCAGGCCAGGAAACCTGCTGCTGCCCCTAAGACAGCATGAACCGAGGGCCCCCGATCCGGGACCGGATCTAGTGGGGGGCAGACTCTCTCTCTTCGCCCAGGCTTGGGCAAGAGATGTCCAGGATCCCTGGGCGCTAGAGATCATATCTCAGGGATACCTTCTAGACTTCAAATTCTCTCCCCCAAGAGGGAGATTTCATCTGTCAAGGTTGTCAACAAACCAAATAAAGAAAGACGCGTTTCTACGCTGTGTACAAGATCTATTATTAATGGGAGTGATCCATCCGGTTCCGCGGTCGGAACAAGGACAAGGGTTTTACTCAAACCTGTTTGTGGTTCCCAAAAAAAGAGGGAACTTTCAGGCCAATCTTGGATTTAAAGATCCTAAACAAATTCCTAAGAGTTCCATCGTTCAAAATGGAAACTATTCGGACAATCTTACCCATGATCCAAAAGGGTCAGTACATGACCACAGTGGATTTAAAGGATGCTTACCTTCACATACCGATTCACAAAGATCATTACCGGTATCTAAGGTTTGCCTTCTTAAACAGGCATTACCAGTTTGTAGCCCTTCCATTCGGATTGGCTACGGCTCCAAGAATCTTCACAAAGGTTCTGGGTGCCCTTCTGGCGGTACTAAGACCGTGAGGAATTTCGGTAGCTCCGTACCTAGACGACATTCTGATACAAGCTTCAAGCTTTCAAACTGCCAAGTCTCATACAGAGTTAGTTCTGGCATTTCTAAGGTCGCATGGATGGAAAGTGAACGAAAAGAAGAGTTCTCTCTTTCCTCTCACAAGAGTTCCATTCTTGGGGACTCTTATAGATTCTATAGAAATGAAGATTTATCTGACAGAAGTCAGATTAACAAAGCTTCTAAATGCATGCCGTGTCCTTCATTCCATTCAACTCCCGTCAGTAGCTCAATGCATGGAGGTGATCAGCTTAATGGTAGCAGCAATGGACATAGTACCCTTTGCACGCCTACATCTCAGACCGCTGCAATTGTGCATGCTGAGTCAGTGGAATGGGGATTACTCGGATTTGTCCCCCACTCTGAATCTGGATCAAGAGACCAGAAACTCTCTTCTATGGTGGCTTTCTCGGCCACATCTGTCCAGGGGGATGCCGTTCAGCAGGCCGGACTGGACTATTGTAACAACAGACGCCAGCCTACTAGGTTGGGGCGCTGTCTGGAATTCTCTGAAGGCTCAGGGACAATGGAGTCAGGAGGAAAGTCTCCTGCCAATAAACATTCTGGAATTGAGAGCAGTTCTCAATGCCCTTCTAGCTTGGCCCCAGTTAAAAACTCGGGGGTTCATCAGGTTTCAGTCGGACAACATCACGACTGTAGCTTACATCAACCATCAGGGAGGGACAAGAAGCTCCCTAGCAATGATGGAAGTATCAAAGATATTTCGCTGGGCAGAGTCTCACTCTTGCCACCTGTCAGCAATCCACATCCCGGGAGTGGAGAACTGGGAGGCGGATTTCTTGAGTCGCCAGACTTTTCATCCGGGGGAGTGGGAACTTCATCCGGAGGTCTTTGCCCAAATACTTCGACGTTGGGGCAAACCAGAGATAGATCTCATGGCGTCTCGCCAGAACGCCAAACTTCCTCGCTACGGATCCAGATCCAGGGATCCGGGAGCGGTTCTGATAGATGCTTTGACAGCGCCTTGGAACTTCAGGATGGCTTATGTGTTTCCACCCTTCCCGCTGCTTCCTCGATTGATTGCCAAAATCAAACAGGAGAGAGCATCAGTGATTCTAATAGCACCTGCATGGCCACGCAGGACTTGGTATGCAGATCTAGTGGACATGTCATCCTGTCCGCCTTGGTCTCTACCTCTAAGACAGGACCTTCTGATACAGGGTCCATTCAAACATCAAAATCTAACTTCTCTGAAGCTGACTGCTTGGAAATTGAACGCTTGATTTTATCAAAACGTGGTTTTTCTGAGTCGGTTATTGATACCCTGATACAGGCTAGGAAGCCTGTTACCAGAAAGATTTACCATAAAATATGGCGTAAATACCTATACTGGTGTGAATCCAAAGATTACTCCTGGAGTAAGGTTAGGATTCCTAGGATATTGTCCTTTCTACAAGAAGGTTTAGAAAAGGGTTTATCAGCTAGCTCATTAAAGGGACAGATCTCAGCTCTGTCCATCTTGTTACACAAGCGTCTGTCAGAAAATCCAGACGTCCAGGCATTTTGTCAGGCTTTAGCTAGGATCAAGCCTGTGTTTAAAACTGTTGCTCCGCCATGGAGTTTAAACTTAGTTCTTAACGTTTTACAGGGTGTTCCGTTTGAACCCCTTCATTCCATTGATATAAAATTGTTATCTTGGAAAGTTCTATTTTTAATGGCTATTTCCTCGGCTCGAAGAGTCTCTGAATTATCAGCCTTACATTGTGATTCTCCTTATCTGATCTTTCACTCAGACAAGGTAGTTCTGCGTACTAAACCTGGGTTCTTACCTAAGGTAGTCACTAACAGGAATATCAATCAAGAGATTGTTGTTCCATCCTTGTGTCCAAATCCTTCTTCAAAGAAGGAACGTCTTCTACACAATCTGGATGTAGTTCGTGCCCTCAAGTTCTATTTGCAGGCAACTAAGGATTTTCGACAAACGTCTTCCCTGTTTGTCGTGTACTCTGGTCAGAGGAGAGGTCATAAGGCTTCGGCTACCTCTCTCTCCTTCTGGCTTCGTAGTATAATTCGTTTAGCCTATGAGACTGCTGGACAGCAGCCTCCTGAAAGAATTACAGCTCATTCTACTAGAGCTGTGGCTTCCACTTGGGCCTTTAAGAATGAGGCCTCTGTTGAACAGATTTGCAAGGCTGCAACTTGGTCTTCGCTTCATACTTTTTCCAAATTTTACAAATTTGACACTTTTGCTTCTTCGGAGGCTATTTTTGGGAGAAAGGTTCTTCAGGCAGTGGTTCCTTCTGTATAATGAGCCTGCCTATCCCTCCCGTCATCCGTGTACTTTTGCTTTGGTATTGGTATCCCAGAAGTAATGATGACCCGTGGACTGATCACACATAACAGAAGAAAACATAATTTATGCTTACCTGATAAATTCCTTTCTTCTGTTGTGTGATCAGTCCACGGCCCGCCCTGTTTTTTAAGGCAGGTAAATATTTTTTAAATTATAATTCAGTCACCACTACACCCTTGGCTTCTCCTTTCTCGTTGGTCTTTGGTCGAATGACTGGAGGTGACGTAGAGGGGAGGAGCTATATAGCAACTCTGCTGGGTGAATCCTCTTGCACTTCCTGTAGGGGAGCAGATAATATCCCAGAAGTAATGATGACCCGTGGACTGATCACACAACAGAAGAAAGGAATTTATCAGGTAAGCATAAATTATGTTTTTTAATCAGGTCTGATAATTTATTTTCTTTAACTACAGTCACCACGGTACCATATGGTTTCTCCTATGCAAATATTCCTCCTTAACGTCGGTCGAATGACTGGGGTAGGCGGAGCCTAGGAGGGATCATGTGACCAGCTTTGCTGGGCTCTTTGCCATTTCCTGTTGGGGAAGAGAATATCCCACAAGTAAGGATGACGCCGTGGACCGGACACACCGTTGGAGAAAGTAATTTATCAGGTAAACATAAATTCTGTTTTTTTGTTGCCTCTCAGGAAGCCCACCAAGTCAGTTTGTAGTTTGCTAAGATCAGTCAGGGGTACTTTAATTGGGAGGGCCCGAAAGAGGTATAGAAGCCTCGGAAGGATGTTCATTTTAATTGCCGTTAATCGGCCATACCATGAAAATCCGCCCTTTTTCCATGTATTTATATCTTTCCTTATTATTTTATATAAGGGGATATAGTTTAGTCTATATAGGTCTTCTATATTATGTGAGATCTTAATCCCTAAATATTTGATCAACTCTGTAGTCCATGTAAATTCAAAGTTTGTTTCAATCAGTTTTTTAGTGTGATTGGGAAGGGCGATAGGGATAGCTTCACATTTTTCTAAATTAACCCTATATCCTGAGACATCAGAATAGTCCTGTAATACCCGATAAAGATTTGGGAGGGATATAAGTGGTTTAGTCATTGTAAGAAGGACATCGTCCGCAAACAATGACACCTTAAATTCCTGTCCTTTAAGTAAAACTCTGTGTATATCTGGGGTCAACCGAATCGTCGCTGCTAATGGCTCTATGCAAAGCGCAAATAAAAGTGGTGAAAGCGGGCAGCCCTGTCTGGTGCCATTCAAGATATCTATTAATTTTGACTGATATCCTGCCTCCCTAACAGTAGCTGTGGGGCATGAATAGATGCCTTTGATAGCCTGAACAAACGACCCATGGAAACCAAATCTATTCAAGACCTCTAGCATGTAATCCCAGTCAATTCTATCAAACGCCTTCTCTGCATCCAAAGAGAGGACCAGAGAAGGCGTTTTCGACTTGCTGAGGTATTCAATTAAGGAGATCGTTCGTCTTGTATTGTCTGGGGCTTCTCTATCTAAAATAAAACCCACCTGATCGGGGTGGATTAGTGAGGTTAGATGTACTTTGAGTCTATTGGCTAAAATTTTGGTGAAATTTTTTATATCCTGATTGATTAGGGAAATGGGTCTATAGCTTTGGCACAACTTTGGGTTTCTACCTGGTTTGGGTATGACTACTATTTTGGCCTGTAATATTTCGCGTGGGATTTCATTACCTTGTAAAATATCATTGCACAATGAAACTACATGTGGGACCAAAATTGTTTTATAGAGTTGATAATATTCGCCTGGGAAGCCGTCTGGGCCTGCTGCTTTACCCGGTTTAAGCTCTTTAATGGCATTAAGGACTTCCCTAGTTGATATCTCTGCATTGAGCTCCTCTCCGGCCTCTTTATCTAAGGGTATGAGTTTAGCGTCGTCCAAAAATTTAGCCCTGAGTCGGTTCGTCTGATCGTTATGCGTTACTTTTTCCCCGTCATAAAGATGGGCGTAATATTGTGCAAAAGTGTTGGCAATCTCTTGGGGGTTTGAGGTGCAAGAGCCATCAGTTGTCTGCAGATATGGTATGGCAAAAGATTTAGTCCTCTCCCTAAGCTTATGGGCCAGATACTTATCCGGTTTATTTGAGTATAGAAAATACTGTGATTTTAATCTATGTGCTGCTCTCGCAGAAGTCTTGTTCATAATTGTAGCTAGTTCTAGTCGTTTGGCCTGTAACAGTGTAAAAATGGTGGGTGATAGATTTCGCTGATGTGACCTGGTAAGTTCATCTATTTGTTTTTGTAGAGTATCTATTTGAAGTCTTGTTGTTTTAGTCAAGGCTGTTTTTTCCTTAATTAGTAGGCCTCTAACGAAGGGTTTATGTGCTGCCCAAATATTTATAGGGTTGGAAGTGGTCCCTACATTCAGGCCCCAATATTCTGACAGTGCTTTAGAGATAGATTCACGCGTCTTAGGGTTCTGGAGAACGTAAGGGTCAAAGTTCCAAGATCGCGTCGCACTAATGTGGAATGTCTGTTTGATGTCTATTTGGACTATGGAGTGGTCCGACCAAGCACATGCGTGAATCTTAGAGGACGCTAGGTCTGGAATCAGAGTTTGGCTGATATAGACATAATCTAGTTTTGAGTAGGATTTGTGTGCCGACGAATAGTATGTATAGTCTTGTGTTCTCCCATATAGAGTGTCCCAGGAGTCTAACATATTATGAGAGAAGAACATCTCTTTTATTTTTTTAATTGTGGAGTTATGTCTCAGTTGTTTTTGGGATAGTGGGTTTTTATCTTTGTTTTGGTGGGCGTACATTGATACATTAAAGTCACCCCCCAAGATTAATCGGGAGTGCGACCACTGGGTTAGTAGGTGAGAAACCTGAGCAAAGAAGGATGCTTGTGTTTCATTTGGTGCGTATACATTACAAAATACTAACTGCTTATCATGTTGTCTCCCTTTAAGTATAAGAAATCTACCCTCTGGGTCCCTAATTGTCTCTTCTACTACGAAACCTACCGATTGGTGTATCAGTATTGACACTCCTCTTTTTTTTTTGTCAGTTATTGAGTGAAAATGTTGTGTATAGCCTCTGGCCCAATATTTAGGTATGACCTCCCTGGTGAAGTGTGTCTCTTGCAGGAATATAATGTTAGCTTTTAGACTAGTATATTGGCTAAGTGCTGTTCTGCGCTTTAAGTCTGTATTTAGGCCTCTGACATTGTGTGATATCAGTCGAAGGTTACAAGTCATTACTCACGGTTTTAACGGTGGGGGGCCCTCCTCCCAGATCCGCAGTCTTTTCATTCTCTATGATTGCCCTTAGGCATTGCTGATATAGTTGTCTCGTATGAGATGATGCCTGTAGGTAAACAAGTTGAGTCGACATGGCAAAAACAAAAATAAAAACATAAGAATTTACAAACATTAACAGTCTATTCAAGAACCATGTTAAAACATAAAAACAGAATCTGCTTCTCTTATAAAAGAGAACCAACAATAAAATTGAAAAAAAAAGAAACAAAGGGAGAGTACCATCAACCTCGCCCTCCCTCTTACACAGGTTGACCGTACTCTACCAATCTACCGTGCTAAAACTGTATATGTTGCAACAGAGTATGTTAAAAAAAAAGAACAAGAAACTGGCATTAGAAAGAGCAACTACATATCCTAGATATTGTAATAAAGGAAAGGGGATAGCCCCCCATGGAGACCAACAACCCTTAAAATTCACAATCAAAAGAACCTTTTAACCTTCATTAGAACCCTTTTATCAGGATCCAGTGACCATTGAGGTTCTTCACCCACCACCTCCTTCCTCAATAGTAATAGTAAGTTGAGAGATACTAGAGTCCTCATCTCTCTCTTTACCTCAGCAGATAGAACAAAGTTCTTTAAACAACAGATAAATAAGTGAAAAAGTGTCAAGACTTAGCTTTTCTTTTCGAGACTCTAGTCCATTTCTGTCTCTGTTGTGGAGTGAGGCTTGATGTTGCTTGGGATAGTTCTTCTGGTTGATTCAATTGTGGTATATCAGGAGGTTCCAATTGAAGCTTACGACATATCTCCGGAATTTCTGAGACATCTTTTAGATTTAGTGATCTGCCATTGTGCTGGATGTATAGACTAAAGGGAAAACCCCAGCGGTATCCAATTTGATGTTTTCTTAAGAGTGTGGTGAGTGGTTTCAAATAGCTTCTCCTCTGGAGCGTTCTTATGCAGAGATCTTGAAAAAATTGTATTACCACACCCTGGAACTTGAAGGTTGGATGCTTCCTAGCAGCTGAGAGGATGCTTTCCTTTTCTGGGAATCTGAGAAATTTAACTATAACATCTCTGGGGGGTGCTTCATCCTTTGGTCTGGCCCGTAAAGCTCGGTGAGCTCTCTCCATTTGAAACTTCTCTTCCCCTATTTCTCCTGTTATAGCCTGAAATAGTTGGTGTAAGTAGATGGGGAGTTCTTCCGTCGAAATAGCCTCTGGAATCCCCTTTACCCGCAGGTTACACCTGCGGCTTCTATTTTCGAGATCTTCCAATTTATCATGCATCTCATTAACTTCTTGTTGCTGCATGGAAATCTTTTGTGTTAGATTAGAGAGGTCTTCTGAGGTGGAGGTCTCATTTTCTTCTAAAGTAGCCACCCGTGTGCCTAAATCTGTGATGTCTTGTTTGATATCTGCTAGGCTGTTGGTGACGGTATTTTGGAAAGCATCAATTTTTTCCCATAGTTTATCGAAATTTGTATTGATGTCTTGTTTAGACACAAGGGCTTTCAAGTCCGCTTTTGTAACAGGGATAGCATCGTCATCCATGAGCTGAGAATCTGTGTCAGAGATATTATCTTCCTCTAGCCCCATATTAGTGGGTTCTGAAGTTTTCTCACTTCTGGCTGGCTTAAAAAATAAATTAGCTGTAGGCGGTTTAGACCCCTGAGCAGGTTTGTTTTGCTTCCTAACAGACATGTTGATAGAGGGTTAATCCCTTATTACAGAGTTTTTGATAGTATGTCAGATCCAGCAAAGATTAAAAGAGCAGGCTAACCCAGTTAATCCTGCTCCTGCTTCTCGCCTATCCTGCTATGGTCATAGAAAAGTTTATAGTGAATTATGTGGAGGATAGATGAGTTATCCCAAGACAGGTCTGGAAAATGATGAGGAAAGAGGCAGATCCCCAGCCCCTATTTTCAGGAGGGTATTGTAGTGTCCCTTATAGTTATTTATTGCAGCTACACACATACATTCAGCAAACCTTGCTAGCTTAATTGAGTTTCTCCCAGTTTTCTGGCTGAGTCCATCAGGCAGGGGCTAAGTAGTAGCGTGCTTTGTTGCAGTGCTTAAATAGCATAATGTCGTTGCTGGTAAGGGGAGATTGCTTAATCTTAGGTGTTAACGATATGTAGGTTGTAATATAGAGGCCCTCTTTTAAGCAGAGCCCGTCTGCTATGTGTAAATGACAGCTTCTGCACCTTATATTCGTTTCAGTGTAGTGTATTAGGCAGCTTTATTGCTCAGTAGTTAGATTAGGGCATTTTAAGTAAATGCGTGACACGTGGCCTTTATACGTTTGCACCCTGCCAATGCCTTCCACCTTCCTTCAACATGCCCGTTATCTTAGATAAGTGATTGCAAAGTGCGCCTCGCATACCTCATCTGTGTGGCCATAAGTAGTTTTCTTTCTATCAAGTGTTTGCTTCTAACCTACATAAAATACTCCCCCCTCACCTTCCTTCTTGCCGGAGCCAGTACAGTAAGCTCACTCATTTTGGTTGATCTGAAGCCTCGCCGGGTTTCTCTTGCCGTTATGATGCCTGTTACCCGGTTCCTGTAGTGTCCGGTGTAGCCGCTTAATAAAGGCCTCCTCTCAGGTCACTATTGACATCTGGGGTGTAGTATGCGGTCAATTGTTGCAGCACAGGACCGTTCAAATGCAGCCACGCCACACTTCCAAAATGGCGCGCAGCATCGGGTAGCTCCGTTAGTCTCAAGTTTCCCCGTTAGCCTTAGGTGTCTGGGATTGTCTCCAATAGTGTTCCGGTGTATGCACCTCTTAGCCCTTAACTTCCAGGGAGTAAATTCAGCCCTGATTTCCTTGTATGCCAGCCATCTAAAACAGTTCAGCACGGAGCTCACAAATTAAGCAGCCATCACTCTAAGGCTTCAGGCCCCGCCCCCTTCATGAACATTTTAAATGGGCTGAGCTTGCTAAGAGATCATATCTTATTGTGTTATCAATCTGTGTAAACACAAACGCTTAGGGAATGTGTGATTGAAATAGTGCACTGGGTATGGGGTATCAAACTCCTTACAGAAAAATAGATCCTTCAATCTATTAAAAGTATGTGAACAAAGAAAGGGGTGTAAGGGTGCTCAAAGCTAAAGAAAACCAGCTAGAAACTGCTAAAACATATATATGCAAAGAATATAATAAAAGTATCAAACCCAATAGAAAAGTTAAAATAATTTATTCTTAAGTGCAGAGAAATGTAATGAAGCTAGAGACACGTCTCTAAAAAAAATATATAAAAAAAGAGTTAAAAGGTCAACATGTTCAAGTTAGGCTAAATTGTTGAGCATAACGGATGCAGAATATATAAAAAAGGTTATACCTCGTGAATAAAAGTCACAAGCTGTCTCTAAGTAAAGACAATCAGACCCAATATCTATGTCACATTTGATATATATGTACAACAATTATCTATGTCACATTAGTACAACAATTTTATCTATGCTCAAGATCGTATCTAAAATAATACACAGCAGATTAGCTAGAAATCTAAACCACAGGCTAACTGGATTTGGTCTATATAAATATGCACCAAACACACGCTAAGTTAAAGCACTTGAATATTAAATGGAAAAGGTTTCACACTAGTATATAGAACAGAGTCCATTGGATCCAGCAGGGTTAAAAAGGGGAAAGCACTGTTATCCCAGATTAGGTATAGGAAGTAAAGCTTAGAATGTCAGATATCTTTTCAGCATCTAGCCGATAGATGGTATTTAAAAAATGACGTTCCTGTTATTAATGTATTATTGTCCCTTAAAAATTTTGTTGTCCTGAAAGGAAAGAGTGTCCTGTGCGTTCCGCAATCTGGATGCTCGTGAGTAGTTCCTCGTGACTTTGGGCGTCTGATGTCACGGCCAACACTCCGGGGGCTCGTCTCAGCCCTACCAACCAGCTCCGACTTCCAAGCTGACACAGAGAAGGAATACCTTTAGAATTCCACTTTTTAGTGTGTAAACAAGCTGAGGGGTATATTATTATTCAGACTTCACCTGCCCTTAGTGCTATGCACGCAGGTTCTGTAGATGAGATAGTTGAAACAAATGAATCAATATGAGAACAACCCGAGTTGAAAAAGATTCTTGTTTGTGTAATAAAACTTTCAGATAGAAGGTACACAGTCCCACAATTCAACGCGTTTCACTCTCTCCAAGAGCTTTATCAAGAATAAGTTTGACCGTGTAACACCTTTTTAAAGGTACTGCTCCAACCTCATTGGTTAATCATCCAGTCCTCAGAAATAAGGCGGTATTGAATAATCAAACAAGCTTTACTACCTTCCCTCATTTGGTCTCCTTCATTTACGGTTATTAAGACAAAAACATTCTCATTTTTTACAGAGAGTCCTTTGGTCTTCTTAGTTAGAGGTGGTATTATATATCATTAAGTGCTTTACTACTTCAAAACAAGTTTATCATTTTAATATGTGCAAAAATAAACATTCTTATTAAAACAAATGTGCATGGAAAATCATATTATCACATACCTAAGGTCTATGTCTAAGGTATATGAAACAATGTATAATAGTGTACATAAAAAAATATTTTTACTACATACCTAAGGTATATAAAATAAAATCTATTATTATCTTGTACTTTTTCAAAGTCAAAAAAACTTCTGGAATAAAACCACATGTGATTAGGTGATATATGTTATATATTACGTGACAGATATATTCTTTATGTGTAAAAAAGTTGGTTATAGTGAATAGTGAATTTCTCCAACATAGGTGTGTCCGGTCCACGGCGTCATCCTTACTTGTGGGATATTCTCTTCCCCAACAGGAAATGGCAAAGAGTCCCAGCAAAGCTGGCCATATAGCCCCTCCCAGGCTCCGCCCACCCCAGTCATTCTCTTTGCCGTTGCACAGGCAACATCTCCACGGAGATGGCTTAGAGTTTTTTGGTGTTTAAATGTAGTTTTTATTCTTCAATCAAGTGTTTGTTATTTTAAAATAGTGCTGGTATGTACTATTTACTCTGAAACAGAAAAGAGAAGAAGATTTCTGTTTGTAAGAGGAAGATGATTTTTGCAAACGTTACTAAAATCGATTGCTGTTTCCACACAGGACTGTTGAGATGAAGTAACTTCAGTTGGGGGAAGCAGTTGGCAGACTTTTCTGCCTGAGGTATGACTGGCCACATTTCTAACAAGACTTTGTAATGCTGGAAGGCTGTCATTTTCCCTATGGGGACCGGTAAGCCATTTTCTTAGACTAAAGTAAAAGAATAAAGGGCTTTATAAGGGCTTAAAAAACTGGTAGACATTTTTCTGGGCTAAAACGATTACTTTGCAAGCATATTTGGCAGATTATGACACTTTATAGTTATTATAATCTTGGGGATTGTTGTTTAAAAACGGCAGGCACTGTATGGACACCTTTTTCAGATGGGGGCCTTCCCTAGTCATAGGCAGAGCCTCATTTTCGCGCCACTAATGCGCAGTTGTTTTTGGAAAGCAAGGCATGCAGATGCATGTGTGAGGAGCTGAGAACCACTGAAAAAGCTTATAGAAGGCATCATTTGGTATCGTATTCCCCTCTGGGCTTGGTTGGGTCTCAGCAAAGCAGATACCTGGGACTGTATAGGGGTTAAATGTAAAAACGGCTCCGGTTCCGTTATTTTAAGGGTTAAAGCTTTCAAATTTGGTGTGCAATACTTTTAAGGCTTTAAGACACTGTGGTGAACATTTCCTTCATGCTTTTTCGCATATTCAGTAATAAAGTGTGTTCTGTTTAAAATTTAAAGTGACAGTAACGGTTTTATTTTAAAACGTTTTTTGTGCTTTGTTGACAAGTTTAAGCCTGTTTAACATGTCTGAACCATCAGATAAGCGATGTTCTATATGTATGAAAGCCAATGTGTCTCCCCATTTAAATATATGTGATAATTGTGACATAGTGTCCAAACAAAGTAGGGACAATGATGCCACAGATAATAATATTGCCCAAGATGATTCTTCAAATGAGGGGAGTAAGCATGGTACTGCATCATCCCCTTCTGTGTCTACACCAGTTTTGCCCACACAAGAGGCCCCTAGTACATCTAGTGCGCCAATACTTATTACCATGCAACAATTAACGACTGTTATGGATAATTCTATTGCAAATATGTTATCTAAAATGCCTACTTATCAGAGAAAGCGCGATTGCTCTGTTTTAAACACTGAAGAGCAGGGGGACGCTGATGATAACGTTTCTGACATACCCTCACACCAATCTGAAGGGGCTAGGAGGGAGGTTTTGTCTGAGGGAGAAATTTCAGATTCAGGGAAAATTTCTCAACAAGCTGAACCTGATGTCGTAACATTCAAATTTAAATTAGAACATCTCCGCGCACTGCTTAAGGAGGTATTATCTACTCTGGATGATTGTGACAATTTGGTCATTCCAGAGAAATTATGTAAGATGGATAAGTTCCTAGAGGTTCCGGTGCCCCCCGATGCTTTTCCTATACCCAAGCGGGTGGCGGACATAGTAAATAAGGAATGGGAAAGGCCCGGCATACCTTTTGTTCCTCCCCCTATATTTAAGAAGTTATTTCCTATAGTCGACCCCAGAAAGGACTTATGGCAGACAGTCCCTAAGGTCGAGGGGGCGGTCTCTACTCTAAACAAACGCACTACTATTCCCATAGAAGATAGTTGTGCTTTCAAAGATCCTATGGATAAAAAATTAGAGGGTTTGCTCAAAAAGATGTTTGTTCAGCAAGGTTACCTTCTACAACCAATTTCATGCATTGTTCCTGTCACTACGGCAGCGTGTTTCTGGTTCGAAGAACTAGAAAAGTCGCTCAATAAAGAATCTTCGTATGAGGAGGTTATGGACAGAGTTCAAGCACTTAAATTGGCTAACTCTTTTATTCTAGATGCCGCTTTGCAATTAGCTAGATTAGCGGCGAAAAATTCAGGGTTTGCTATCGTGGCGCGCAGAGCGCTTTGGCTAAAGTCTTGGTCTGGGGTGTAGTATGCGGTCAATTGTTGCAGCACAGGACCGTTCAAATGCAGCCACGCCACACTTCCAAAATGGCGCGCAGCATCGGGTAGCTCCGTTAGTCTCAAGTTTCCCCGTTAGCCTTAGGTGTCTGGGATTGTCTCCAATAGTGTTCCGGTGTATGCACCTCTTAGCCCTTAACTTCCAGGGAGTAAATTCAGCCCTGATTTCCTTGTATGCCAGCCATCTAAAACAGTTCAGCACGGAGCTCACAAATTAAGCAGCCATCACTCTAAGGCTTCAGGCCCCGCCCCCTTCATGAACATTTTAAATGGGCTGAGCTTGCTAAGAGATCATATCTTATTGTGTTATCAATCTGTGTAAACACAAACGCTTAGGGAATGTGTGATTGAAATAGTGCACTGGGTATGGGGTATCAAACTCCTTACAGAAAAATAGATCCTTCAATCTATTAAAAGTATGTGAACAAAGAAAGGGGTGTAAGGGTGCTCAAAGCTAAAGAAAACCAGCTAGAAACTGCTAAAACATATATATGCAAAGAATATAATAAAAGTATCAAACCCAATAGAAAAGTTAAAATAATTTATTCTTAAGTGCAGAGAAATGTAATGAAGCTAGAGACACGTCTCTAAAAAAAATATATAAAAAAAGAGTTAAAAGGTCAACATGTTCAAGTTAGGCTAAATTGTTGAGCATAACGGATGCAGAATATATTAAAAAGGTTATACCTCGTGAATAAAAGTCACAAGCTGTCTCTAAGTAAAGACAATCAGACCCAATATCTATGTCACATTTGATATATATGTACAACAATTATCTATGTCACATTAGTACAACAATTTTATCTATGCTCAAGATCGTATCTAAAATAATACACAGCAGATTAGCTAGAAATCTAAACCACAGGCTAACTGGATTTGGTCTATATAAATATGCACCAAACACACGCTAAGTTAAAGCACTTGAATATTAAATGGAAAAGGTTTCACACTAGTATATAGAACAGAGTCCATTGGATCCAGCAGGGTTAAAAAGGGGAAAGCACTGTTATCCCAGATTAGGTATAGGAAGTAAAGCTTAGAATGTCAGATATCTTTTCAGCATCTAGCCGATAGATGGTATTTAAAAAATGACGTTCCTGTTATTAATGTATTATTGTCCCTTAAAAATTTTGTTGTCCTGAAAGGAAAGAGTGTCCTGTGCGTTCCGCAATCTGGATGCTCGTGAGTAGTTCCTCGTGACTTTGGGCGTCTGATGTCACGGCCAACACTCCGGGGGCTCGTCTCAGCCCTACCAACCAGCTCCGACTTCCAAGCTGACACAGAGAAGGAATACCTTTAGAATTCCACTTTTTAGTGTGTAAACAAGCTGAGGGGTATATTATTATTCAGACTTCACCTGCCCTTAGTGCTATGCACGCAGGTTCTGTAGATGAGATAGTTGAAACAAATGAATCAATATGAGAACAACCCGAGTTGAAAAAGATTCTTGTTTGTGTAATAAAACTTTCAGATAGAAGGTACACAGTCCCACAATTCAACGCGTTTCACTCTCTCCAAGAGCTTTATCAAGAATAAGTTTGACCGTGTAACACCTTTTTAAAGGTACTGCTCCAACCTCATTGGTTAATCATCCAGTCCTCAGAAATAAGGCGGTATTGAATAATCAAACAAGCTTTACTACCTTCCCTCATTTGGTCTCCTTCATTTACGGTTATTAAGACAAAAACATTCTCATTTTTTACAGAGAGTCCTTTGGTCTTCTTAGTTAGAGGTGGTATTATATATCATTAAGTGCTTTACTACTTCAAAACAAGTTTATCATTTTAATATGTGCAAAAATAAACATTCTTATTAAAACAAATGTGCATGGAAAATCATATTATCACATACCTAAGGTCTATGTCTAAGGTATATGAAACAATGTATAATAGTGTACATAAAAAAATATTTTTACTACATACCTAAGGTATATAAAATAAAATCTATTATTATCTTGTACTTTTTCAAAGTCAAAAAAACTTCTGGAATAAAACCACATGTGATTAGGTGATATATGTTATATATTACGTGACAGATATATTCTTTATGTGTAAAAAAGTTGGTTATAGTGAATAGTGAATTTCTCCAACATAGGTGTGTCCGGTCCACGGCGTCATCCTTACTTGTGGGATATTCTCTTCCCCAACAGGAAATGGCAAAGAGTCCCAGCAAAGCTGGCCATATAGCCCCTCCCAGGCTCCGCCCACCCCAGTCATTCTCTTTGCCGTTGCACAGGCAACATCTCCACGGAGATGGCTTAGAGTTTTTTGGTGTTTAAATGTAGTTTTTATTCTTCAATCAAGTGTTTGTTATTTTAAAATAGTGCTGGTATGTACTATTTACTCTGAAACAGAAAAGAGAAGAAGATTTCTGTTTGTAAGAGGAAGATGATTTTTGCAAACGTTACTAAAATCGATTGCTGTTTCCACACAGGACTGTTGAGATGAAGTAACTTCAGTTGGGGGAAGCAGTTGGCAGACTTTTCTGCCTGAGGTATGACTGGCCACATTTCTAACAAGACTTTGTAATGCTGGAAGGCTGTCATTTTCCCTATGGGGACCGGTAAGCCATTTTCTTAGACTAAAGTAAAAGAATAAAGGGCTTTATAAGGGCTTAAAAAACTGGTAGACATTTTTCTGGGCTAAAACGATTACTTTGCAAGCATATTTGGCAGATTATGACACTTTATAGTTATTATAATCTTGGGGATTGTTGTTTAAAAACGGCAGGCACTGTATGGACACCTTTTTCAGATGGGGGCCTTCCCTAGTCATAGGCAGAGCCTCATTTTCGCGCCACTAATGCGCAGTTGTTTTTGGAAAGCAAGGCATGCAGATGCATGTGTGAGGAGCTGAGAACCACTGAAAAAGCTTATAGAAGGCATCATTTGGTATCGTATTCCCCTCTGGGCTTGGTTGGGTCTCAGCAAAGCAGATACCTGGGACTGTATAGGGGTTAAATGTAAAAACGGCTCCGGTTCCGTTATTTTAAGGGTTAAAGCTTTCAAATTTGGTGTGCAATACTTTTAAGGCTTTAAGACACTGTGGTGAACATTTCCTTCATGCTTTTTCGCATATTCAGTAATAAAGTGTGTTCTGTTTAAAATTTAAAGTGACAGTAACGGTTTTATTTTAAAACGTTTTTTGTGCTTTGTTGACAAGTTTAAGCCTGTTTAACATGTCTGAACCATCAGATAAGCGATGTTCTATATGTATGAAAGCCAATGTGTCTCCCCATTTAAATATATGTGATAATTGTGACATAGTGTCCAAACAAAGTAGGGACAATGATGCCACAGATAATAATATTGCCCAAGATGATTCTTCAAATGAGGGGAGTAAGCATGGTACTGCATCATCCCCTTCTGTGTCTACACCAGTTTTGCCCACACAAGAGGCCCCTAGTACATCTAGTGCGCCAATACTTATTACCATGCAACAATTAACGACTGTTATGGATAATTCTATTGCAAATATGTTATCTAAAATGCCTACTTATCAGAGAAAGCGCGATTGCTCTGTTTTAAACACTGAAGAGCAGGGGGACGCTGATGATAACGTTTCTGACATACCCTCACACCAATCTGAAGGGGCTAGGAGGGAGGTTTTGTCTGAGGGAGAAATTTCAGATTCAGGGAAAATTTCTCAACAAGCTGAACCTGATGTCGTAACATTCAAATTTAAATTAGAACATCTCCGCGCACTGCTTAAGGAGGTATTATCTACTCTGGATGATTGTGACAATTTGGTCATTCCAGAGAAATTATGTAAGATGGATAAGTTCCTAGAGGTTCCGGTGCCCCCCGATGCTTTTCCTATACCCAAGCGGGTGGCGGACATAGTAAATAAGGAATGGGAAAGGCCCGGCATACCTTTTGTTCCTCCCCCTATATTTAAGAAGTTATTTCCTATAGTCGACCCCAGAAAGGACTTATGGCAGACAGTCCCTAAGGTCGAGGGGGCGGTCTCTACTCTAAACAAACGCACTACTATTCCCATAGAAGATAGTTGTGCTTTCAAAGATCCTATGGATAAAAAATTAGAGGGTTTGCTCAAAAAGATGTTTGTTCAGCCAGGTTACCTTCTACAACCAATTTCATGCATTGTTCCTGTCACTACGGCAGCGTGTTTCTGGTTCGAAGAACTAGAAAAGTCGCTCAATAAAGAATCTTCGTATGAGGAGGTTATGGACAGAGTTCAAGCACTTAAATTGGCTAACTCTTTTATTCTAGATGCCGCTTTGCAATTAGCTAGATTAGCGGCGAAAAATTCAGGGTTTGCTATCGTGGCGCGCAGAGCGCTTTGGCTAAAGTCTTGGTCTGGGGTGTAGTATGCGGTCAATTGTTGCAGCACAGGACCGTTCAAATGCAGCCACGCCACACTTCCAAAATGGCGCGCAGCATCGGGTAGCTCCGTTAGTCTCAAGTTTCCCCGTTAGCCTTAGGTGTCTGGGATTGTCTCCAATAGTGTTCCGGTGTATGCACCTCTTAGCCCTTAACTTCCAGGGAGTAAATTCAGCCCTGATTTCCTTGTATGCCAGCCATCTAAAACAGTTCAGCACGGAGCTCACAAATTAAGCAGCCATCACTCTAAGGCTTCAGGCCCCGCCCCCTTCATGAACATTTTAAATGGGCTGAGCTTGCTAAGAGATCATATCTTATTGTGTTATCAATCTGTGTAAACACAAACGCTTAGGGAATGTGTGATTGAAATAGTGCACTGGGTATGGGGTATCAAACTCCTTACAGAAAAATAGATCCTTCAATCTATTAAAAGTATGTGAACAAAGAAAGGGGTGTAAGGGTGCTCAAAGCTAAAGAAAACCAGCTAGAAACTGCTAAAACATATATATGCAAAGAATATAATAAAAGTATCAAACCCAATAGAAAAGTTAAAATAATTTATTCTTAAGTGCAGAGAAATGTAATGAAGCTAGAGACACGTCTCTAAAAAAAATATATAAAAAAAGAGTTAAAAGGTCAACATGTTCAAGTTAGGCTAAATTGTTGAGCATAACGGATGCAGAATATATAAAAAAGGTTATACCTCGTGAATAAAAGTCACAAGCTGTCTCTAAGTAAAGACAATCAGACCCAATATCTATGTCACATTTGATATATATGTACAACAATTATCTATGTCACATTAGTACAACAATTTTATCTATGCTCAAGATCGTATCTAAAATAATACACAGCAGATTAGCTAGAAATCTAAACCACAGGCTAACTGGATTTGGTCTATATAAATATGCACCAAACACACGCTAAGTTAAAGCACTTGAATATTAAATGGAAAAGGTTTCACACTAGTATATAGAACAGAGTCCATTGGATCCAGCAGGGTTAAAAAGGGGAAAGCACTGTTATCCCAGATTAGGTATAGGAAGTAAAGCTTAGAATGTCAGATATCTTTTCAGCATCTAGCCGATAGATGGTATTTAAAAAATGACGTTCCTGTTATTAATGTATTATTGTCCCTTAAAAATTTTGTTGTCCTGAAAGGAAAGAGTGTCCTGTGCGTTCCGCAATCTGGATGCTCGTGAGTAGTTCCTCGTGACTTTGGGCGTCTGATGTCACGGCCAACACTCCGGGGGCTCGTCTCAGCCCTACCAACCAGCTCCGACTTCCAAGCTGACACAGAGAAGGAATACCTTTAGAATTCCACTTTTTAGTGTGTAAACAAGCTGAGGGGTATATTATTATTCAGACTTCACCTGCCCTTAGTGCTATGCACGCAGGTTCTGTAGATGAGATAGTTGAAACAAATGAATCAATATGAGAACAACCCGAGTTGAAAAAGATTCTTGTTTGTGTAATAAAACTTTCAGATAGAAGGTACACAGTCCCACAATTCAACGCGTTTCACTCTCTCCAAGAGCTTTATCAAGAATAAGTTTGACCGTGTAACACCTTTTTAAAGGTACTGCTCCAACCTCATTGGTTAATCATCCAGTCCTCAGAAATAAGGCGGTATTGAATAATCAAACAAGCTTTACTACCTTCCCTCATTTGGTCTCCTTCATTTACGGTTATTAAGACAAAAACATTCTCATTTTTTACAGAGAGTCCTTTGGTCTTCTTAGTTAGAGGTGGTATTATATATCATTAAGTGCTTTACTACTTCAAAACAAGTTTATCATTTTAATATGTGCAAAAATAAACATTCTTATTAAAACAAATGTGCATGGAAAATCATATTATCACATACCTAAGGTCTATGTCTAAGGTATATGAAACAATGTATAATAGTGTACATAAAAAAATATTTTTACTACATACCTAAGGTATATAAAATAAAATCTATTATTATCTTGTACTTTTTCAAAGTCAAAAAAACTTCTGGAATAAAACCACATGTGATTAGGTGATATATGTTATATATTACGTGACAGATATATTCTTTATGTGTAAAAAAGTTGGTTATAGTGAATAGTGAATTTCTCCAACATAGGTGTGTCCGGTCCACGGCGTCATCCTTACTTGTGGGATATTCTCTTCCCCAACAGGAAATGGCAAAGAGTCCCAGCAAAGCTGGCCATATAGCCCCTCCCAGGCTCCGCCCACCCCAGTCATTCTCTTTGCCGTTGCACAGGCAACATCTCCACGGAGATGGCTTAGAGTTTTTTGGTGTTTAAATGTAGTTTTTATTCTTCAATCAAGTGTTTGTTATTTTAAAATAGTGCTGGTATGTACTATTTACTCTGAAACAGAAAAGAGAAGAAGATTTCTGTTTGTAAGAGGAAGATGATTTTAGCAAACGTTACTAAAATCGATTGCTGTTTCCACACAGGACTGTTGAGATGAAGTAACTTCAGTTGGGGGAAGCAGTTGGCAGACTTTTCTGCCTGAGGTATGACTGGCCACATTTCTAACAAGACTTTGTAATGCTGGAAGGCTGTCATTTTCCCTATGGGGACCGGTAAGCCATTTTCTTAGACTAAAGTAAAAGAATAAAGGGCTTTATAAGGGCTTAAAAAACTGGTAGACATTTTTCTGGGCTAAAACGATTACTTTGCAAGCATATTTGGCAGATTATGACACTTTATAGTTATTATAATCTTGGGGATTGTTGTTTAAAAACGGCAGGCACTGTATGGACACCTTTTTCAGATGGGGGCCTTCCCTAGTCATAGGCAGAGCCTCATTTTCGCGCCACTAATGCGCAGTTGTTTTTGGAAAGCAAGGCATGCAGATGCATGTGTGAGGAGCTGAGAACCACTGAAAAAGCTTATAGAAGGCATCATTTGGTATCGTATTCCCCTCTGGGCTTGGTTGGGTCTCAGCAAAGCAGATACCTGGGACTGTATAGGGGTTAAATGTAAAAACGGCTCCGGTTCCGTTATTTTAAGGGTTAAAGCTTTCAAATTTGGTGTGCAATACTTTTAAGGCTTTAAGACACTGTGGTGAACATTTCCTTCATGCTTTTTCGCATATTCAGTAATAAAGTGTGTTCTGTTTAAAATTTAAAGTGACAGTAACGGTTTTATTTTAAAACGTTTTTTGTGCTTTGTTGACAAGTTTAAGCCTGTTTAACATGTCTGAACCATCAGATAAGCGATGTTCTATATGTATGAAAGCCAATGTGTCTCCCCATTTAAATATATGTGATAATTGTGACATAGTGTCCAAACAAAGTAGGGACAATGATGCCACAGATAATAATATTGCCCAAGATGATTCTTCAAATGAGGGGAGTAAGCATGGTACTGCATCATCCCCTTCTGTGTCTACACCAGTTTTGCCCACACAAGAGGCCCCTAGTACATCTAGTGCGCCAATACTTATTACCATGCAACAATTAACGACTGTTATGGATAATTCTATTGCAAATATGTTATCTAAAATGCCTACTTATCAGAGAAAGCGCGATTGCTCTGTTTTAAACACTGAAGAGCAGGGGGACGCTGATGATAACGTTTCTGACATACCCTCACACCAATCTGAAGGGGCTAGGAGGGAGGTTTTGTCTGAGGGAGAAATTTCAGATTCAGGGAAAATTTCTCAACAAGCTGAACCTGATGTCGTAACATTCAAATTTAAATTAGAACATCTCCGCGCACTGCTTAAGGAGGTATTATCTACTCTGGATGATTGTGACAATTTGGTCATTCCAGAGAAATTATGTAAGATGGATAAGTTCCTAGAGGTTCCGGTGCCCCCCGATGCTTTTCCTATACCCAAGCGGGTGGCGGACATAGTAAATAAGGAATGGGAAAGGCCCGGCATACCTTTTGTTCCTCCCCCTATATTTAAGAAGTTATTTCCTATAGTCGACCCCAGAAAGGACTTATGGCAGACAGTCCCTAAGGTCGAGGGGGCGGTCTCTACTCTAAACAAACGCACTACTATTCCCATAGAAGATAGTTGTGCTTTCAAAGATCCTATGGATAAAAAATTAGAGGGTTTGCTCAAAAAGATGTTTGTTCAGCAAGGTTACCTTCTACAACCAATTTCATGCATTGTTCCTGTCACTACGGCAGCGTGTTTCTGGTTCGAAGAACTAGAAAAGTCGCTCAATAAAGAATCTTCGTATGAGGAGGTTATGGACAGAGTTCAAGCACTTAAATTGGCTAACTCTTTTATTCTAGATGCCGCTTTGCAATTAGCTAGATTAGCGGCGAAAAATTCAGGGTTTGCTATCGTGGCGCGCAGAGCGCTTTGGCTAAGGTCTTGGTCAGCGGATGTATCTTCCAAGACAAGATTGCTTAACATCCCTTTCAAGGGTAAAACTCTGTTTGGTCCTGATTTGAAAGAGATTATTTCAGACATCACTGGGGGAAAGGGCCACGCCCTTCCTCAGGATAGGTCTTTTAAGGCTAAAAATAGGCCTAATTTTTGTCCCTTTCGCAGAAACGGACCAGCCTCTACTTCTACATCCTCTAAGCAAGAGGGTAATGCTTCTCAACCCAAACCAGCCTGGAGACCAATGCAAGGCTGGAACAAGGGTAAGCAGGCCAAGAAACCTGCTACTGCTACCAAAACAGCATGAAGGGATGGCCCCCGATCCGGGACCGGATCTGGTGGGGGGCAGACTTTCTCTCTTTGCTCAGGCCTGGGCAAGAGATGTTCAGGATCCTTGGGCACTAGAAATAGTTTCTCAAGGTTATCTCCTGGAATTCAAGGAACTACCCCCAAGGGGAAGGTTCCACAGGTCTCAATTATCTTCAAACCAAATAAAAAGACAGGCATTCTTACATTGTGTAGAAGACCTGTTAAAGATGGGAGTAATTCATCCAGTTCCAATAGGAGAACAAGGGATGGGGTTTTACTCCAACCTGTTCATAGTTCCCAAAAAAGAGGGAACATTCAGACCAATTTTAGATCTCAAGATCCTAAACAAATTTCTCAGGGTTCCATCGTTCAAAATGGAAACCATTCGAACGATCCTTCCTACCATCCAGGAAGGTCAATTTATGACCACGGTGGATTTAAAGGATGCGTACCTACATATTCCTATCCACAAGGAACATCATCAGTTCCTAAGGTTCGCTTTTCTAGACAAGCATTACCAGTTTGTGGCACTTCCATTCGGTTTAGCCACTGCTCCGAGAATTTTCACAAAGGTACTAGGGTCCCTTCTAGCGGTTCTAAGACCAAGGGGCATTGCAGTAGTACCGTACCTGGACGACATCCTGATTCAAGCGTCGTCTCTGTCAAAAGCAAAGGCTCATACGGACATCGTCCTAGCCTTTCTCAGATCTCACGGGTGGAAAGTGAACATAGAGAAAAGTTCTCTTTCCCCGTCAACAAGAGTTCCCTTCTTGGGAACAATAATAGACTCCTTAGAAATGAGGATTTTTCTGACAGAGGTCAGAAAATCAAAACTTCTAAGCTCTTGTCAAGTACTTCATTCTGTTCTTCGTCCTTCCATAGCGCAGTGCATGGAAGTAATAGGATTGATGGTTGCAACAATGGACATAGTTCCTTTTGCACGAATTCATCTAAGACCATTACAACTGTGCATGCTCAGACAGTGGAATGGGGATTATACAGACTTGTCTCCGACGATTCAAGTAGATCAAAGGACCAGGGATTCACTCCGTTGGTGGCTGATCCTGGACAATCTGTCACAGGGAATGAGCTTCCGCAGAATCAACCATCAGGGGGGAACAAGGAGTTCCCTGGCGATGGAGGAAGTGACCAAAATAATTCAATGGGCAGAGGATCACTCCTGCCACTTGTCTGCAATCCACATCCCAGGAGTGGAAAATTGGGAAGCGGAGTCGTCAGACATTCCATCCGGGGGAGTGGGAACTCCATCCGGAAATCTTTGCCCAAATAACTCAATTATGGGGCATTCCAGACATGGATCTGATGGCTTCTCGTCAGAACTTCAAGGTTCCTTGTTACGGGTCCAGATCCAGGGATCCCAAGGCGACTCTAGTAGATGCACTAGTAGCACCTTGGACCTTCAACCTAGCTTATGTATTCCCACCGTTTCCTCTCATTCCCAGGCTGGTAGCCAGGATCAATCAGGAGAGGGCTTCGGTGATCTTAATAGCTCCTGCGTGGCCACGCAGGACTTGGTATGCAGACCTGGTGAATATGTCATCGGCTCCACCATGGAAGCTACCTTTGAGACAGGACCTTCTTGTTCAAGGTCCATTCGAACATCCGAATCTGGTTTCCCTCCAACTGACTGCTTGGAGATTGAACGCTTGATTTTATCAAAGCGTGGGTTTTCAGATTCTGTAATAGATACTCTGATTCAGGCTAGAAAGCCTGTAACTAGAAAAATTTACCATAAGATATGGAAAAAATATATCTGTTGGTGTGAATCTAAAGGATTTCCATGGAACAAGATAAAAATTCCTAAGATTCTATCCTTTCTACAAGAAGGTTTGGAGAAAGGATTATCTGCAAGTTCTTTGAAGGGACAGATCTCTGCTTTATCTGTTTTACTTCACAAAAGACTGGCAGCTGTGCCAGACGTTCAAGCGTTTGTTCAGTCTCTGGTTAGAATCAAGCCTGTTTACAGACCTTTGACTCCTCCCTGGAGTCTTAATCTAGTTCTTTCAGTTCTTCAAGGGGTTCCGTTTGAACCCTTACATTCCGTAGATATTAAGTTATTATCTTGGAAAGTTTTGTTTCTGGTTGCGATTTCTTCTGCTAGAAGAGTTTCAGAATTATCTGCTCTACAGTGTTCTCCTCCTTATCTGGTGTTCCACGCAGATAAGGTGGTTTTGCGTACTAAGCCTGGTTTTCTTCCTAAAGTTGTTTCTAACAAAAATATAAACCAGGAGATAGTTGTTCCTTCTTTGTGTCCGAACCCAAGTTCAAAGAAGGAACGTTTGTTACACAATTTGGACGTAGTCCGTGCTCTAAAATTCTATTTAGAGGCTACTAAAGATTTCAGACAAACATCATCTTTGTTTGTTGTCTATTCTGGTAAAAGGAGAGGTCAAAAAGCGACTTCTACCTCTCTTTCCTTTTGGCTTAAAAGCATTATCCGATTGGCTTATGAGACTGCCGGACGGCAGCCTCCTGAAAGAATCACAGCTCACTCTACTAGGGCTGTGGCTTCCACATGGGCCTTCAAGAATGAGGCTTCTGTTGATCAGATATGTAAGGCAGCGACTTGGTCTTCGCTGCACACTTTTGCCAAATTTTACAAATTTGATACTTTTGCTTCTTCGGAGGCTATTTTTGGGAGAAAGGTTTTGCAAACTGTGGTGCCTTCCATTTAGGTGACCTGATTTGCTCCCTCCCGTCATCCGTGTCCTAGAGCTTTGGTATTGGTTCCCACAAGTAAGGATGACACCGTGGACCGGACACACCTATGTTGGAGAAAACAGAATTTATGTTTACCTGATAAATTACTTTCTCCAACGGTGTGTCCGGTCCACGGCCCGCCCTGGTTTTTTTAATCAGGTCTGATGTATTATTTTTTCTAACTACAGTCACCACGGTACCATATAGTTTCTCCTATATATATTTCCTCCTGTCGGTCGAATGACTGGGGTGGGCGGAGCCTGGGAGGGGCTATATGGCCAGCTTTGCTGGGACTCTTTGCCATTTCCTGTTGGGGAAGAGAATATCCCACAAGTAAGGATGACGCCGTGGACCGGACACACCGTTGGAGAAAGTAATTTATCAGGTAAACATAAATTCTGTTTTTAATATATGCTGCTATCTAATCTAAAGGAAAGGTGATATGTCTAGCTCAGAGTTTAGACCTTTAGGGAATAGAGTGTAATATTTTAAGATAAGTTCAGCTTCCTTAAGTAATATTTTTTTTTGTATGTCTCCACCTCTCCAATGTTGTTTTACCTTTTGGATCCCCCAATAAGAAATGTCTTTTGGAGATGTGTGCTTAAACTTCCTGGATTTGGATCAAGGACGTAATAACTAAAGAAACCAGAGCGCTCTGCGATTGTCTTTTTTGAACAAACCATCAAAGGACTGACAGCGTGGGAAATCCCATCTGATTGGCTGATACCATACCACATGACCACTCCGAACACACGGAGCTAACTATGTCACACGCCAAGTGATCGAGGCTGACAAAGAGAGGAGCCTAAAGAAAAGGCCGACCCGGACACCGTCAACGGTGATTCACGAACCCGGCTATGACACTTGCTGACTAATATATAACAAGAGAGTCTACCCGGAAGGTTGGTCGCATCCTCAAGTAAACAGTAAGTCCACCCGATCCGGCATTACGTTTTAAAAAATCTGCTTCATTTTCAAGCTGATGGTGGAAACTTTCCATTATATATAACTTGTCTGCCTATCCCTGCATATGTATTGCCTGTAGCCTTTAATGCAAGGACTTTACACAACATTTCATCCATTGGATCTTAGAAGCAAATCAGTAGTGCTGACATATGAATTGACTTTTTAAACCCCGTCAATTACTTACCACCGGTGGTTTAGTGTTTTGTAAACTTATTTATGTTTTGATTATTAAATTATTATTTTCTTTGTGTGTTTAGATTGTTGTATATTTTATACCACTATTTATTGCTTATTTATTGCATATCTATTCCTTGTTTTTATGCCAATTTATAGACCTTTATTTAATAGATATATTTGTATATAGTTTTAAGTATCATATATAATATACCTTTTAGTACACGATATACCTAGCTGGTCTAGCGCCACATCTATTTGTATTAAGAAATGCCTTTTGTGTTACCTTTATGAACAGTTTTAAAATGTTTGTATAGATGTGTATCTTCAACACCATTCTCGATGTTACAAAGATGTTCTCTCATTCTGTCCCTAACGGCCCTCTTCGTTTCCCCAAAGTAAAAAAGATTGCAGGTGCATTTTAAAATGTATATTATACCTTTATGTGTACATCTTATTATCTCTTTGATTTGGAAAATGTCTTTTGAATTATTAATCTGTATCATTTTCTCCAACATAGGTGTGTCCGGTCCACGGCGTCATCCTTACTTGTGGGATATTCTCTTCCCCAACAGGAAATGGCAAAGAGCCCAGCAAAGCTGGTCACATGATCCCTCCTAGGCTCCGCCTTCCCCAGTCATTCTCTTTGCCGTTGCACAGGCAACATCTCCACGGAGATGGCTTAGAGTTTTTTGGTGTTTAAATGTAGTTTTTATTCTTCTATCAAGAGTTTGTTATTTTAAAATAGTGCTGGTATGTACTATTTACTCTGAAACAGAAAAGAGATGAAGATTTCTGTTTGTAAGAGGAAAATGATTTTAGCAACCGTTACTAAAATCGATGGCTGTTTCCACACAGGACTGTTGAGAGGAATTAACTTCAGTTGGGGGAAACAGGGAGCAGACTTTGGCTGCTCAAGGTATGACACATTTCTAACAAGACTTGGTAATGCTGGAAGCTGTCATTTTCCCTATGGGATCCGGTAAGCCATTTTCTTACATTTTAATATAAGAATAAAAGGGCTTCACAAGGGCTTTAAAGACTGGTAGACATTTTTATGGGCCAAAACGATTACTTTATAAGCATATTTAGTGGTTTTTAACTTTGGAGAGGTATTTTAATATTAGGAATTTTATTAAAAAAACGGCAGGCACTGTATTGGACACCTTTTTCACTGGGGGCCTTTGCTAGTCATAGGCAGAGCCTCATTTTCGCGCCACTAATGCGCAGTTGTTTTTGAGAAGCAAGGCATGCAGATGCATGTGTGAGGAGCTCAGACCCACTGAAAAAGCATTTTGAAGGCGTCATTTGGTATCGTATTCCCCTCTGGGCTTGGTTGGGTCTCAGCAAAGCTGATACCAGGGACTGTATAGGGGTTAAATGTAAAAACGGCTCCGGTTCCGTTATTTTAAGGGTTAAAGCTTTCAAATTTGGTGTGCAATACTTTTAAGGCTTTAAGACACTGTGGTGAAATTTTGGTGAATTTTGAACATTTCCTTCATGCTTTTTCGCATATTCAGTAATAAAGTGTGTTCTGTTTAAAATTTAAAGTGACAGTAACGGTTTTATTTAAAAACGTTTTTTGTGCTTTGTTGACAAGTTTAAGCCTGTTTAACATGCCTGAAACATCAGATAAGCGATGTTCTATATGTATGAAAGCCAATGTGCCTCCCAATTTAACTATATGTGATGATTGTGACATAGTGTCCAAAATAAGTAGGGACCATGATGCCACTAAAAATGATAATGCCCAAGATGATTCTTCTGATGAGGGGAGTAAGCATGGTACTGCATCGTCCCCTTCTGTGTCTACACCAGTCTTGCCCGCACAAGAGGCCCCTAGTACATCTAGTGCGCCAATACTTATTACCATGCAACAATTAACGGCTGTTATGGATAATTCTATTGCAAAAATGTTATCTAAAATGCCTACTTATCAGAGAAAGCGCGATTGCTCTGTTTTAGACACTGAAGAGCAAGAGAACGCTGATGATAACGTTTCTGACATGCCCTCACACCATTCTGAAAGGGACAGGAGGGAGGTTTTGTCTGAGGGAGAAATTTCAGATTCAGAAAAAATTTCTCAACAAGCTGAACCTGATGTTATAACATTTAAATTTAAATTAGAACATCTCCGCGCACTGCTTAAGGAGGTATTATCTACTCTGGATGATTGTGACAATTTGGTCATTCCAGAGAAATTATGTAAGATGGACAGGTTCCTTGAGGTCCCGGTGCCCCCCGAAGCTTTTCCTATACCCAAGCGGGTGGCGGACATTGTAAATAAAGAATCGGAAAGGCCCGGCATTCCTTTTGTCCCTCCCCCTATATTTAAGAAATTATTTCCTATGGTCGACCCCAGGAAGGACTTATGGCAGACAGTCCCCAAGGTCGAGGGGGCGGTTTCTACTCTAAACAAACGCACCACTATCCCTATAGAAGATAATTGTGCTTTCAAAGATCCTATGGATAAAAAATTAGAGGGTTTGCTTAAAAAGATGTTTGTTCAGCAGGGTTACCTTCTACAACCAATTTCGTGCATTGTACCTGTCACTACAGCAGCGTGTTTCTGGTTCGAGGAACTAGAAAAGTCGCTCAATCAGGCATCCCCCTATGAGGAGGTTATGAACAAAGTTCAAGCACTTAAGTTGGCTAACTCTTTTACCTTAGACGCCACTTTGCAATTAGCCAAATTAGCGGCGAAAAATTCAGGTTTTGCTATCGTGGCGCGCAGAGCGCTTTGGCTAAAATCTTGGTCGGCGGATGTGTCCTCCAAGAATAGATTGCTTAACATTCCTTTCAAGGGGAAAACGCTGTTTGGCCCTGACTTGAAAGAGATTATTTCAGACATCACTGGGGGTAAGGGCCATGCCCTTCCTCAGGATAAGTCTTTTAAGGCTAAAAATAAGACTAATTTTCGTCCCTTTCGCAGAAACGGACCAGCCTCGAATTCCACATCCTCTAAGCAAGAGGGTAATTCTTCTCAAACCAAGCCAGCCTGGAGATCGATGCAAGGCTGGAACAAAGGTAAGCAGGCCAAGAAGCCCGCTACCGCTACCAAGACAGCATGAGATGCTGGCCCCCGATCCGGGACCGGATCTAGTGGGGGGCAGACTCTCTCTCTTCGCTCAGGCTTGGGCAAGAGATGTTCAGGATCCTTGGGCGATGGAAATAGTTTCTCAGGGTTATCTCCT
Source organism: Bombina bombina (assembly GCF_027579735.1). Taxonomy (NCBI): domain Eukaryota; kingdom Metazoa; phylum Chordata; class Amphibia; order Anura; family Bombinatoridae; genus Bombina; species Bombina bombina. The sequence goes on along the minus strand of NC_069503.1, from coordinate 57,238,021 downwards.
GGAATTCAAGGAACTACCCCCAAGGGGAAGGTTCCACAGGTCTCAATTGTCTTCAGACCAAATAAAAAGACAGGCATTCTTACATTGTGTAGAAGATCTGTTAAAAATGGGAGTGATTCATCCTGTTCCATTAGGAGAACAAGGGATGGGGTTTTACTCCAATCTGTTCATAGTTCCCAAAAAAGAGGGAACATTCAGGCCAATTTTGGATCTCAAGATCCTAAACAAATTTCTCAAGGTTCCATCGTTCAAGATGGAAACCATTCGGACAATTCTTCCTACCATCCAGGAAGGTCAATTCATGACCACGGTGGATTTAAAGGATGCGTATCTACATATTCCTATCCACAAGGAACATCATCGGTTCCTAAGATTCGCCTTTCTGGACAAGCATTACCAGTTTGTGGCACTTCCATTCGGACTAGCCACTGCTCCAAGAATTTTCACAAAGGTACTAGGGTCCCTTCTAGCCGTACTAAGGCCAAGGGGCATTGCAGTAGTACCCTACCTGGACGACATACTGATTCAAGCGTCGTCTCTACCTCAAGCAAAGGCTCATACGGACATTGTCCTAGCCTTTCTCAGATCTCACGGGTGGAAAGTGAACGTAGAAAAAAGTTCTCTTTTTCCGTCAACAAGAGTTCCCTTTTTGGGAACAATAATAGATTCCTTGGAAATGAAGATTTTTCTGACAGAAACCAGAAAATCAAAACTTCTAAGCTCTTGTCAAGTGCTTCATTCCGTTCTTCTTCCTTCCATAGCACAGTGCATGGAAGTAATCGGTTTGATGGTTGCGGCAATGGACATAGTTCCTTTTGCGCGGATTCATCTAAGACCATTACAACTGTGCATGCTCAGACAGTGGAATGGGGATTATACAGACTTGTCTCCGACGATTCAAGTAGATCAAAGGACCAGAGATTCACTCCGTTGGTGGCTGATCCTGGACAACCTGTCACAGGGAATGAGCTTCCGCAGACCAGAGTGGGTCATTGTCACGACCGACGCCAGTCTGGTGGGCTGGGGCGCGGTCTGGGGACCCCTGAAAGCTCAGGGTCTATGGTCTCGGGAAGAATCTCTTCTCCCGATAAACATTCTGGAACTGAGAGCGATATTCAGTATATCAAAAGACTCTCACCCTAGAGCTAAGGGAAAGACCTTAAAAAAGCCTCCTCTTTATATCCCGTTATTCTCCCAACAAACGGTTATAAAAGAACAATTAAAAAAGGTATTTTGCCTACAAGAGGTAAAAAATGTAAGAGGGGCGCTTATTTGCATAAGCTAAGGTCAATAATTTATAAAACAGCGCTTAGGGTTATATTCCCAATATTTATTAGCAAAATTATATTAGCAACAATTTTTTAGCAAAAAATGAAATACAATATAAGAGGGTATGCGTGTACAAATGTGGCCACTATTTGATACACTAAACTGAATTGCAATTCATAAAACCTATATACTGTAGCAATAAATAAAACCTATACACTGATAGCAATAAATAAAACTAATAGCATTAAATAAAACCTATAGCATTAAATAAAACTTATACACTGATAGCAATAAAAATAAAAGTAGACTCTCGATAGTAGCAGTTAATAGCTTAATTAATAATTCTGTCCATATGTCTTATTACCAGAATCGGCAAACTTTATACACTGTTGCAATGATATTCAATGCTCTCAAAGCTTGGCCTCAGCTAGCAAGGGCCAAATTCATAAGGTTTCAATCCGACAACATAACGACTGTTGCATATATCAACCATCAGGGGGGAACAAGGAGTTCCCTGGCGATGGAGGAAGTGACCAAGATAATTCATTGGGCGGAGGATCACTCCTGCCACTTGTCTGCAATCCACATCCCAGGAGTGGAAAATTGGGAAGCGGATTTTCTGAGTCGTCAGACATTCCATCCGGGGGAGTGGGAACTCCATCCGGAAATTTTTGCCCAAATAACTCAATTATGGGGCATTCCAGACATGGATCTGATGGCCTCTCGCCAGATCTTCAAGGTTCCTTGTTACGGGTCCAGATCCAGGGATCCCAAGGCGACGCTAGTAGATGCACTAGTAGCACCTTGGACCTTCAACCTAGCTTATGTGTTTCCACCGTTTCCTCTCATTCCCAGGCTGGTAGCCAGGATCAATCAAGAGAGGGCTTCGGTGATCTTGATAGCTCCTGCGTGGCCACGCAGAACTTGGTATGCAGACCTGGTGAATATGTCATCGGCTCCACCATGGAAGCTACCTTTGAGGCGGGACCTTCTTGTTCAAGGTCCGTTCGAACATCCGAATCTGGCATCACTCCAACTGACTGCTTGGAGATTGAACGCTTGATTTTATCAAAGCGTGGGTTTTCAGATTCTGTTATAGATACTCTGATTCAGGCTAGAAAGCCTGTAACTAGAAAGATTTACCATAAAATATGGAAAAAATATATCTGTTGGTGTGAATCTAAAGGATTCCCATGGAACAAGGTAAAGATTCCTAAGATTCTATCCTTTCTACAAGAGGGTTTGGAGAAAGGATTATCTGCAAGTTCTCTGAAGGGACAGATCTCCGCTTTATCTGTTCTACTTCACAAAAGGCTGGCAACTGTGCCAGACGTTCAAGCGTTTGTTCAGGCTCTGGTTAGGATCAAGCCTGTTTACAAACCTTTGACTCCTCCCTGGAGTCTAAACCTAGTTCTTTCAGTTCTTCAAGGGGTTCCGTTTGAACCTTTACATTCCGTAGATATCAAGTTATTATCTTGGAAAGTTTTGTTTTTGGTTGCAATCTCTTCTGCTAGAAGAGTTTCTGAGTTATCTGCTCTGCAGTGTTCTCCGCCCTATCTGGTGTTCCATGCAGATAAGGTGGTTTTGCGTACTAAGCCTGGTTTTCTTCCAAAAGTTGTTTCCAACAAGAATATCAACCAGGAGATAGTTGTACCTTCTTTGTGTCCGAATCCAGTGTCAAAGAAGGAACGTTTGTTACACAATTTGGATGTAGTCCGTGCTCTAAAATTCTATTTAGAGGCTACTAAAGATTTCAGACAAACATCTTCTTTGTTTGTCGTCTATTCTGGTAAGAGGAGAGGTCAAAAAGCGACTTCTACCTCTCTTTCCTTTTGGCTTAAAAGCATTATCCGATTGGCTTATGAGACTGCCGGACGGCAGCCTCCTGAAAGAATCACAGCTCACTCTACTAGGGCTGTGGCTTCCACTTGGGCCTTCAAGAACGAGGCTTCTGTTGATCAGATATGTAAGGCAGCGACTTGGTCTTCACTGCACACTTTTACCAAATTTTACAAATTTGATACTTTTGCTTCTTCTGAGGCTATTTTTGGGAGAAAGGTTTTGCAAGCCGTGGTGCCTTCCATCTAGGTGACCTGATTTGCTCCCTCCCATCATCCGTGTCCTAAAGCTTTGGTATTGGTTCCCACAAGTAAGGATGACGCCGTGGACCGGACACACCTATGTTGGAGAAAACAGAATTTATGTTTACCTGATAAATTACTTTCTCCAACGGTGTGTCCGGTCCACGGCCCGCCCTGGTTTTTTTAATCAGGTCTGATGATTTATTTTTTCTAACTACAGTCACCACGGTATCATATGATTTCTCCTATGCAAATATTCCTCCTTTACGTCGGTCGAATGACTGGGGAAGGCGGAGCCTAGGAGGGATCATGTGACCAGCTTTGCTGGGCTCTTTGCCATTTCCTGTTGGGGAAGAGAATATCCCACAAGTAAGGATGACGCCGTGGACCGGACACACCGTTGGAGAAAGTAATTTATCAGGTAAACATAAATTCTGTTTTTACTTTGCTACTGTGGCCGCAAGCTTTACATGAATAACATAGAAAAAAAACCTGCCAATCTTTCTTTTAGATCTTTCTGTATCATCACTTTTTTATTCTGTTTCTTTAGTTCACTGGGTGCTAAAATTGATTTTAAATTAGTGGCTTTTTTAAAGACAAAGCTTGGGTTATTGGATATTTTTTCCCCTAAAATATTATCCTCTTTAATTAGATGCCAGTGTTTTTTTTACAATTCTCTTAAAGGAACATAATACTCATATGCTAAATCACTTGAAACTGATGCAGTATAAGTGTAAAAAGCTGACAGGAAAATATCACCTGAGCATCTCTATGTAAAAAAGGAAGATATTTTACCTCACAATCTCCTCAGCTCAGTAGAGTTAGTTCTGTGTAAAAAGTTATACTTCAGCTGCTCCCAGCTGCAGGTAAAAAAATTTAAAAAAATGAAGAAATGAACAGCAGCCAATCAGCATCAGCAGTGCTGAGGTCATGAACGTTTACTGTGATCTCATGAGATTTGACTTGACTCTCATGAGATTTCATTGTAAACTTCCTTTACCTGATTGGTGAAATAATATGAGAGTGCACGATGCTCATCCCTTCAGATGTCCCAGGACAGACACACTAAAATGCTGCTTAGAAATCCTTTACAATGGGAGGTGGCTACTGAGGAACTTTTGAGGTAAAATATCTTTCTTTTTTACATAGAAATGTTCAGGAGATATTTTCTAGTCAGCTTTTTACAGCTATGCTGCATCACTTTCAAGTGTTTAAACATTTGGGTATCATGGCCCTTTAAGGAAAACCAAATAAAGTTCTGAATCAAGGATCGGTCTGTGTCCTCTGGATGAGTTTTTCAGCTTGTTAGCATTCCTCAGTGAGATCCCATAAAAAAGGAAACAGAAAATTGCAACATAGTGTGAATCTGTAATGGCACTTTGAGGAAGTAGTTGTTTTGTAACAAATGACTACTCACATTTGTTGGAGCTTTCCACTAAGCTCAAGGATATGCGCACTCCCACTTTATACTGATGGGAAAACAGTACACTAGGCAAAACTTGGATACAAATTTATTTTAAAATATATAAAAGCGTCACATAAGCCTTGATAACACCACAATGTAAGGGTACAAAAGCAGATATGCTGTAACAAATGCTTCAAATCGCCAAACTTGCAAAGAGGTAAATGGAGCGCTAAGCCCCCAGGTGTCCTGGCTAGTGTAGAGACGCAATAAACACTAGCCAGGACACCTGGGGGCTTAGTGCTATTGTCTTGCTACTAAAAAGGTTTTGGTTTCAGCGGTCACACTCCTGCTGATCCATTTACCTCTTTGCAAGTTTGGCGATTTGAAGCATTTGTTACAGCATATCTGCTTTTGTACCCTTACATTGTGGTGTTATCAAGGCTTATGTGACGCTTTTATATATTTTAAAATAAATTTGTATCTAAGTTTTGCCTAGTGTACTGTTTTCCCATCAGTATAAAGTGGGAGTGCGCATATCCTTGAGCTTAGTGGAAAGCTCCAACAAATGTGAGTAGTCATTTGTTACAAAACAACTACTTCCTCAAAGTGCCATTACAGATTCACACTATGTTGCAATTTTCTGTTTCCTTTTTTATGGGATCTCACTGAGGAATGCTAACAAGCTGAAAAACTCATCCAGAGGACACAGACATATCCTTGATTCAGAACTTTATTTGGTTTTCCTTTTATGATTTTTGTTATCACATTTATTTCACATTTTTTTCTTTGTGATATTCGGTATATTTATTGTAATCATGGCCCTTTAAGTTGTAATCAACATGATAATCAGTTACAAATGGTATTTTTAGTATATCACTTTGGTTACTGATTTTTTTTCTTTATATACCAATAGTGATTCTCTATTTATATCTTTAGCTCTTTCTCGTGCCTTGTTAGTATTCTCCACATTATAGCCTCTAGAATTAAATCTCTCCATCAGTGTGCCTACCTGTTCTTCAAAGTGTATCGTTCTAGAGAAATTTTCTCCAACATAGGTGTGTCCGGTCCACGGCGTCATCCTTACTTGTGGGATATTCTCCTCCCCAACAGGAAATGGCAAAGAGCCCAGCAAAGCTGGTCACATGATCCCTCCTAGGCTCCGCCTACCCCAGTCATTCTCTTTGCCGTTGTACAGGCAACATCTCCACGGAGATGGCTTAGAGTTTTTTAGTGTTTAACTGTAGTTTTTATTATTCAATCAAGAGTTTGTTATTTTGAAATAGTGCTGGTATGTACTATTTACTCAGAAACAGAAAAGAGATGAAGATTTCTGTTTGTATGAGGAAAATGATTTTAGCAACCGTAACTAAAATCCATGGCTGTTCCACACAGGACTGTTGAGAGCTACTAACTTCAGTTGGGGGAACAGTATGCAGTCTCTTGCTGCTTGAGGTATGACACATTCTAACAAGACGATGTAATGCTGGAAGCTGTCATTTTCCCTATGGGATCCGGTAAGCCATGTTTATTACGATCATAAATAAGGGCTTCACAAGGGCTTATTAAGACTGTAGACTTTTCTGGGCTAAATCGATTCATTATTAACACATATTTAGCCTTGAGGAATCATTTTATCTGGGTATTTTGATATAAGAATATCGGCAGGCACTGTATTAGACACCTTATTCCTTAGGGGCTTTCCCAAAGCATAAGCAGAGCCTCATTTTCGCGCCGGTGTGGCGCACTTGTTTTTGAGAGGCATGGCATGCAGTCGCATGTGTGTGGAGCTCTGATACTTAGAAAAGACTTTCTGAAGGCGTCATTTGGTATCGTATTCCCCTTTGGGCTTGGTTGGGTCTCAGCAAAGCAGATACCAGGGACTGTAAAGGGGTTAAAGTTTAAAACGGCTCCGGTTCCGTTATTTTAAGGGTTAAAGCTTCCAAATTTGGTGTGCAATACTTTTAAGGCTTTAAGACACTGTGGTGAAAATTTGGTGAATTTTGTACAATTCCTTCATGTTTTTTCGCAATTGCAGTAATAAAGTGTGTTCAGTTTAAAATTTAAAGTGACAGTAACGGTTTTATTTTAAAACGTTTTTTTGTACTTTGTTATCAAGTTTATGCCTGTTTAACATGTCTGAACTACCAGATAGACTGTGTTCTGAATGTGGGGAAGCCAGAATTCCTATTCATTTAAATAAATGTGATTTATGTGATAATGACAATGATGCCCAAGATGATTCCTCAAGTGAGGGGAGTAAGCATGGTACTGCATCATTCCCTCCTTCGTCTACACGAGTCTTGCCCACTCAGGAGGCCCCTAGTACATCTAGCGCGCCAATACTCCTTACTATGCAACAATTAACGGCTGTAATGGATAATTCTGTCAAAAACATTTTAGCCCAAATGAACACTTGTCAGCGTAAGCGCGGCTGCTCTGTTTTAGATACTGAAGAGCATGGCAACGCTGATACTAATATCTCTGAAGGGCCCCTAACCCAGTCTGATGGGGCCAGGGAGGTTTTGTCTGAGGGAGAAATTACTGATTCAGGGAACATTTCTCAACAGGCTGAACCTGATGTGATTGCATTTAAATTTAAGTTGGAACATCTCCGCATTCTGCTTAAGGAGGTATTATCCACTCTGGATGATTGTGACAAGTTGGTCATCCCAGAGAAGCTATGTAAAATGGACAAGTTCCTAGAGGTGCCGGGGCTCCCAGAAGCTTTTCCTATACCCAAGCGGGTGGCGGACATTGTTAATAAAGAATGGGAAAGGCCCGGTATTCCTTTCGTCCCTCCCCCCATATTTAAAAAATTGTTTCCTTTGGTCGACCCCAGAAAGGACTTATGGCAGACAGTCCCCAAGGTCGAGGGAGCGGTTTCCACTTTAAACAAACGCACCACTATACCCATAGAGGATAGTTGTGCTTTCAAAGATCCTATGGATAACAAAAAAGAAGGTTTGCTTAAAAAGATGTTTGTTCAGCAGGGTTACCTTCTACAACCAATTGCATGCATTGTCCCTGTCGCTACAGCCGCATGTTTCTGGTTCGATGAGCTGATAAAGGCGGTCGATAGTGATTCTCCTCCTTATGAGGAGATTATGGACAGAATCAATGCTCTCAAATTGGCTAATTCTTTCACCCTAGACGCCACTTTGCAATTGGCTAAGTTAGCGGCTAAGAATTCTGGGTTTGCTATTGTGGCGCGCAGAGCGCTTTGGTTGAAATCTTGGTCGGCTGATGCGTCTTCCAAGAACAAGCTACTTAACATTCCTTTCAAGGGGAAAACGCTGTTTGGCCCTGACTTGAAAGAGATTATCTCTGATATCACTGGGGGTAAGGGCCACGCCCTTCCTCAGGATCGGCCTTTCAAGGCAAAAAATAAACCTAATTTTCGTCCCTTTCGTAGAAACGGACCAGCCCGAGGTGCTACGTCCTCTAAGCAAGAGGGTAATACTTCTCAAGCCAAGCCAGCTTGGAGACCAATGCAAGGCTGGAACAAGGGAAAGCAGGCCAAGAAACCTGCCACTGCTACCAAGACTGCATGAAATGTTGGCCCCCGATCCGGGACCGGATCTGGTGGGGGGCAGACTCTCTCTCTTCGCTCAGGCTTGGGCAAGAGATGTTCTGGATCCTTGGGCGCTAGAAATAGTCTCCCAAGGTTATCTTCTGGAATTCAAGGGACTTCCCCCAAGGGGGAGGTTCCACAGGTCTCAGTTGTCTTCAGACCACATAAAAAGACAGGCATTCTTACATTGTGTAGAAGACCTGTTAAAAATGGGAGTGATTCATCCTGTTCCATTAAGAGAACAAGGGATGGGGTTCTACTCCAATCTGTTCATAGTTCCCAAAAAAGAGGGAACGTTCAGACCAATCTTAGATCTCAAGATCTTAAACAAGTTTCTCAAGGTTCCATCCTTCAAGATGGAAACCATTCGAACTATTATTCCTTCCATCCAGGAAGGTCAATTCATGACCACGGTGGATTTAAAAGATGCGTATCTACATATTCCTATCCACAAGGAACATCATCGGTTCCTAAGGTTCGCGTTCCTGGACAAGCATTACCAGTTCGTGGCGCTTCCTTTCGGATTAGCCACTGCTCCAAGGATTTTCACAAAGGTACTAGGGTCCCTTCTAGCTGTGCTAAGACCAAGGGGCATTGCTGTAGTACCTTACTTGGACGACATTCTGATTCAAGCGTCGTCCCTTCCTCAAGCAAAGGCTCACACGGACATCGTCCTGGCCTTTCTCAGATCTCACGGATGGAAAGTGAACGTGGAAAAGAGTTCTCTATCTCCGTCAACAAGGGTTCCCTTCTTGGGAACAATAATAGACTCCTTAGAAATGAGGATATTTCTGACAGAGGCCAGAAAATCAAAGCTTCTAGACTCTTGTCGGATACTTCATTCCGTTCCTCTTCCTTCCATAGCTCAGTGCATGGAAGTGATCGGGTTGATGGTAGCGGCTATGGACATAGTTCCTTTTGCGCGCATTCATCTAAGACCATTACAACTGTGCATGCTCAGTCAGTGGAATGGGGATTATACAGACTTGTCTCCGAAGATACAAGTAAATCAGAGGACCAGAGACTCACTCCGTTGGTGGCTGTCCCTGGACAACCTGTCACAAGGGATGACATTCCGCAGACCAGAGTGGGTCATTGTCACGACCGACGCCAGTCTGATGGGCTGGGGCGCGGGTCTGGGGATCCCTGAAAGCTCAGGGTCTTTGGTCTCGGGAAGAATCTCTTCTACCGATAAATATTCTGGAACTGAGAGCGATATTCAATGCTCTCAAGGCTTGGCCTCAGCTAGCGAGGGCCAAGTTCATACGGTTTCAATCAGACAACATGACAACTGTTGCGTACATCAACCATCAGGGGGGAACAAGGAGTTCCCTAGCGATGGAAGAAGTGACCAAAATCATTCTATGGGCGGAGTCTCACTCCTGCCACCTGTCCGCTATCCACATCCCAGGAGTGGAAAATTGGGAAGCGGATTTTCTGAGTCGTCAGACATTGCATCCGGGGGAGTGGGAACTCCATCCGGAAATCTTTGCCCAAGTCACTCAGCTGTGGGGCATTCCAGACATGGATCTGATGGCCTCTCGTCAGAACTTCAAAGTTCCTTGCTACGGGTCCAGATCCAGGGATCCCAAGGCGGCTCTAGTGGATGCACTAGTAGCACCTTGGACCTTCAAACTAGCTTATGTGTTCCCGCCGTTCCCTCTCATCCCCAGGCTGGTAGCCAGGATCAATCAGGAGAGGGCGTCGGTGATCTTGATAGCTCCTGCGTGGCCACGCAGGACTTGGTATGCAGATCTGGTGAATATGTCATCGGCTCCACCTTGGAAGCTACCTTTGAGACGAGACCTTCTTGTTCAGGGTCCGTTCGAACATCCGAACCTGGTTTCACTCCAGCTGACTGCTTGGAGATTGAACGCTTGATCTTATCGAAGCGAGGGTTCTCGGATTCTGTTATCGATACTCTTGTTCAGGCCAGAAAGCCTGTAACTAGAAAGATTTACCACAAAATTTGGAAAAAATATATCTGTTGGTGTGAATCTAAAGGATTCCCTTGGGACAAGGTTAAGATTCCTAAGATTCTATCCTTCCTTCAAGAAGGATTGGAAAAAGGATTATCTGCAAGTTCCCTGAAGGGACAGATTTCTGCCTTGTCTGTGTTACTTCACAAAAAGCTGGCAGCTGTGCCAGATGTTCAAGCCTTTGTTCAGGCTCTGGTTAGAATTAAGCCTGTTTACAAACCTTTGACTCCTCCTTGGAGTCTCAATTTAGTTCTTTCAGTTCTTCAGGGGGTTCCGTTTGAACCCTTACATTCCGTTGATATTAAGTTATTATCTTGGAAAGTTTTGTTTTTGGTTGCAATCTCTTCTGCTAGAAGAGTTTCAGAATTATCTGCTCTGCAGTGTTCTCCTCCTTATCTGGTGTTCCATGCAGATAAGGTGGTTTTACGTACTAAACCTGGTTTTCTTCCAAAAGTTGTTTCTAACAAAAACATTAACCAGGAGATTATCGTACCTTCTCTGTGTCCGAAACCAGTTTCAAAGAAGGAACGTTTGTTGCACAATTTGGATGTTGTTCGCGCTCTAAAATTCTATTTAGATGCTACAAAGGATTTTAGACAAACATCTTCCTTGTTTGTTGTTTATTCTGGTAAAAGGAGAGGTCAAAAAGCAACTTCTACCTCTCTCTCTTTTTGGATTAAAAGCATCATCAGATTGGCTTACGAGACTGCCGGACGGCAGCCTCCCGAAAGAATCACAGCTCATTCCACTAGGGCTGTGGCTTCCACATGGGCCTTCAAGAACGAGGCTTCTGTTGATCAGATATGTAGGGCAGCGACTTGGTCTTCACTGCACACTTTTACCAAATTTTACAAGTTTGATACTTTTGCTTCTTCTGAGGCTATTTTTGGGAGAAAGGTTTTGCAAGCCGTGGTGCCTTCCATTTAGGTGACCTGATTTGCTCCCTCCCTTCATCCGTGTCCTAAAGCTTTGGTATTGGTTCCCACAAGTAAGGATGACGCCGTGGACCGGACACACCTATGTTGGAGAAAACAGAATTTATGTTTACCTGATAAATTACTTTCTCCAACGGTGTGTCCGGTCCACGGCCCGCCCTGGTTTTTTTAATCAGGTCTGATAATTTATTTTCTTTAACTACAGTCACCACGGTACCATATGGTTTCTCCTATGCAAATATTCCTCCTTAACGTCGGTCGAATGACTGGGGTAGGCGGAGCCTAGGAGGGATCATGTGACCAGCTTTGCTGGGCTCTTTGCCATTTCCTGTTGGGGAGGAGAATATCCCACAAGTAAGGATGACGCCGTGGACCGGACACACCGTTGGAGAAAGTAATTTATCAGGTAAACATAAATTCTGTTTTTGCATATCCTCAAGCATTGACCTATAGGAATGTTATTTTTCCAAGTGTCTAAATGGCAACTTTTGGCATGGATGTAATTGTTGCAGTCCACTTTTTTAAAATGTGTTTTGGTCTCTATTTGATTGTTAATAGACATTATTTACAAATCCAAGAAAGTGGTCTTACTATAGTTATGAGTAAAGTTTAAACCATAATTATTTTTATTTGTTTCCTCAAACAGTGAAACAAGACCTTGTTCAGGACCTTTCCATATTAATAGCAGGTCGTCTATATATCTCTTGTAGAGTACAAGGTTTGCACCATAGCTGCCTGTACCAAAAAATTCAGCCAAGATCCCATAAAGAGATTGGCATAGCTAGGTGCATCTTATTTCTGAGGACTGGATGATTAAGCAATGAGGTTGGAGCTGTACCTTTAAAAAGAAGGTGTTACACGGTTAAACTTATTCTTGATAAAGCTCTTGGAGAGAGTGAAACACGTTGAATTGTGGGACTGTGTACCTTCTATCTGAAAGTTTTATTGCACAAACAAGAATCTTTTTCAACCCGGGTTGTTCTCATATTGATTCATTTGTTTCAACTATCTCAGGTGAAGTCTGGATAATAATATAAACCTCAGCTTGTTTACACACTAAAAAGGGGAGTTCTAAAGGTATTCCTTCTCTGTGTCGGCTTGGAAGTCGGAGCTGGTTGGTAGGGCTGAGACGAGCCCCCGGAGTGTCAGCCGTGATGTCAGATGCCCAAAGTCACAAGGAACTACTCACGAGCATCCAGATTGCGGAACGCACAGGACACTCTTTCCTTTCAGGACAACAACATTTTTAAGTTACAATCCTACATTAATAACAGGAACGTCATTTTTTAAATACCATCTATCGGCTAGATGCTGAAAAGATATCTGACATTCTAAGCTTTACTTCCTATACCTAATCTGGGTTAACAGCGCTTTCCCCTTTTTAACCCTGCTGGATCCAATGGACTCTGTTCTATATACTATTGTGAAACCTTTTCCATTTAATATTCAAGTGCTTTAACTTAGCGTGTGTTTGGTGCATATTTATATAGACCAAATCCAGTTAGCCTGTGGTTTAGATTTCCAGCTAATCTGTTGTATATTATTTTAGATACGATCTTGAGCATAGATAAAATTGTTGTACTAATGTGACATAGATAATTGTTGTACATATATATCAAATGTGACATAGATATTGGGTCTGATTGTCTTTACTTAGAGACAGCTTGTGACTTTTATTCACAAGGTATAACCTTTTTTTATATATTCTGTATCCGTTATGCTCAACAATTTAGCCTAACTTGAACATGTTGACCTTTTAACTCTTTTTTTATATTTATTTTTAGAGACGTGTCTCAAGCTTCATTACATTTCTATGCACTTAAGAATAAATTATTTTAACTTTTCTATTGGGTTTGATACTTTTATTATATTCTTTGCATATATATGTATTATAATTTTCTAGCTGGTTATATTTTGCTTTGAGCACCCTTACACCCCTTTCTTTGTTAAACACAAACGCTTCCTTTTCTTAACTCAGTCCTAGATAACAATTAAAAATGATAATTTTAGCTTCTGTCTCTCACAACCCCCCTCCACTTGCAGTGTGATTTAAATTTAAGACAACTCACTACTGTCATATCACAGTAATTCTCAATCTCTATACTTCATGTTTTCCACGTTTCACTGTCCCTTTAAACATAATATCACATGACCGTTATGCCTTTATAAGCCCTCCTCTCTAATTCATCGATGCTTGGTAATTTGATTCACATGAGGAGTGATCACAACTTTCAAGAAGCTCTCTCCATTTTCGTCAAGTTGTTTTCTAAACCTTATATCTACAAAGTTCTCTTCAATCACAGGACAGCATACTTCATTCTGAAACGCTAACTGACATACAGCGTGTCTGCAGTAGTTCGGCGTCTGACGTCATCAGCACTCCGGGAGTCAGTGTCGCAGCTCCTCTCTGTTGCCGGAATCTACACTGCTTCTCAGGACAACTGAATTGCTAGCAAGCAAAGTCTTCACAAGTACACGCTGGTCATGAAGTGTTGGGTATCGTACTAAACATAAAGTTATTGCTGAAGTTACGCTATTTTCATAAGTTCTTAAGACTGTATATACTAACAAATCAAGCTTATACATATACGTTACTAATGGAAAGTGTGCATGTTTAACATCTTATGCATATATCCTGGTTATTTCTGCATACAATATACTGCCATAACAATACCTCTGCATTCATAAATAACGTTGCATATGAACTTTACTATCCTGAACATTTAAGCTTCATACTTGAGTGATAAACTACTATCTATTTAAAGTGATACTAACAGAGCTTCAATTACTTAAAGTTATATTCATTCTATATCCAAAGAGATTATCTATTGTTTAGCAAATGCTATTATATTACTCAGGAGAGTATTGGCACATTCACATTGTTGTGCATATCTCCAGCAACTAAAGATAGTTGTTATTTACTTTTGACCTAAACAGGTCACCCTCAGTCAATGAGCAGAATAAGGTTCCTAGTTTATCAAGGTACCTAGGTTTGGTGTGAGACTGAGTGGAGTAGATACAACTGGGTTCATAGAAACTATATAATAAATCCTCACATATTACCAAGCCCCCTTAACCCACTTGTATCTATAATGGATGTTACTGAATTGTCCAACCGTGTTGGAACCCTTTCTCAAAATATGGATATAATGATCCAGGGTCTTAGGGACCTCCAAGTTGAAAATCAGGAATTACGAAAATATATTAGGGATCATGTACCTGCTCAAACTTTACCATCACCTCTCGTTTCTCCTGAGCCACAAATATGTCCACCTGAGAGATTTTCTGGAGACAGAACTCAATTTAGAGACTTTAAAAATTCATGTACTTTATTATTTTCATTGAAACCAAGAACCTATCCTACCGAAAGGGTTAAAGTTCTTACGGTAATTTCTTATCTCACTGGTGAAGCCAAGGCATGGGCTAATGCATACTATGAGAAAGAAGATCCTATCTTAAACTCATTAGAATAATTTTTTAATGCCATGTCCTTACTATATGAAGATCACGACAAACAAGCTTCAGCAGAAAATTCTATCAGACATCTGCGACAAGGTAGACGCCCTGTAGAAGAATATATAACTGATTTCAAAAGATGGGCACCTGACACACAGTGGAATAACCCAGCTTTGACAAATCAATTCCGTATTGGATTAGCGGATGCTCTAAAAGATGAATTGGCACGTGTGGTTATTCCTAAGGACTTAGAAAATCTTATGACCTTGTCTATATCTATTGATCGTCGTTTGAGGGAAAGGAAGATAGAAAGAGGGTCATCAGAATTATCCAGCAAGAAAGCCTATAGCTCTCATTCAGTTTCCACTGTCCGTTCAACAGATGAGCCTATGGAGATAGGTTTTGTCAAAGGTCCTCTTAAACCTGAAGAAAAGGCTAGACGAAGACAACTTAATCTTTGTTTATATTGTGCTGCTAAGGACCACGGAGTAAAGGAGTGTCCAATTCTGTTAAAATCAAAAAAGGGTAAGCAAGAGATAGCTCATTTAAATGAGACTGTTATAAAAAACTCATCTCACTTTACTCTTTCTGTTTGTCTACAGTGGGATCAACATCAACTTAAAGCCCAGGTGGTAATCGATTCAGGAGCAACTAATAATTTCATTCATTCATCCTTTGTTGAAAATCACAAGATTCCTATAATTAAAAAATTAATTGCATTACCTATTCGAGTTGTTGATGGTTCTTTTATCAATTCAGGTCCTGTTACCCATCATACTGATCCATTATCATTAACATTTTCATCAGGTCATTCTGAATTGTGTACCTTTGAAGTTATTCATTCTCCTTTGTACCCCATAATTCTAGGACTTTCATGGCTAAAGAAACATCAACCAACCATCTCATGGAATAGTGGTACTATTTCCTTTGACTCACCATACTGTAAAAAACACTGTACACAATCACAAACTATATTACAGGTTGATATCACAAATATACCAACAGAGTACTCAGATTTTTATGATGTTTTTGATAAAGTTGAGGCTCAATCTCTACCTCCCCACAGACCCTACGACTGTCCTATCGATTTAAAACCAAACAGTAAAATCCCTTATGGTCGTATATATCCACTCTCTGAACCAGAACTGCTTCATCTCAAAGGATATCTTGAGGAAAATCTAAAGAAAGGTTTTATTCGGCCTTCTACATCTTCAGCTGGTGCCGGGATCTTTTTCGTGAAGAATAAAGATGACAGTCTCAGGCCTATAATTGACTATAGACAACTGAACAACTGTACAATAAAAAATAGATATCCTTTACCTCTTATTCCAGAACTCATAGAGAGGTTACAGGGTGCTACCATTTTCACCAAACTGGATTTAAGAGGTGCATATAATTTAATTAGAATTCGCAAAGGTGATGAATGGTTAACTGCCTTTCGCACTAGGTTTGGTCTCTATGAATATTGTGTCATGCCTTTTGGTTTGTGCAATGCACCTGCAACTTTTCAGTTTTTTATTAATGATGTTTTCAAAGATTTACTTGACACATACATTGTCATTTATTTGGACGATATTCTCATTTATTCAAATTCCAAAGAGGATCACATACAACATGTCAGAACAGTTCTTTCAAGATTAAGACAGTACAACTTATATGTTAAGGCAGAAAAATGTATATTCAATTCTGATACTATTTCTTTCCTGGGGTATCATATTTCACCAAAAGGAATATCCATGGAGGACAATAAAGTACAAGCTATCACTAACTGGCCTATTCCAAAAAATAAGAAAGAGCTCCAAAGATTCTTAGGATTCTCAAATTTTTATAGAAAATTTATTAAAAGTTTCTCTACTATCGCAAAACCTCTCACACTTCTCACCCGAAAGAATAACAAATACCACTGGAACCAACAGGCAGATGATTCTTTTAACGCTCTCAAACATAGTTTCATTACTGCTCCAATTCTACAATTCCCAGATCCATCGAAACAATATACATTAGAAGTAGATGCATCCGAATTTGCAATAGGAGCCATTCTGTCTCAAAAAGATTCTTCTACCAACATGCTTCATCCTGTTGCATATTATTCTCGGGTTATGAATTCGGCCGAAATTAATTACCCAATCGGGGAAAAAGAACTTCTAGCCATTAAGGCTGCATTAGAATTTTGGAGACATCTATTAGAAGGCGCAAGATTTCCAATCATCATATTTACAGATCATCGTAATCTACAATATCTAAAAACTAACAAGAGTCTTTCTTCCAGACAAGTCAGATGGAGTTTATTCTTTACTAGATTTGATTTTATAATCACTTATCGCCCAGGAGTAAGAAATACAAAGGCAGATGCTCTATCTAGATATTCAACTCCATTAACTGAGAGTTCTGAACTAAACTCAATAATACCACCAGAAAAATTCATTGGCCTCTTAGTGGGGAAAACATCTATTCTCAAAGAACAACAACAGAATGATCCATTGATTAATGATTCTAGGATTCATAAAGGTAATGATGGATTTTTTTATCATGGACATGCACTGTATGTTCCAGAATCTCTTAGGAATGACATTTTAGCTATGGCACATGATATTCCACTTTCAGGACATCCTGGTTTCAAGAAAACTCTTCATTTAATTCAAAGGGATTTCTGGTGGCCGCATATGATTCAGTCTGTAAAACAGTACATACAAGGGTGTGCTGTATGTACCAAATGTAAATCTCAAAGAATTCACCCTTACGGTTTACTTCTATCTCTTCCAATCGCTGACAGACCTTGGCAAGATATTGCCCTAGACTTCATTGTCGATCTACCTCCCTCTTCTAACAACACAGTCATCCTAGTTGTTGTGGATCTCTTTTCAAAAATGGCACATTTTATACCTATTCACACTCTGCCAACAGCTTCAGAAACAGCAGATTTGTTCATTAAACATATTGCCAGATTGCATGGGTTACCTAAGTCTATTACGACTGACAGGGGTACACAATTTACCTCTCGATTTTGGACACAACTCTGTTCTAGTTTGCATATTGATCACCGTTTGAGTTCAGCTTACCATCCTCAAACAAACGGTCAGACCGAAAGGACTAATCAGAGTTTAGAGCAATATCTAAGATGCTACTGTACATTTCAGCAAGACAACTGGTCTTCTCTTCTACCTACTGCTGAATTCTCATATAATAACACCATTAATTAATCTACCAATACAACTCCATTTTTCATTAACTATGGGTTTCATCCCTCTTATCATCTTCTTCAAAGATCAGAAAGTTCTTGTCCCTTGGTAAATGACACTGTGAATACAATTGCTGAAGGATTCATTCAACTAAAACAGATTTTATTACAATCTCAAGAAAGACAAAAACGTTATTATGACTTAAGGAGAACGAAACCTCCTGAGTATAAGGTGGGAGATCTAGTTTGGTTGTCTTCTAAACACTTGAAGCTTCACATTCCCAGTAAAAAGCTTGGTTCTCTGTTTATTGGTCCTTACAAAATTATTAGGATTGTTAATGCTAATGCTGTCACTTTACAACTACCAAGTTCTTTTAAGATACATCCAACATTTCATGTATCCCTTTTGAAACCTTATATTCCAGTCAGAGATCAAGTCTTGACAACTCAAGTTCCAACACTCATTGAGGATGAAGTATCATATGAAGTTGATTCCATTTTGGATTCTAGATTCTATAAGAATTCTCTACAGTATTTAGTTCGGTGGAAAAATTATTCATCAGAAGAGGATTCTTGGGAACCATCCACTAACTTATCAGCCCCTAGATTGGTATCTCTGTTTCATCGCAGACATCCAGACCGTCCCAAACCCTGATCTGCGGAGCAGATCGTTAGGGGGGGTGTCCTGTCATATCACAGTAATTCTCAATCTCTATACTTCATGTTTTCCACGTTTCACTGTCCCTTTAAACATAATATCACATGACCGTTATGCCTTTATAAGCCCTCCTCTCTAATTCATTGATGCTTGGTAATTTGATTCACATGAGGAGTGATCACAACTTTCAAGAAGCTCTCTCCATTTTCGTCAAGTTGTTTTCTAAACCTTATATCTACAAAGTTCTCTTCAATCACAGGACAGCATACTTCATTCTGAAACGCTAACTGACATACAGCGTGTCTGCAGTAGTTCGGCGTCTGACGTCATCAGCACTCCGGGAGTCAGTGTCGCAGCTCCTCTCTGTTGCCGGAATCTACACTGCTTCTCAGGACAACTGAATTGCTAGCAAGCAAAGTCTTCACAAGTACACGCTGGTCATGAAGTGTTGGGTATCGTACTAAACATAAAGTTATTGCTGAAGTTACGCTATTTTCATAAGTTCTTAAGACTGTATATACTAACAAATCAAGCTTATACATATACGTTACTAATGGAAAGTGTGCATGTTTAACATCTTATGCATATATCCTGGTTATTTCTGCATACAATATACTGCCATAACAATACCTCTGCATTCATAAATAACGTTGCATATGAACTTTACTATCCTGAACATTTAAGCTTCATACTTGAGTGATAAACTACTATCTATTTAAAGTGATACTAACAGAGCTTCAATTACTTAAAGTTATATTCATTCTATATCCAAAGAGATTATCTATTGTTTAGCAAATGCTATTATATTACTCAGGAGAGTATTGGCACATTCACATTGTTGTGCATATCTCCAGCAACTAAAGATAGTTGTTATTTACTTTTGACCTAAACAGGTCACCCTCAGTCAATGAGCAGAATAAGGTTCCTAGTTTATCAAGGTACCTAGGTTTGGTGTGAGACTGAGTGGAGTAGATACAACTGGGTTCATAGAAACTATATAATAAATCCTCACAACTACTGACCAAGAACATTTAAAGGACTGGGGGTAGAGCACATGACAAATACAAAATGTAGAGTCTTTTAAGCATTGTACAAATTGGTCATAAGGAGGGTACCTATCCGGTACAGAAAGACTACAGATACAGTATGTAGCTTCATGCGGTCTTTAACAACGAACTATCACACGCATTGTATCTGTGTATGTTTGTACCTGTTACCCTTAGTGATCTACAAGAACTTTAGCTTTTGTTATTAATAAATTGTACATTTGCTTTAAGCATTTGTCTGTGTCTGTATCCAGTCTGCCTGGGGTCTACACAATAGAGCTGATTATCTCGAGCTGTTGGTCTGTATTATTATCACTATTTGTGTGTGGTTTTTGGTACACATTTTGGGCTAAATTACAAGTGAGATGCAAAGGATTGCACTAGCGTTATTGCGATTGTTCCCCCCCTTTCCATTACGCTTGTATTACAAGTTGAGGGAAATCACTATTGCGCTATCGCTTTACAGCAATCTCAGCGCTGTGGTTAACTGTTTTCGGAAACAAAATATTGTACAAATCACTTAAAAAATACATTACAAAGTAAAATTACACTCATATTAACACTGTCTAGTAAAAAAATAATAGTCCACACAAAAGTTATAAGGTATCAAAGAATAAGTCACAAAAGGAATCTAACATTGAGATACATAAAAATACATTGCTAAAGATGTATTTGTGTGTGTGTGTGTGTGTGTATATATATATATATATATATATATATATATTTATTTATATACAGTATATATGGCTATATGTGTTTACATATGTATTTATATGTGTATACATGACTGTCAATACATATATACACATGTAAATAATTATCGGCTAGATTACGAGTTGTGCGTTAGGCTTAACCCCTTAAGGACAAGGCCATTTTTTAATTTCTTTCCCTTAAGGACCAGGGCTATTTTTACATTTCTGCGGTGTTTGTGTTTAGCTGCAATTTTCCTCTTACTCATTTACTGTACCCACACATATTATATACGTTTTTTCTCACCATTAAATGGAATTTCTAAAGATACCATTATTTTCATCATATCTTATAATTTACCATAAAAAAATCTGTTGCACATCTACAACCACCAAAAAACAACCATGCTAAATAGTTTATAAATTTTGTCCTGAGTTTAGAAATACCCAATATTTACATGTTCTTTGCTTTTTTTGCAAGTTATAGGGCAATAAGTACAAATAGCACTTTGCTATTTCCAACGCATTTTTTTTTTTTCAAAATTAGCGCTAGTTACATTGGAACACTGATATCTGTCTGGAATCCGTGAATATCCCTTGACATGTATATTTTTTTTTTAGTAGACATCCCAAAGTATTGATCTAGACCCATTTTGTTATATTTCATGCCACCATTTCACCGCCAAATGCGATCAAATAAAAAAAAATTGTTCACTTTTTCACAAACTTTTTCACAAATATTAGGTTTCTCACTGAAATTATTTACAAACAACTTGTGCAATTATGGCATAAATGGTTGTAAATGCTTCTCTGGGATCCCCTTTGTTCAGAAATAGCAGACATATATAGCTTTGGCGTTGCTTTTTGGTAATTAGAAGGCCGCTAAATGCCGCTGCGCACCACATTTGTATTAGGCCCAGCAGTGAAGGGGTTAATTAGGAAGCTTGTAGGGAGTTTGAAGGGTAAATGTTAGCTTTAGTGTAGAAATCAGCCTCCCACCTGACACATCCCACCCCTGATCCCTCCCCAACAGCTCTCTTCCCTCCCCCACCCCACAATTGTCCCCGCCATCTTAAGTACTGGCAGAAAATCCAAAGAGCCCCAAAGAGCTCTCTAACCCTCCAGGATTTTTTCTACCAATTCCGATTGGCTGATAGAATTCTATCAGCCAATCGGAATTAAGGTAGAAAAAAATCCTATTGGCTGATGAAATCAGCCAATAGGATTGAGCTGGTATTCTATTGGCTGATTTTTCTACCTTAATTCCGATTGGCTAATAGAATTATATCAGCCAATCGGAATTGAAGGGACGCCATCTTGGATGACATCACTTAAAGGAACCTTCATTCTTCAGTCGCCATGGAAAGAAGAGGATGCTCCGCGTCGGATGTCTTGAAGATGGACCCACTCCGTGCCGGATGGATGAAGATAGAAGATGCTGTCTGGATGAAGACTTCTGCCCGTCTGGAGGACCACTTCGCCCGGCTTGGATGAAGACTTCTCCCGGCTTCGTTGAGGACTTCGGACCGGTTGGATGGAGACTTCTCCCAGTAAGGTGATCTACAAGGGGTTAGTGTTAGTTTTTTTAAGAGGGTATTGGGTGGGTTTGCATGGGTGGTGGGTTTTAATCTTGGGGGATTTGTATTTTTTTTTTACAGGTAAAAGAGCTGATTACTTTGGGGCAATGCCCTGCAAAAGGCCCTTTTAAAGGCTATTTGTATTTAGTGTAGGGTAGGGCTTTTTTTTATTTTTGGGGGAGGTTATTTTGTTAGGGGGATTAGATTAGGTGTAATTAGTTTAAAAATCTTGTAATTATTTTATTATTTTCTGTAATTTAGTGTTTGTTTTTTTGTACTTTAGCTAATTTTATTTAATTGTATTTAATTTAGGGAAATAATTTAATTATAGTGTAGTGTTAGGTGTTAGTGTAACTTAGGTTAGGTTTTATTTTACAGGTCAATTTGTCTTTATTTTAGCTAGGTAGTTTATTAAACTGTTAATAACTATTTAGTAACTATTCTACCTAGTTAAAATAAATACAAACTTGCCTGTAAAATAAAAATAAACCCTAAGCTAGATACAATGTAACTATTAGCTATATTGTAGCTATCTTAGGGTTTATTTTATAGGTAAGTATTTAGTTTTAAATAGAAATAATTTAGTTAATGATAGGAATATTATTTAGATTTATTTAAATTATATTTAAGTTAGGGTTAGACTTGGGTTTAGGGGGTTAATTAATTTAGAATAGTTGTGGCGACGTTGGTTGCGGCAGTTTAGGGGTTAATAAATGTAGGTAGGTTGCAGCGACATTTGGGGGCGGCAGATTAGGGGTTAATAAATATAATGTAGGTGTCGGCGATGTTGGGGGCAGCAGATTAGGGGTTAATAAGTATAATGTAGGGGGCGGCGGTGTCCGGAGCGGCAGATTGGGGTTAATATAATGTAGGTGTCGGGTGGCAGATTAGGGGTGTTTAGTTTAGACTCGGGGTTCATGTTAGGGTGTTAGGTGTAGACATACATTTTATTTCCCCATAGGAATCAATGGGGCTGCGTTAGGAGCTAAACGCTGCTTTTTTTGCAGGTGTTAGACTTTTTTTCAGCTGGCTCTCCTCATTGATTCCTATGGGGAAATCGTGCACAAGCACGTTACATCAGCTCACCGCTAACGTAAGCAGCGCAGGTATTGGAGTGAGATGTGAAGCAAAATTTTGCACAAAGCTCACTTCTTGTCTTTTAACGCCGGGTTTGTAAAAACCCGTAATACCAGCGCTGTCTGTAAGTGAGCGGTGAGCATAAACTGCTCGTTAGCACCGCATAGCCTCTAACGCAAAACTCGTAAACTAGGCGTATGTTTTTATATATATATATATATATATATATATATCTTTAAGTGCATTAGAATCATTTGCCATTAAATAGATGAAAACATGATAAAACATATTTATGCAATATTCATATTTAATAAAGATTTTAACTATGTATTTACTGTAAATATGTTACATTTGCTAACGTGAATATGCTATGTTGTTTGCGCAATAGGTGTTTTTATTTCAACATTGGTTTCTATTAGGGAATTTGAAAATGTGATGTAGTTTGCGCGATAGTCAGTAGTTTTTTCCCTCTTTATTTTTCTCCATTAATTTCTATGTGGGAATACATGCACGCACACGTGATTATTTATGTTTTTGGTCTAATCGTATTAACTCTTGTGCAAAATAATTTTTTTGTATTTCTAATACAAGCGCAACCCGACTAGCACAAAAAGCTTAACTCTTGCAAAGTTTTTGTGGTTGCAAAAATGCCTTTTTACCACACCACTTGTAATCAAGCGCTTTATTTTTAGTAAATACAAAATGTCTGACAGTGAGGATTAGTAGGAAGCACAGTACAATACTGCAGTATTAGATTTAACTTGCATTTAAACAACTCTTATTTAGCATTTGTGTAATTGCTGCTCTTTCATATAAATGATATTTAAAATTATTATATTTGTAAGGTTGTGGTTATGTCCCACTCATAAATAGATTGTCTGCTCCTGAGCTTATATTGTAACGTTCTGGAAAGATTCATATTTAAAGGGACATAATACTCATATGCTAAGTCACTTGAAACTGATGCAGTATAACTGTAAAAAGCTGACAGGAAAATATAACCTGAGCATCTCTATGTAAAAAAGCTCAGCTCAGCTCAGCAGAGTAAGTTCTGTGTAAAAAGTTATACTTCACCTACTCCCAGCTGCAGGTAAAAAAAAAAAAAAATGAAGAAATGAACAGCAGCCAATCAGCATCAGCAGTGCTGAGGTCATGAACTCTTACTGTGATCTCATGAGATTTGACTTAACTCTCATGAGATTTCATAGTAAGCTTCCTTTACCCGATTGGTGAAATAATATGAGAGTTCACGAGGCTCATCCCCTAAGCTGTCCCAGGACAGACACACTAAAATGCTGCTTAGAAATCCTTTACAATGGGAGGTGGCTACTGAGGAACTTTTGAGGTAAAATATCTTTCTTTTTTACATAGAGATGTTCAGGAGATATTTTCTAGTCAGCTTTTTACAGCTATACTGCATCACTTTCAAGTGTTTAAACATTTGGGTATTATGGCCCTTTAAGGTACAACTGTAACACCCACAGAGCTAACTGTACTAAATGCTTGTGCTGAATCAATAGCACATATGTAATAACCTAAACAGCTGATCTGTATCACATGAATTGTTATATGTGCCTTTATTTATACCATACGTACAGTTAATCAGAACCATTATTTATTATTATCTGTCTAAACCATTTAATATACTTTTTACAGACATGGCCAGAGCACTGAGAGATATCAGGTATTGATGTAATTGGAGTGAATAAGGGAACCTTCTTCCTGAGCACAGACATTGGAGCCTGTTATCAGCATGAACTCATATGTGATAGGTGAGTAAAATAGATATTATGCTGACTTTAATTGCTAGGAAAATTGAATAGATCACTCATTAAAAAAATATAAACTATTATTATTATTTATATTTCTTATAAGAATATGTTTTCAACACCTGCTCTCAGTACACCTTCAACTCTACCTTGAACCATCTCATGAACTCTCATAACTACACTTAAGCCTACCTTGTTCCCATGTGTGAGACACCCACAACTCCCCCAGTGAGTGTTATTAAACTAATACATTTTTTGGCTGATTATATAAATCAAACAACTGCAAGCTAAGACCCATCATAAGATCGCTGCTCCTTAGCCTTTTAAAAATCTCACAATCTCACAAAATCTCATCTGTGATGATTAAGACATCATGTTCTCACCCTACTGATTGAGCATGAGCCGGGCCGGGCTGTATGTGCAGTTGCTTGTGCAATGTTAAATGAGGATGGTGGATGCCACCTCTCTTGCCCAGAATACAGATGTATTTGTTCCCTGGCTGAGAACATTATCCACATGCACCTTGTTTAATGGGGCCATATAACTTGTTTTAATCAGTAATCCGAGTTTTAGTTCACTATGAAGAAGAAATATTTCCATTATTTGTCTTTTGTTGTTTTAGTTTGTGATTTACAGGTTAATCAATTTAAAAATGAACACAAAACAGAAGACATTTTATGGAGGGTAAATAAATAGTGTAAATAAACAATATGATTTTCTCTTGTAAAGGTGTATCCAGTCCACGGGTTCATCCATTACTTGTGGGATTTTCTCCTTCCCAACAGGAAGCTGCAAGAGGACACCCACAGCAGAGCTGTCTATATAGCTCCTCCTCTAACTGCCACCCCCAGTCATTCTCTTGCAGCTCTCAACAAGAAAGGAAGTATCAAGAGAGATGTGGTGACTTAGTGTAGTTTTTACCTTCAATCAAAAGTTTGTTATTTTTAAACGGTACCGGCGTTGTACTGTTTTACTCTCAGGCAGAAATTGGAAGAAGAATTCTGCCTGGAGGTTTGATGATCTGAGCGGTTTGTAACTAAGGTCCATTGCTGTTCTCACACATAACTGAAGAGTATGGAAAGAAAACTTCAGTTGGGGGGACGGTCTGCAGATTACCTGCTTTGAGGTATGTTCAGTATATTTTTTTCTAGAGAGATAAGGTCTAGAAAATGCTGACAGTGCCTGGTATATTTAAGGTAAGCCTGATACAGTGATTTAACGACTGGGATCATGCTTGCAAAAAAGGGTAATATTCATGTTAATACTCATATTGCTTAGTGTAAAAATGTTTGCATGGTTTATAGAAAAAAAGTTTTTTTCTCTGAGGGTGATAAATCTTTATTTGGGGCCTAGTTTTCCACATGGCTAGCTAGATTACTCCTAGGAGTACTTTTTTAAGGTCCTCTGACTTTGAGTGCATGGTGGGAGGGGCCTATTTTCGCACACTTTATGCGCAGTTGATATTCAGACTGAGACATCCAGCTTCCCTAAAGAAGTCCTCTGGCATCTAGGACCACTATTGAGGGTTTTTTTCCTGCAAAAATCGTGTTTAAGGGCAGGTAGGAGCCACAGCAGAGCTGTGGCAGTGTGTTTGTCTGTTTTTTAACTGTTTTACAGTTTTTCTAATCTGGTTTGGGGCCTAAGAGGTTAATCATCCATTTGCAAGTGGGTGCAATGCTGCTTTAGTCTCTTATACACACTGTAAACATTTCGTAGAGTTTACTACTTTTTAACACTGTTTTGCAGTTTATGTGGTAGTTTTTTTCTCTTAAAGGCACAGTACCGTTTTTGTTTAATTGCTTTTTCACATTTATTAAAGTGTTTTCCAAGCTTGCTGGTCTCATTACTAGTCTGTTAAACATGTCTGACATAGAGGAAACTCCTTGTTCATTATGTTTAGAAGCCATTGTGGAACCCCCTCTTAGAATGTGTACCAAATGCACTGACCTTTCTATAAGTTATAAAGACCATATTATGGGTTTTAAAGATTTATCACCAGAGGTTTCTCAGACTGACAAAAGGGAGGTTAAACCACCTAGCTCTCCCAATGTGTCAGAACCTATAACTCCCGCGCAAGTGACGCCAAGTACATCTGGCGCGTCCAATGCGTTTACCTTACAAGACATGGCGGCAGTTATGAATCATACCCTCACAGAGGTATTGTCCAAAAGTGCCAGGGTTACAAGGAAAGCGAGACAGCTCTGGGGCTAGAACAAATACAGAGCTTTCTGACGCTTTAGTAGCTATGTCTGATATACCCTCACAATGTACAGAAGCCGAAGCAGGAGAGCTTCTATCTGTGGGTGACATTTCTGATTCAGGGAAGGCATTACTTCAGTCTGACTCTTAAATGACAGCATTTAAATTTAAGCTTGAACACCTCCGCTTGTTGCTCAGGGAGGTTTTAGCAACTCTGGATGACTGTGACACCATTGTAGTCCCAGAGAAATTGTGTAAAATGGACAAATACTTTGCAGTGCCTGTTTACACTGATGTTTTTCCAATCCCTAAGAGGTTTTCAGAAATTATTACGAAGGAATGGGATAGACCAGGTGTACCGTTCTCTCCCCCTCCTGCTTTTAAAAAGATGTTTCCCATAGATGCCGCTACACGGGACTCGTGGCAGACGGTCCCTAAGGTGGAGGGAGCAGTCTCTACCCTAGCTAAGCATACAACTATCCCCCTCGAGGACAGTTGTGCTTTCCTAGATCCAATGGATAAAAAAATAGAGGGTTTCCTTAAGAAAATCTTTATACAACAAGGTTTTATTCTCCAGCATCTTGCATGCATTGCCACAGTCACTGCTGCAGCAGCTTTCTGGTTCGAGTCTCTTGAAGAGGCTCTACAGGTGGAGACCCCGTTGGATGATATCCTAGACAGGCTTGAAGCTCTTAAGTTAGCCAATTCATTTATTTATGACGCCGTTTTTCATTTAACAAAGCTAACGGCTAAGAATTCAGGTTTTGACATTTAGGCGCGTAAGGTGCTAAGGCTTAAATCCTGGTCCGCTGACGTTACTTCAAAGTCTAAGCTTCTCAACATCCCCTTCAAAGGGCAGACCCTATTTGGGTCTGGACTGAAGGAGATCATTTCTGATATTACTGGAGGAAAAGGCCACGCCCTTCCCCAGGATAGGTCCAACAAATTAAGGACCAAACAGACTAATTTTTGTTCCTTTCGAAACTTCAAGAGTGGAGCAGCTTCAACTTCCTCTACTGCAAAACAAGAAGGAAATTTTGCCCAGTCCAAGCCAGTCTGGAGACCTAACCAGGCTTGGAACAAGGGAAAGCAGGCCAAAAAACCTGCTGCTGCCTCTAAGACAGCATGAAGGAGTAGCCCCCGATCCGGGACTGGATCTAGTGGGGGGCATACTTTCTCTCTTTGCCCAGGCTTGGGCAAGAGACTTCCAGGATCCCTGGGCTCTGGAGATTGTTTCTCAGGGATATCTTCTGGATTTCAAAGCCTCATCTCCAAAGGGGAGATTTCATCTCTCACAATTATCTGCAAACCAGATAAAGAGAGAGGCATTCTTACGTTGTGTTCAAGACCTTCTGGTTATGGGAGTGATCCACCCAGTTCCAAGGGAGGAACAGGGGCAAGGATTCTATTCAAATCTGTTTATAGTTCCCAAAAAAGAGGGAAATTTCAGACCAATCTTGGATCTCAAGATCCTAAACAAATTTCTCAGGGACTATTCGAACCATCCTACCTATGATCCCGAAGGGTCAATATATGACTACTGTGGACTTAAAGGATGCTTATCTCCACATTCCGATACACAGAGATCATCATCGGTTTCTCAGGTTTGCCTTCCTAGACAGGCATTACCAGTTTGTGGCTCTTCCCTTCAGGTTAGCCAGGGCACCAAGAATCTTTACAAAGGTTCTAGGGTCCCTACTGGCGGTTCTAAGGCTACGAGGCATAGCGGTGGCTCCTTACCTAGACGACATTCTGATACAGGCGTCGAATTTTCAAATCGCCAAGTCCCATACGGACATTGTTCTGACATTCCTGAGGTCTCATGGGTGGAAGGTGAATGAAGGAAAGAGTTCTCTCTCCCCTCTCACAAGAGTTTCCTTCCTAGGAACTCTGATAGATTCAGTAGAAATGAAGATTTTTCTGACAGAGGTCAGGTTGTCAAAGCTTCTAACTTCCTGCCGTGCTCTTTATTCCACTTCTCAGCCGTCAGTGGCTCAGTGTATGGAAGTAATCGGCTTAATGGTAGCGGCAATGGACATAGTTCAGTTTTCCCGCCTGCATCTCAGACCACTGCAACTTTGCATGCTCAATCAGTGGAATGGGGATTACACAGATTTGTCCCCTCTGCTAAATCTGGATCATCTGTCCAGGGGAATGAGCTTCCGCAGGCCAGAATGGACTATAGTGACGACAGATGCCAGCCTTCTGGGCTGGGGCACAGTCTGGAACTCCCTGAAGGCTCAGGGTTTGTGGACTCAGGAGGAAGCCCTCCTTCCGATAAACATTCTGGAACTAAGAGTGATATTCAATGCTCTTCAGGCTTGGCCTCAGCTAGCTGCGGTCAGGTTCATCAGATTTCAGTCGGACAACATCACGACTGTAGCCTATATCAACCATCAGGGGGGTACAAGGAGCCCCCTGGCGATGTTGGAGGTTTCAAAGATAATTCTATGGGCAGAGGTTCACTCTTGACATCTCTCAGCTATCCATATCCCAGGAGTAGAGAACTGGGAGGCGGATTTCTTAAGTCTGCAGACTATTCATCCGGGGGAGTGGGAGCTCCATCCAGAGGTATTTGCCCAGTTGATTCAACTATGGGGCAAACCAGAACTGGATCTCATGGCATCTCGTCAGAACGCCAAGCTTCCTCGTTACGGATCCAGGTCCAGGGATCACAAGACAGCGCTGATAGATGCTCTAGCAGCGCCCTGGTCCTTCAGCCTGGCTTATGTGTTTCCACCATTTCCTCTGCTCCCTCGTCTGATTGCCAAGATCAAGCAGGAGAGAGCTTCGGTGATTTTGATAGCTCCTGCGTGGCCACGCAGGACTTGGTATGCAGATCTGGTGGACATGTCATCCTTTCCACCATGGACTCTGCCGCTGAGGCAGGACCTTCTACTTCAAGGTCCTTTTAAACATCCAAATCTAATTTCTCTGCGTCTGACTGCTTGGAGATTAAACGCTTGAGTCTATCAAAGCATGGTTTTTCCGAGTCGGTCATTGATACCTTAATTCAGGCTCAAAAGCCTGTCACCAGGAAAATCTATCATAAGATATGGTGTAAATACCTTCATTGGTGTGAATCCAAGGGTTACTCATGGAGTAAAGTCAGGATTCCTAGAATCTTATCCTTTCTCCAAGAGGGATTGGAGAAAGGATTGTCTGTTAGTTCCTTAAAGGGACATATTTCTGCTCTGTCTATTCTTTTGCACAAACGTCTGCCTGAGGTTCCAGACGTTCAGGCGTTTTGTCAGGCTTTAGTTAGAATTAAGCCTGTGTTTAAACCTGTTGCTCCGCCATGGAGTTTAAATTTAGTTGTTCAAGGGGTTCCGTTTGAACCTTTGCATTCCATAGATATTAAACTTTTATCTTGGAAAGTTCTGTTTTTGGTAGCTATCTCTTCAGCTCGAAGAGTTTCAGAGTTATCTGCCTTGCAGTGTGATTCCCCTTATCTGATCTTCCATGCAGATAAGGTAGTTTTGCGTACCCAACCTACGTTTCTTGCTAAGGTAGTATCTAATAAGAATATCAATCAGGAGATTGTTGTTCCGTCACTGTGTCCTAATCCTTCTTCAAAGAAGGAACGTCTATTACACAATCTTGACGTGGTTGGTGCTTTAAAGTTTTATTTACAAGCTACTAAAGATTTTCGTCAAACATCTGCATTGTTTGTTGTCTACTCTGGACAGAGGAAAGGCCAAAAGGCTTCAGCAACTTCTCTTTCCTTTTTGGTTAAGAAGTATAATCCGCTTAGCTTATGAGACTGCTGGCCAGCGGCCTCCTGAAAGAATTACAGCTCATTCCACTAGAGCGGTGGCTTCCACATGGGCTTTTAAAAATGAGGCTTCTGTTGAACAGATTTGTAAGGCAGCCACTTGGTCTTCGCTTAATACTTTTTCTAAATTCTACAAATTTGATACTTTTGCTTCTTCGGAGGCTATTTTTGGGAGAAAGGTCTTACAGGCAGTGGTGCCTTCCGTTTAATTTCCTGCCTTGTTCCTCCCTTCATCTGTGTCCTAAAGCTTTGGTATTGGTATCCCACAAGTAATGGATGAACCCGTGGACTGGATATACCTTTACAAGAGAAAACAAAATTTATACTTACCTGATAAATTTATTTGTCTTGTGGTGTATCCAGTCCACGGCCCGCCCTGTCATTTTAAGGCAGGTGTTTTTTATTTTTAAACTACAGTCACCACTGCACCCTATAGTTTCTCCTTTTTTCTTGCTTGTCTTCGGTTGAATGACTGGGGGTGGCAGTTAGGGGAGGAGCTATATAGGCAGCTCTGCTGTGGGTGTCCTCTTGTAGCTTCCTGTTGGGAAGGAGAATATCCCACAAGTAATGGATGAACCCGTGGACTGGATACACCACAAGAGAAATACATTTATCAGGTAAGCATAAATTTTGTTTTTGTAAGACGATGGATTCCAGTATAAAGAATAAACTTTCTTCCTTTTCTTTTTATGTAGAAAAACACTTGAAGAGTTCATATCCATCCTTCTCTACAGGAAGCATCAGAATGATACCGCAAACTCTAAAA
This sequence comes from Bombina bombina, assembly GCF_027579735.1. Lineage (NCBI taxonomy): Eukaryota > Metazoa > Chordata > Amphibia > Anura > Bombinatoridae > Bombina > Bombina bombina. The sequence continues at coordinate 57,206,591 of NC_069503.1, read as the reverse complement.
GTCTTAGACACTAATGACTATTCACAAACATTGGGGAACTCACAGCTGACATTTAAAGAAGATGTTGAATTGGCAGGAACTGGGAAGCAATCACTATGTACAGAGAGTAATTTAGTCATCAAACAAGAGGACAACATTTATGCATTATCTAGTGAAATTATTATCCCAGAGGATAAACCACCCACATTTACTAAGTTTTCAAAACATATTAAAGAAGGGAAAAGTCTTAAGTCTAGCCAAATGTTTCATACAAAGGAGAAACCATTTAAATGTAGAGAATGTGAGAAAAGCTTCATATGTAATTTGCATCTCCCTGAACACCACACAGTTAACACAGTTGTGAAACCTCACACATTTACAGATTGTGGGAGATGTTTCTTATCTAAAGGAGGCCTTATGTATCACAAAAAGACCCACACAGGGGAGAAACCTTTCACATGTAACGAGTGTGGAAAATGTTTTACACAAAAGAGTGATTTGAAAACTCATGAAAGGATTCACACAGGAGAAAAACCTTTCACATGTACAGAGTGTGGAAAAAGTTTTACACGAATGGATTGTCTGAAAATTCATGAAAGGATTCACACAGGAGAAAAGCCTTTCAGATGTTCAGAGTGTGGAAAAGGTTTTACACGAATGGATTGTCTGAAAACTCATGAAAGGATTCACACAGGAGAAAAGCCTTTCAGATGTTCAGAGTGTGGAAAAGGTTTTACACGAATGGATTGTCTGAAAACTCATGAAAGGATTCACACAGGAGAAAAACCGTTCATGTGCACAGAGTGCGGAAAACGTTTTACAGAAAAGATTACACTTAAAACTCATGAAAGGATTCACACAGGAGAAAAGCCTTTCAGATGTTCAGAGTGTGGAAAAGGTTTTACACAAAAGAGTGAGCTCAAAACTCATGAAAGGATTCACACAGGAGAAAAACCTTTCACATGTACAGAGTGTGGAAAAAGTTTTACACGAATGGATTGTCTGAAAACTCATGAATGGATTCACACAGGAGAAAAACCGTTCATGTGCACAGAGTGCGGAAAAAGGTTTTCAAAAAAAATTAATCTGAAATATCATGAAAGGATTCACACAGGGGAAAAGCCATTCAAGTGCACAGAGTGTGGAAAACGTTTTATAGAAAAGATTTATCTTAAAACGCATGAAAAGATTCACACAGGAGAAAAGCCTTTCAGATGTACAGAGTGTGGAAAAGGTTTTACACAAAAGAGTGAGCTCAAAACTCATGTAAGGAGTCACACAGGAGAAAAGCCTTTCACATGTACAGAGTGTGGAAAAGGTTTTACACAAAAGGGTCATCTAAAAACTCATGAAAGGAGTCACACAGGAGAAAAGCCTTTCACATGTACAGAGTGTGGAAAAGGTTTTACAGAAAAGAGTTATCTGAAAAGTCATGAAAGGATTCACACAGGAGAAAAGCCGTTCACATGTACAGAGTGTGGAAAAAGTTTTACAGAAAAGAGTTATCTGAAAAGTCATGAAAGGATTCACACAGGAGAAAAGCCTTTCACATGTACAGTTTGTGGAAAAAGTTTTACACATAAGAGTACTCTGAAAACTCATGAAAGGATTCACACAAGGGAAAACTCTTTCACATGTACAGAGTGTGGAAAAGGATTTACACAAATGGATCATCTAAAAGCTCATGAAAAGATTCACAAGGGAAAAAACCTTTCACATGTTTAGAAAGTCAAAATAGTGTTTGTATACAAGACAAATATTTCCACACAAAATAAACTTTATATACACACTGTAGAAACTTTTTCAAAATTATCCTAAAGAGGATAAACTTTCTAAAATCAAGTAAAAAAAATGGATCCTATTGTGAATAATGCTTTCCAATTCCCTATTACCAAAGCCAATGTAATAATTGACACCTTGGAGATATATTTAATGTGTTCACAGTGTAGGTAAACCTTTTCTTTAAGAACTAGATGCTTAGCATTATTCATTTAGATACCAGAGAGTTTACTGAGGTAAAGCTGATTTTATATAATGAGAAATGGACATAATACTCATATGCTAAATCACTTGAAACTGATGCAGTATACCTGTAACAAGCTGACAGGAAAATATCCCCTGAGCATCTCTATTTAAAAAAGGAAGATATTTTACCTCACAATTTCCTCAGCTCACCAGTGTAAGTTCTGTGTAAAACGTTATACTTCAGCTGCTGTGCCCAGCTGCAAGTAAAAAAAAAAAATGAAGAAATGAACAGCAGCCAATCCGCATCAACAGTGCTGAGGTCATGAACTCTTTTACTGTGATCTCATGAGATTTCACTTAACTCTCATGAGATTATATAGTAAACTTCCTTTAAAACTGAATAGGGAAATAACATGTGTGCACAAAACCTCACTTCCTAAGCTGTCCCGGGACAGGCATACTGATTTGCTGCTTAAAAGTCCTTGACCTTCTAAGTCGCCCTTCCACCTTACTTATACTATTTTACAAACACACAAATAATAAATAAGCTGAGACATAACTTTGGTATAAAAATTGGCTGCAGCCCTTTTATTAAATATAAAACTTTAAATCACTTATAAATAACACTTATATAAATAACCATCACTATATTGTGTTTAATAACTTTGTCACCATCAAATTTCATTAGATCAATAACTGTACCATCAAGTGGTGCTAGTTCCCTTACTGGTAACATAGCCGTCATTCCACTGGACCCAACTAATTAATTGCTGAGCCCGTCAAAATTGTATTTCCGGGGGGCGGAGCTAGCCACAGCACAGCATGGACGTGCTTTCACTGAGCTCCTGAGTGCTTACAAAATTAAATACTTTTATAGAGGTATTTTAAACTCCAAACCTACGAAAAGTAGGTATAAAACACAGACTCTTAACCTTGCCTACAATTCTGCCAAATCCTTAAGGTCTGAGAGGATAATCTTAGACCAGCAGGAAACTACCGCTACATCGAGACCTGAGTGGCGGACTGCGGTGCAGCACCGGACGAGCTCCTAAATTATCACAGCCCTACATTGAGATCTGCTGCCGGTATTGTCTCCGGAGGGTTGGGGCTCCGCTCCGGAGATCTATATAGCAGGACCACCAGAGGACTCCATTTACCGGCTTTCACCACACAGCTCCGGGGGGCCGGGGATCCGCCCCGGAGCATATACTTACGAACTTGACTGGATACCTGGTGGTGGCCGAGAAACTAAAACTATTGCCTGCTGCAGCCTCAAGCTGCCTCTCTCTTATACGGGTGACCCAGACCCTCACCACTAACATCACCTTTTCCAGCCCGCTGAGAGGTGCCCGCTGTGACAAAAGGCACGAATAGGCGCCATCTTGGACTTCCTTACCCGATCTCTGTCCGGGCCTCAGCGCAGACCCACGCTTTGGTTTGCTCCCGTTACATGGCTCTGGCCCTTAGAGAACTGCAGGATTGAACAACCGGACCTATAGTGTAACGGAACCATCTTACCTGAATTAGCGGTGACCCGGAAGGCCGGGGCATCGCTCCGGGACTACCACCAACTGCTGAACCTTGCCCTCCGGGGAGTGCAAGAGGCTTACTTAATTTGAGGGGTGCTGCCTCGTGAGCCGTAACTACTCCTTCACTTACTACCCTTCAATCGGCTGGTCTCTGCGGAGAACACAGGAATCAGACCGCCCCGCTACAAACTTCTCAACACCTGTGGCGTGCTCTCTTAGAACCTGAAACACCAGGCCTGGTCGCGGGCCTACCTTGAAAGTGAGAATTGTCTGGAGCAGATAGCTGGATACTGTAAGTAAAAATATCACACAAATTGCCTATACCCATCGGGCTTTGAATAGCATCATTTATATCAGACTGTACAGCTATTTAATTTGAAGGGGACTTTTGGAAGGGCCAGCTCACTTATAGAAGGCTATTATTAACTGGGCCTAGCCCACCGCCTAACCAGCCAAGACACTGTTACAAGACAGCCCGACTCTAAAACTGGTAAAACAGGAAACAAGTGTCAGGAAAGCCAGCATAATCTCCACAGGCCTTATCTACACCTGGCCTCCCACCTACCTGGCTGAGAAGACGCGTGTACACAGTATTCATAGCAGACACGTATGAATTGCCAGTAATCTGCTCCTAGACACCAACCAACAGCACAAATCCCTGTGCTTGCTCTGTACTGTTGCTTTTTATCCAGAAACGCTGGCCCAGTTCTGTCCCCCAACTAGAGGACTGTTTTCATTTCACTGTGCTGCAACAGATTCAGAGGAACTATCTGATTCAGAACTCTGCTGATATTCATTTACTGGAACCCACAGCACTATACTACTATCAAAGCTATAAAACTCAGCATCTGCCCAATCATTGGAGACTACAGTTGTAACCTAGATTGCATCAGAGGTTGCATATACCACTTAACCTGACCTCTCTCCCCCCTTTTCCGCCGGCCCACCTTGCCTGCGGGTCATACCCCTAATACCTTATCCTGCATCGCCCTACAGAGGCAACACCCCAGGAGAGAGGTTAGTTGTACAGAAGCATACCCTGGGCAAGCTAACAGATTTTCCTATGTAACAGTAGTGACTAAGACCCCAAAAAACGCCTATAGTCTCCCCCTTTCTACCAAGAGGCCTTGAGACACCTTAACATGTAAGCCCACTTACTAACAGCCCACACCCCCGCCAACCCATGAGCACCTAACTAACATACCAAAGTAAGCGGATTCCCACTGAAGGAAGATAATATAACAAAAGGGAGAAAAGCCCGACAGCCCAAGTCTATGCTCAGTGACACTAATACAGGATGTCTCAGCTTTACAAAAGAAAACAAAAATCACACAATACTGCAAAGAGAACGGTCGCTGACCATTTCCAGCACTCACATAAGATGACACATACCAGATCTGAAGATGAGGGGTCTGACACTAGGAGCCTCTCGGATACTCAACCTGGCAAAACATTAACAAAAAAGGCCCCTCGACTAACATCAATAGAGGGTGCCCCAAACAACCTAATGGACTCTATCACAACATTACTAGCATCCCATCATGACTCCCTATCGAAGAAATTTGACAAGTCTCATGCTGACCTTAAAAAGGATATAGGCAGCATTGGGGAACGCACAGATGCACTTGAGCGCAGACAAGAAGATCTTGCAGTGGATCATATGAACCTCCTCAGCTACTCTCAATGCTTGGCCGGTCAGATAACAGACCTAGAACTAAAATTAGCGGACCTAGAGGACAGGTCACGCCACAATAACATATGAATTAAGGGGATTCCAGAGACTGTCACACCCCAAGACCTAGACTCTTATCTGCAGGACCTATTTAAAGCGACACTTGGTCCCGACCTAGGCAACGAAACCCTCATCGACATAGAGCACATAGAGCGGTCAGACCCAGAACTGCAGACGAAGGGAAACCTCGTGATGTTATAGCCAAGCTCCATTACTACACATTCCGAGAAAAGATCCTCAGAGCCCTTGCTAGAGAAAAGTCACTACCAGACAAATATGCTGATTTACAGATCTTCCCTGATCTTTCCCCACACACACTTCAGCTCCGGAGATATTACCAACCATACACAAAGATCCTTAGAGATAAGGGATTCAAATATAGGTGGGGCTACCCAGTACGTCTATTCATCACCAAAGATAGCCAACAATATCTCGCCACAACACCACAACAAGCCAGAGAACTTTTGCAGAAATGGGAACTATTCCCGCCGGATCCAGAAGATCATGAACTGGGCCCCACCAAGAGCAATGGACTTCGGGCCTCTGCACCGACCTGGAGACCGCTTCCACAACGTCCAATATCCACTTCTAAAAGATCATTGGACACTAGAGACTCACCCCTGACAGAAGATACATAGGGAATCCGCTTACAGCCCTATAAGCACAATTTGACACTAATCCAGAGATGTTGGGTTTCTCCCACGTATACCCTCTAAGAGGGGCTCAAGACCACAGATGAAGATGGGTGAGATTTTCAGATACCATGCCAACTTAAATTGACTGACTTTATATTTCCATAACCTAGCGATTTAATTGATAACTTCACTGTATACAATAGTTTGAACTCAGGTTGTCATTGTTTTTACTGCCACCCTAATCATAGAATGTTCAACATATACACCAGTAGTGTTTAATGTGATCAGGCTGGACTATTCTTCAATCTAACATGAACTGAATAGAACCTTTGTTATAACATTACCGGACTGTGACATACCACGATAAGGACCCAGATTACTGACTCTGCACTACACCTCCTGACCCTTTCCATGACTTCACAACTAGTGAGACCACAACACCCTCACTTCTACATATTAGTGTAACAACATTCAACAAGGGTTCTAGAACCACTATGACCTCTTCAAGACAGTAAGACCTGAGGTAATAGCCTGATTAATGCCACACTATAAGCTCAATTTTGTTCAGCGACAGACCCAGTTCTGACTGTAGGCGGAGGACCCCTTACCGCACTTGCCAGCGCATTAGATATCTGAGATGACCAAAACACACCGACTCTTTAACCCGGTAATGAACCACGATTAGATAACTACACAGTCCTGATCACATGTCACCCCACACCCCTTGCCGAAAGACCTACTTGGTTTGAGAGTGGAGAACACCCCCCCCTCTGGTTACATTATAATTATATGTTTATGTTCATTAATGTTTGCTATGTTACAAGTTTATTTGAGTATGTTATGCTATATTTATGTTCATATTGTGAAAGCAAAGCTGCTTTCTGGGTTTGGCGGGGATTATGGCTGATCTTTGCTAATCTCCGCCCCACAAACATAGTTGTGTCCCCCTGATAGACTTCAGGAGAGACACTCATTGCGAAAGTGATTTCCTTGACACTTTTTGTTTTTCACCACTTTTTCTTTAGAGTAATATTTAGGACATTTGATTTCTTAACCACAGTAGACACCCTAGTTTGGTAGACTCCCGTGTCTGGCTCCTCGACAGTAAACAGTACAACCGCCATATTTCCCATCCGGACCCTACCCTTTCCTTTACCTACAACTGATAGTAATAATGGCCCCAATCCGAATAGCTACTCTCAACGCACAAGGACAGCTACTCTCAACGCACAAGGACTAAACTCCCCAACGAAGAGGAAACTCTTGCTTAACTATATCCGTACCCACAAGGTCCATATCCTGTTTCTCCAGGAGACACATTGGTCAGGGGACTCCCATACTATTAGACACTCACAATATTTCCCCATTTGCGAAATGGCTTCAAATGCTGCAGGGAAGACCCGTGGAGTGGCAATCCTACTCAGTAGAGACTTAACCTTCACACTAGACCATATAGAGAAAGATTCTGAGGGTAGATACCTTATACTAATTTGTACGCTTAATGGCGTACAATATACCCTAGCCTCAGTATATGCACCAAACACAAAACAGATTCCCTTCGTAAGGCAGTTCCTCGCCAGGGTTGACCAGCTTAAGAGAGGACATCTAGTCATAGGAGGAGACTTTAATATGGTGTGGGACCCACGCAAAGACAAGAGATCTTCCCTTACCACCCACTCAGACAGAAATGTCTCGTCACTCTCCAATGCCTTTCGAAAACTTATGTTCCAACATAACCTATACGATGCATGGAGATGCTTAGCCCCTTCAAACATAGATTTCACACACCATTCTAGAGTCCACAACTCATCCTCAAGGATTGACTATGTCATGTGCGATTCCTGGTCCCTTGACAAGATGACGAACCCAACTGTTCAACCATGCACATGGTCAGATCATGACATGGTCTATCTAGACTTTTCCGAACTTCAGACCTCCACTACCAGACCCCCCTGGAGGCTCTCTGACCACCTACTGACTGAGAGAGAGATGCCATCCCTTCTTAGGGAGATAACTGACTTTCTAACACATAATGACACAGGAACCACGGACCTGGACATGGTCTGGACAGCCCTTAAGGCGTTCCTAAGAGGGTACTTCATTAAGCCCATCAACGGAAATCAGGTAACCAACCTTTAGCCAAGCTCTATGGAGAACTCTATACTTTAGAGACCACTAACAAATCAAACCCTGAATCCCGATTATCCCAACTGATAGGCCGCATTAGGGAAGAAATAGCTAAACGGGAAACTCTGCGAGTGCAAGACAACTTACATAGACTTAAACAGATGTACTACTACAAAGGCAATAGAGCAGACAGGCTGTTAGCCAATAAGCTTAGAAAACGCACACAACAGAGTAGGATAGCCTCCATCACCACCCAACAAGGTCCAGTTCACTCCCCTAAAGCAATAGGAGTGGCCTTTGCAGATTATTACTCCTCCCTATATAATATAGCGTCGACTGAGCAGATCAATGAAGCCACCTCGGACGACATTCGTCGGCTCCTGGGAGACTTGAACCTACCCACATTACCAGATGATGCCAGGACTGCATTAACACAGCAATTTACACTGGAGGAAGTCAGCAAGGCCATAGCCGCTCTGACCCCCCACAAAGCCCCGGGACCTGATGGATTCACAGTCACCTTCTATCAGAACCTCTGTCCTCTACTTTCTCCACTCCTACTCCGTCTCTTTAATAGAGTGGCCCAGCGTGACGAGTTCCTCCCGGAATTTCTGGAGGCCAACATCACCACCATTCATAAGGAGGGTAAGGACCCATCGCTATGCTCTAGCTACAGGCCCATCTCCCTCATTAATGTTGACGCCAAGATCTACGCCAAGATCCTCGCCAATAGACTGAATGTACATCTTCAGTCACTCATACATCTTGACCAAGTGGGCTTTGTCCTTAATAGACAAGGTTCTGATAACACCCGCCGCCTCTTGAACATATACGCAGAAGTGGCGGATTTGGGCCTGCCCATGCTCACTCTGTCACTCGACGCTGAAAAAGCGTTTGACAGAGTGAGGTGGGCTTACTTAACCCAGACCATGGAGGCGTTCGGTCTACCAGATACATACATCAGAGCGGCTATGGCGCTCTATTCATACCCCACTGCTGTGGTGAGAGGTTTGGGTTTCTGCTCCCCTACAATACGGATAGCGAACGGGACAAGGCAGGGTTGCCCCCTGTCCCCCTTACTGTTCGTACTAGCGATCGAACCCCTAGGCGCAGCCATTAGGAAATGCCCTGAAATACAGGGGCTCCAGCTCCATGACACCATACAGAAGCTGGCTTTGTTCGCAGACGACCTCACGGTCTTTCTCACAGATCCTCTGGATTCCCTCCCTCCATTATTTCGCTTACTGCAGAAATTTGGTGAACTTTCCTATTACAAAATTAACGTTAGCAAAACTGAAGTGTACTCCCTTAACCTCCCCTTGGAGGAGGAACACAGCATTCGACTCCTATACCCTTTTAATTGGTCCACCAAGGGAATTAGACACCTAGGAGTGTTTCTCTCCCACTCTAAACACAACATCATTAAAGAAAACTATGAGAAACTGCTGAAGGAGATTACATTTGAATTGACCACCAACAGATATAGTGAGATTTCGTGGTTCGGTAGAGTGGCGGCCCTCAAAATGATGGTCCTACCCAGGCTCACATACGCGTTTCGATGTATTCCCATCCCACTTCCGACCTCTCTGACTCGGAAGTTCCAGACTGTCTTCAATGCCTACACTTGGCAAGATAAGAGACCTCGAGTTGCAGCCCATATACTACAAATGCCAGTAGAGAAAGGCGGAGCGGGTCTTCCTAATGTGAGGAAATACCATGAGGCGGCAATGATCACCCATGCCTTAGCGTGGGGCAATGACCTGCCGACGACCAGATGGAGAGAGATAGAGCAGGCTTCCTTACCGGCTCTGGTGGAATTAGAGGACCTTCTATGGCTCCCGCCACATTGGCGGGCAAACATTCACATTTCTAATGATATAGTCAAGGGATGCCAGGAAACCTGGCTGAAACTGAGACATAGCAGACTCATTGCCCCACACCCCTCGCCTGCACATTCGATTAGGGGCCTCCTCCTGGGACTACCTGATATTCCCACCAGCTCGTGGTCTACTACGGGAGTGGCTTCTCTGTCTGATTTCTATGATAATAGGAAACTGAAAGCCCATACGACCATGCTAACTCTGCCTCCGGTGGCCCCGAGATTCCACTTCACACTCCTACGCCTCCGAGCGCTTATGAAATCCTGGGGTTTCCTAGATGATGAATTGAGGGTCCCCACACTCTGGGAGCTGAGATGGAGGGCTAATCTCCAACTCTACAAACCTCTTACTGTGCATTATCAGTGCCTATTAGGAGACTCCATCCCCTCTAAAACGATTCATATGGAGGCATGGGAAAAAGACCTACAATGTACCTACCCATTGGAAGTATGGGAGGAAACAATCAGTATCACTAAAAAGGCTACCCACTGTGTTACTCTATACGAGCTCCATTTCAAGCTCATTAAGAGATGGCATTTAGTACCCACCAAACTGCAAAGACTCTATCCCGATCACTCGCCCATGTGCTGGCGGGAATGCGGTGAACGGGGCACCCCGATCCATGTCTGGTGGTCCTGCCCAAGATTGACAGACACTTGGAAAAGGGTAGAAACCCTTTGCAAAAAATTAGAGCTCGTAGAAACACTGAAACCGGCTCTGGCGCTTCTGCATATAGGGGTAGACTCGCTCCCTAACGTTAAACGAAATTTACTCATATATATCCTCATTTCCACAAAGTTGTTGGTTGCCAGAAACTGGAAGAAAAACCAGCCCCCCAAAATGCGGGGAGTAATAGAATGTGTGAACTACATTAGAAACATGGAGACCTATGTTTACAATGAACGTAAGAAATTGTCAGATTTCTGTCTCATCTGGGAACCTTGGGACACCCTCATATCTGATCCAACACACAACCAAACTGCACAACACCTGACCTTACCGACACACCCTTAGAGAACTCCCCTGACACCCTGTTGGGTGAGGAAGCCAGACACGGGACGACCAAGAGAGCCAGTGGCTGGATCATTATGGCCTCTCTTGACTCCCCCACAATACACGCTGTGAAGCTAGACCTCATCGCTATTCTTTTACTCATTATACCTACAATATTTGGCTTCTTTGTTTCTACTGTTTTTCTCCTTTTTTCTCCTTATTGCATTAGTCCTAATGTCTCTACCTACTGTCTTTAAAGCCGTCCTAGTTACATAACCACTAGACTGGGCAAATGTGTTCTGTAATGCCCAGTTTGACTCTAACATGACGGCCTCTGTAAAAACGAGGTACGTGTTCCACCCGAGGTGTTCACACGCCTCATGCCTTAAAGTTTATGTACCATGTAATGTTATTGTTTATATTTGTTGAAATGCATAAGCTGTATACCATTTGATCTACCTCAATAAAAACTATTTAAAAAAAAAAAAAAAAATTGTATTTCCATTTTTTCCCTAAAGGACCCCATGCCCCTATAAATATATACCACGTACACTCCCACCCCATGGAGAGGCAATTGGTAAACACACCACTAACTTGGCCATATTCCATTTTCTACTGTGAAGGAACTAGCACCCCTGCCAATGACTGGCCTGATTCATCAGCCCAGTCCCGCCACACCCACCAGTTCTTTCAGAACTTCCTTAAAATCTTACAGAAACGGCTGCAGGCCAAACTCATTAAGGTGAACTCCATCCTTCAGATAAAACTCCCCTTGACCCACTTCATCCAAATCCGTGTGACGTTGTACAGTACCCCAACTCACCTGATAAAAGACCCAATCAACTTATTAATCTTCCTCCTGCTCCTTTCCAACTTAACCAAGTCCCATGCTGCTCTCCAAACCATTCTCGGCAGAATATTAGACCAAACAATTCTAATTGTCGGATACAGGTCCCTTATACTTCCCAGATCTCTCTTGATTCTCCTCACCAACTCCCTCTGTGACATAAAGCCTAAATCGTTCCCACCCGCATGTACAATCAATATGCCCGGAGGGGGAAATTGTTTACAATAGTCAACAGACATTGGTAACACTCCACCCCATTGAAGTTCCCGCACTCCAAACCATTTTACCACCCAGAGATTCGGAGGGCATCCCAACTGAAGGCCGTCTACTCTCTTCCTCGCCTCATTCCTGGCCCAATAAAGGAATGCCATATCACCCAAATGCTTTTTCTTCCTAAAAGAAAAAAGACAGACAACAAAGCATCATTCCCTCACACCCTTAATTCCGGGAGAATGTAAACATGAAATCTTTTAGAACCCCACCTCCCAATGTTTTTAACCAATTTTTCATCCAGCCCCAACCCTAAAGCTTCAGTAGCTGTCCCAATGTGAAACAAATGAGAACCAAATTCAGCAGGATTCAAACCAAAATGTATTACAACTTTATGTAAAATCACCCTGGCATTTAGACAAAAAAGATCCATCCCCATGCATCAACAACGGGCCATCAAGCTGAGGCCGTATACTCAGGAAACAGCACTACGTTCTTCCCTTTTCTGTACTGATCAGTCTTACTTTTCTTTAACAATAAGTCAGCTCTGCCATCAGACACAATAACATCTTTCACCCCCAACCCCCCGATATCCACCAGGTTCCTGCTAACCAATTTCCGAAATGCGGTAGGCCCCAAAAAATGCCAGATTGAAGGCCGTACGAAATAACATAACCTCATAAGGAGAGGAACAAATCTCAGGAAGAGTATCACAAATCTTCCCCAGCAGCGGGAAGGTATGCCACCTATGCTACTCTTCTTCTTTTTTTAAATCCTTGAGTACCTGTCTGACACAGAAAATTTTGGTTACGTCAACTAAACAGCTTAAATCAAAATGCTAAGGCAGACAGTTTCTTGTCCATTGCAGCTGAGGATAAACCAATACTCCTCCACTGCCACAACCATTCCAAAAGGGGGTGGGGGGTTAAATCATCCACCCCTTCTAGGATTCTCTGAAAAGACAACCAATCCTCCCACTCTTTCCAAACTCTGACATAGGATGACCATGTGCCTTCCCCCAAGGAATCCTTCACCAGTCCAGCCAATCCTTCACTCCAAGCTTCCATAGCTGTTCCGGAAACTGGCACCCCACCTCGTCTGCCTACGGAGCCAATTCTCAAAACCGCATCCACTGGAAACGAGATAAAGCATCAGCAATACAGTTACTCATCCCAGGGATATGCCTCGCCCTAACAAACACATTCATATGCAGGCATCTCAGAACCAACACTCTCAGAAGCCTTAACACCGGGGGAGAAGAAGAAGAAGATAGGCTATTCAAGGCAGATACAAACCCCATGTTATCAGTATAAAATATGACAGATTTGTTCCTCAAATCCTGGTTCCACACGAACAATGTCACTATGATGAGGAACAATTCCAGAAAGACCAGGTTATGAACCAAATCCATCACAAACCAAGACTCCGGCCATGCTGCCACGCACCAGTGGCCCTTAAAATAAGCCCCAAAACCATGCCCCCCAGCGGCATCAGTCACCAGACTTAACTCAACATTCGACACTCTATCCTCCTGGAACAGAGCAGAACCATTAAAAGTCCCCAGGAATTTTTCCCATACCCATAAATCGTCCTTAATTCCTCAGGATAACCGCACAAAATGATGCGGCTTAATGACCTTAGCCGTTGCCAAAGATAGCCTCCTGCAGAAAATTGGGATGATCCTGCATGCAAAATTCAATTTGCCTAACAGAGACTGTATTTCTCTCAAAGTCACCTTGGGCATCCTCAAAAAACGGCGAATGATGCCCACCATATCACAAATCTTGTCTATTGGAAGCCGACACTCCATTCTCTCAGAATCAATGGTAATTCCAAGGAAATTGAGGGCCGTAACAGGTCCTTCCGATTTTTCTTTGGCAATCAGAACTCCAAAATCATTGGTACTCGGTAACAAGTATACCTCAACTGGACACACACATCCATTCCTGCCGGGCCCACGAACAAAAAAATCATCAAGGTAGTGAACTACCGATGTGTACCCCAACTGGCCCTGATCACCCATTCCAAAAAGGTGCTAAAAACCTCAAACAGTGAACACGAGATGGAACACCCCATCGGGAGGCAGAGGTCCACATAAAAATAACCACTGGAACGACATCCCAATAAGTAGTGAGATGTAGGGTGAACAGGCAGTAACCGGAAAGCAGCCTCAATATCAATTTTAGCTAGGCATGCCTTGTGCCCTGCCTCTTTTACGAGTTTTGTAGAAAAATCAAATGAAGCATAAGACACCGATGCAAGTTCCTCCAGGATGCCATTGTTCACCTTTTTAGGAACCACTCTGAGAGGTGAAATACGCAAGTTACAGATAGGAGGTTCCCTAAAAGGACCAGCCATTCTACCCAATGCCACTTCCTTATCAAGTTTTTGCTGGACAACCCCAGGCCACTCCCTAGCCGATTTTAAATTACCCTTAAAATGAGCCACCCCTTTATTAGATGGAATCCTGAAACCAAACTCAAACCCGTGCCACAATAAAACAGCTTTTTCCCTACACCCTTTTTTCTCCTGTTAAGTGTGGTCAGTCCACGGGTCATCATTACTTCTGGGATATTAACTCCTCCCCAACAGGAAGTGCAAGAGGATTCACCCAGCAGAGCTGCTACATAGCTCCTCCCCTCTACGTCACCTCCAGTCATTCTCTTGCACCCAACGAATAGATAGGATGTGTGAGAGGACTGTGGTGATTATACTTAGTTTCATACCTTCAATCAAAAGTTTGTTATTTTATAATAGCACCGGAGTGTGTTATTCCTTCTCTGGTAGAATTTGAAGAAGAATCTACCTGAGTTTTTTCTATGATTTTAGCCGGCGTAGTTAAGATCATATTGCTGTTTCTCGGCCATCTGAGGAGAGGTAAACTTCAGATCAGGGGACAGCGGGCAGATTAATCTGCAAAGAGGTATGTAGCAGCTTATTATTTTCTGACAATGGAATTGATGAGAAAATTCTGCCATACCGATATAATGTAAACTCAGCCTTAAATGCAGTAGCAGCAACTGGTATCAGGCTGTCATGTATGTATATTTTACACTTCAGTATTCTGGGGAATGGCACTTCACTGGAATTATACTGTATGCATAAGACTTTAGCCTAATTTGCAGGGACTAGCAACAGGCTTTTTAATAACACTTAATTTATTTAATGTTAAACGTTTTTTGCTGGCATGTAAAATCGTTTAATTTTCTGAGGTACTGGGTGAAAAAATGTTTTGGGCACTATTTTTTTCCACTTGGCAGTCGTTTTATTTAATTTAAGACAATTTACTGATCTCTCTCACTGTTGTGTGTGAGGGGGAGGGGCCTTTTTTGGCGCTTTTGCTACGCATCAAAAAATTCAGTCAGAAGTTTATTGTCTTCCCTGCATGATCCGGTTCATCTCTACAGAACTCAGGGGTCTTCAAAACTTATTTTGAGGGAGGTAATCACTCACAGCAGAGCTGTGAGATTGTAGTTGACTGTGATAAAAACGTTTATTTCTGTATTGTTTTTTCTGCTATCAGGGTTAGTTATCCTTTGCTAATGGGAGCAATCCTTTGTTAAAATTGTGTTTTTACAAAGATTTGATGCTATAACTTCTCAGTTTATTAATTTTCAACTGTCATAACTTTATCTGTGCTTATTATAGGCACAGTACGTTTTCATATTATAGTAAATTACTTGAAAAGTATTTCCAAGTTGCTAGTTTATTTGCTAGTGTGTTAAACATGTCTGATTCAGAGGAAGATATCTGTGCTATATGTGCTAAAGCCAAAGTGGAGACCAATAGAAATTTATGTACTAACTGCATTGATGCTACTTTAAATAAAAGTCAATCTGTACAAATTGAACATATTTCACCAAACAACGAGGGGAGAGTTATGCCGACTAACTCGCCTCACGTGTCAGTACCTGCATCTCCCGCTCGGGAGGTGCGTGATATTGTAGCGCCGAGTACATCTGGGCGGCCATTACAAATCACATTACAGGATATGGCTACTGTTATGACTGAAGTTTTGACTAAATTACCAGAACTAAGAGGTAAGCGTGATCACTCTGGGGTGAGAACAGAGTGCGCTGATAATATTAGGGTCTTGTCAGACACTGCGTCACAATTTGCAGAACATAAGGACGGAGAGCTTCATTCTGCGGGTGACGGTTCTGATCCAAACAAACTGGATTCAGACATTTCAAATTTTAAATTTAAGCTGGAAAACCTCCGTGTATTACTAGGGGAGGTGTTAGCGGCTCTGAATGATTGTAACACAGTTGCAATACCAGAGAAAATGTGTAGGTTGGATAAATATTTTGCGGTACCGTCGAGTACTGACGTTTTTCCTATACCTAAGAGACTTACTGAAATTGTTACTAAGGAGTGGGATAGACCCGGTGTGCCGTTCTCACCCCCTCCTATATTTAGAAAGATGTTTCCAATAGACGCCACCACACGGGACTTATGGCAAACGGTCCCTAAGGTGGAGGGAGCAGTTTCTACTTTAGCTAAGCGTACCACTATCCCGGTGGAGGATAGCTGTGCCTTTTCAGATCCAATGGATAAAAAGTTAGAGTGTTACCTTAAGAAAATGTTTGTTCAACAAGGTTTTATATTGCAACCTCTTGCATGCATTGCGCCTGTCACGGCTGCAGCAGCATTTTGGTTTGAGTCTCTCAAACCAAGCTTAAAGCCCTTAAGTTAGCTAACTCATTTATTTCGGATGCCGTAGTACATTTAACTAAACTTACGGCTAAGAATTCCGGATTCGCCATTCAGGCGCGCAGAGCACTGTGGCTAAAATCCTGGTCAGCTGACGTTACTTCTAATTCTAAATTGCTTAATATACCTTTCAAAGGACAGACCTTATTCGGGCCCGGGTTGAAAGAAATTATCGCTGACATTACAGGAGGTAAAGGCCATGCCCTGCCTCAAGACAGAGCCAAACCTAAGGCTAGACAGTCTAATTTTCGTTCCTTTCGTAATTTCAAAGCAGGAGCAGCATCAACTTCCTCTGCACCAAAACAGGAAGGAGCTGTTGCTCGCTACAGACAAGGCTGGAGACCTAACCAGTCCTGGAACAAGGGCAAGCAGGCCAGGAAACCTGCTGCTGCCCCTAAGACAGCATGAATTGAGGGCCCCCGATCCGGGAACGGATCTAGTGGGGGGCAGACTTTCTCTCTTCGCCCAGGCTTGGGCAAGAGATGTCCAGGATCCCTGGGCGTTAGAGATCATATCTCAGGGATACCTTCTGGACTTCAAATCCTCTCCCCCAAAAGGGAGATTTCATCTGTCAAGGTTGTCAACAAACCAAATAAAGAAAGAAGCGTTTCTACGCTGTGTACAAGATCTTTTACTAATGGGAGTGATCCATCCGGTTCCGCGGTCGGAACAAGGACAAGGGTTTTACTCAAATCTGTTTGTGGTTCCCAAAAAAGAGGGAACTTTCAGGCCAATCCTGGATTTAAAAATCCTAAACAAATTCCTAAGAGTCCCATTGTTCAAGATGGAAACTATTCGGACAATCTTACCCATGATCCAAAAGGGTCAGTACATGACCACAGTGGATTTAAAGGATGCTTACCTTCACATACCGATTCACAAAGATCATTACCGGTATCTAAGGTTTGCCTTCCTAGACAGGCATTACCAGTTTGTAGCTCTTCCATTCGGATTGGCTACGGCTCCAAGAATCTTCACGAAGGTTCTGGGTGCTCTTCTGGCGGTACTAAGACCGCGAGGAATTTCGGTAGCTCTGTACCTAGACGACATTCTGATACAAGCTTCAAGCTTTCAAACTGCCAAGTCTCATACAGAGTTAGTACTGGCATTTCTAAGGTCGCATGGATGGAAGGTGAACGAAAAGAAGAGTTCTCTCTTTCCACTCACAAGAGTTCCCTTCTTGGGGACTCTTATAGATTCTGTAGAAATGAAGATTTACCTGACAGAAGACAGGTTAACAAAGCTTCAAAATGCATGCCGTGTCCTTCATTCCATTCAACACCCGTCAGTAGCTCAATGCATGGAGGTGATCGGCTTAATGGTAGCGGCAATGGACATAGTACCCTTTGCACGCCTACATCTCAGACCGCTGCAATTGTGCATGCTAAGTCAGTGGAATGGGGATTACTCAGACTTGTCCCCTACTCTGAATCTGGATCAAGAGACCAGAAATTCTCTTCTATGGTGGCTTTCTCGGCCACATCTGTCCAGGGGGATGCCATTCAGCAGGCCAGACTGGACAATTGTAACAACAGACGCCAGCCTACTAGGTTGGGGCGCTGTCTGGAATGCTCTGAAGGCTCAGGGACAATGGAATCAGGAGGAGAGTCTCCTACCAATAAACATTCTGGAATTGAGAGCAGTTCTCAATGCCCTTCTGGCGTGGCCCCAGTTAACAACTCGGGGGTTCATCAGGTTTCAGTCGGACAACATCACGACTGTAGCTTACATCAACCATCAGGGAGGGACAGGGAGGGACAAGAAGCTCCCTAGCAATGATGGAAGTATCAAAGATAATTCGCTGGGCAGAGTCTCACTCTTGCCACCTGTCAGCAATCCACATCCCGGGAGTGGAGAACTGGGAGGCGGATTTCCTAAGTCGTCAGACTTTTCATCCGGGGGAGTGGGAACTTCATCCGGAGGTCTTTGCCCAAATACTTCGACGTTGGGGCAAACCAGAGATAGATCTCATGGCGTCTCGACAGAACGCCAAGCTTCCTCGTTACGGGTCCAGATCCAGGGATCCGGGAGCGGTTCTGATAGATGCTTTGACAGCACCTTGGACGTTCGGGATGGCTTATGTGTTTCCACCCTTCCCGATGCTTCCTCGATTGATTGCCAGAATCAAGCAGGAGAGAGCATCAGTGATTCTAATAGCGCCTGCATGGCCACGCAGGACTTGGTATGCAGATCTAGTGGACATGTCCTCCTGTCCACCTTGGTCTCTACCTCTGAAACAGGACCTTCTGATCCAGGGTCCCTTCAAACATCAAAATCTAATTTCTCTGAAGCTGACTGCTTGGAAATTGAACGCTTGATTTTATCAAAACGTGGTTTTTCTGAGTCAGTTATTGATACCTTAATACAGGCTAGGAAGCCTGTTACCAGAAAGATTTACCACAAAATATGGCGTAAATACTTATATTGGTGCGAATCCAAGAGTTACTCATGGAGTAAGGTCAGGATTCCTAGGATATTGTCTTTTCTACAAGAAGGTTTAGAAAAGGGTTTATCCGCTAGTTCCTTAAAAGGACAGATTTCAGCTCTGTCCGTTCTTTTACACAAACGTCTGTCAGAAGTTCCAGACGTTCAAGCTTTTTGTCAGGCTTTAGCTAGGATCAAGCCTGTGTTTAAAACTGTTGCTCCGCCATGGAGTTTGAACTTAGTTCTTAACATTTTACAGGGTGTTCCGTTTGAACCCCTTCATTCCATTGATATCAAGCTGTTATCTTGGAAAGTTCTATTTTTAATGGCTATTTCCTCGGCTCGAAGAGTCTCTGAGTTATCTGCCTTACATTGTGATTCTCCTTATCTGATTTTTCATTCAGACAAGGTAGTTCTGCGTACTAAGCCTGGGTTCTTACCTAAGGTAGTCACTAACAGGAATATCAATCAAGAGATTGTTGTTCCATCCTTGTGTCCTAATCCTTCTTCGAAGAAGGAACGTCTGCTACACAATCTAGATGTAGTCCGTGCCCTGAAATTTTATCTACAGGCAACTAAGGATTTTCGACAAACGTCTTCCCTGTTTGTCGTTTATTCTGGTCAGAGGAGAGGTCAAAAGGCTTCGGCCACCTCTCTCTCTTTTTGGCTTCGTAGCATAATACGGTTAGCCTATGAGACTGCTGGACAGCAGCCTCCTGAAAGAATTACAGCTCATTCTACTAGAGCTGTGGCTTCCACTTGGGCCTTTAAGAATGAGGCTTCTGTTGAACAGATTTGCAAGGCTGCAACTTGGTCTTCTCTTCATACTTTTTCCAAATTTTACAAATTTGACACTTTTGCTTCTTCGGAGGCTGTTTTTGGGAGAAAGGTTCTTCAGGCAGTGGTTCCTTCCGTATAAAGAGCCTGCCTGTCCCTCCCGTCATCCGTGTACTTTAGCTTTGGTATTGGTATCCCAGAAGTAATGATGACCCGTGGACTGACCACACTTAACAGGAGAAAACAAAATTTATGCTTACCTGATAAATTCCTTTCTCCTGTAGTGTGGTCAGTCCACGGCCCGCCCTGTTTTTTATGGCAGGTAAAAAAATTTTGAATTATACTCCAGTCACCACTACACCCTTTGGCTTCTCCTTTCTCGTTGGTCCTTGGTCGAATGACTGGAGGTGACGTAGAGGGGAGGAGCTGGGTGAATCCTCTTGCACTTCCTGTTGGGGAGGAGTTAATATCCCAGAAGTAATGATGACCCGTGGACTGACCACACTACAGGAGAAAGGAATTTATCAGGTAAGCATAAATTTTGTTTTTAGCGTATTGGACGAGCTGCCGCTCCATCGTGCTTACCTTCAACGGGGTTGCCCCCCTTTTCAGACAACTCCGAGTTCCCTCCGGCCTTACCTTTTCGGAAGCACCTAGATAAGGCATGGGCCCCCCACACCCTGAGCACTCATGTCAGAATTTGCACGAGGCTCCCAATTTGCACACTTTTTTATTGTAAGTAGGGCTGCAACTAATGATTATTTTCATAATCAATTAATCGGCCAATCATTTTTTCGATTAATCGGATAAAAAAAACTTTTTATAATTGTTTCCTATATTTTAAATAGAATCCACATACTGAGTGTTACAAATATAAACTTCAGACTAAAACTTTACATTAACACAACTGTTTGTCAATTTTTTTAAGCAGCAGAGCACAGTTTTATAATTAAGCAAAACAAAACCAAGAGGTAGAACCTCCACCTTGTCAAGGGGCCCTCTCAAAGTAACCCTTGACTTCATTCTACCATAAAAAATATATCTTGAATATCTATATTCAATGGTAAATAACCAGCTATAAAGTTAGGGGAAAATATCTATTCCGCTCTAAAGATAACAGATATATACTTATAAAAGAGGAATCTGGTACATATTATTACAATTGATTAAAAATATTAAAAAAAAAATACAAAAAAAATCAAACGTACTAAGGACTATATATCAATAAAAGGACAAAGCCTTACACATTTATCTATATAGTACATATAATCAGCAATAGCA
This sequence comes from Bombina bombina, assembly GCF_027579735.1. Classification (NCBI taxonomy): domain Eukaryota; kingdom Metazoa; phylum Chordata; class Amphibia; order Anura; family Bombinatoridae; genus Bombina; species Bombina bombina. Next base: position 57,185,499 of record NC_069503.1, on the reverse strand, counting down.
AGCAATCCACTAATAATTGTGCAAACAGATAATAGTGCACATCAATTTAAATAACATGGATTAATCTAGGGGCTAGGTGTAAATAGCAACCTCAGCACTATATCATGCAAAGCCTGGTTCCAAATCACCTGATTTGATATAAACAATCTGTTACAGAAGCATTAGTTATTTTGTTGTGAAGAGCTTATTTCCCAGCAGCAATGCCTGAACCAGCAAGCCAGCGCCTAAGAAGGGCTCCAAGAAAACCGTAACAAGTATCATTTCATAAAGAGTTAACTTTTTTCAGCTTTTAGAAACTATTGCCTAAATACACATTTGCTGGCTTCAGCTCTAAGTTTAGAGATAACCAATCCCATTGTCTAATCACCTCCGGAGCCAGACTGCTAATTGATAAGATGAACTTGTAAACTTGTTATCTTAAGTACTGTAATCCTATTGGGGCCTGTCAAAGGACAGTGATCTCTATCTAAATGTGTGATGGGGGATTTTGTGCTTCCCCCCCTCTCCCCCTGGGAGTGCCCTGTGTGCATGTAACCTTTAATAAAAAGCAGGCTGGGCATCCCAGTCCTGTGTTCTTGTTTGACCCTCAATCGCAGCGTTGACTCGTTTTTGTGGGCAGAAGGGTATCCTAGCTGTACTGCAGCTAAGGGAGATTATTCTATATTTGCGAGACTCATATAGAATACTATGGAAAGCAGCTTCTCCCCTCTTTAGCAATAGGGATCCAGGCTACTAAGCGGTCCATCTCTCAGCGAGACTAAGGGTAACCGTAACATTTGGCGGCAGCGGCGGGATTTTCCTGGATTTCCTAGGAGAGGTACAGAACGGATGGAGAGCGCTTACGAAAAATTGAAGCGTACAACCCTAAAGGATTTACTTGAAAGCAGAGGGGGGTACGCCAGCAACCGGCCGAGGAGAGAGCTGATCGCAGAATTGACCGAACTGGATCAGAGCTTCACAATGGCGGAAACACCGACCACGATTAGTGATGAAAAAACCAGGATTGTTCGGGAAAGGCTCTCATTATACGGGCCGAACCCCTCCATGGAATTGGTACAGCAGTTGATGGCGGAGGCGGATGAGGATATACGAGAGACTCGAGCCCACGAACTCAACCTAGCGAACGCACACCGCAATGCTGAAGCCCCGCAGGTAATCATCCCTGTCGAAAATGCTGGGAGGCCCAAGATACCCTATGCGGCATTTCGACCCTTCCTGGAGAGCGAGACAGGGATTGATGAATATTTGTCGGACTTCGAAAGGCAATGTGCCCTGCACCAGATTCCCAACAGAGAGTGGCCCACGATATTGTCTGGGAAACTATCCGGGCAAGCCCTGGAAGCCTTTCGTACTCTGGGTGCTGAGGAAGTGACACAGTATGAGCTAGTTAAGGAGACACTGTTGCGACGGTACGCTGTAACTCCGGACACATATCGCTGACAGTTTCGGGGCATGAAAAAGAAGCCTAACGATACCCATATGGAATGGGCGCACCGAATGCGGAGAGCGGCAAATCACTGGCTGAGCGGAAGTAAAGCGGTGACTGGGGAGGAAATTTTACAATTGTTTCTCTTAGAACATTTTTATAATGGCATGGAACAGCAAGGGAAGGAATGGCTGCTAGACAGGCGGCCTTCTACCTTAGAAGAAGCAGCCAAATTGGCCGATGAACATTATGACTCCCGTCTTCACGAACCCATGAACTACCGAGCTCCAGCACGGGTCGAACCCAGAGAGGTTTACCGTGCACCCCCTCGTGCTGAATTTCGAGCCCCAGTGCCCACAGGGCCCGTCCGACACTCAGGACCACCCAATAACAGCTCTGAGCGTCCCAGACCGACTTGCCACCGATGCAAGCAACCAGGGCATTTCATGGCTAGCTGCCCCCTTAATACGCACCAGACATCCAGGAATTACAATTACCCCTCTGGGTCCTATCGTCCGGCCCGGGCCCTCTGTGTTAACCAAGAGGCCCCTATGGAGGGATATGTGGGGCCGCTTCACGAGGCAGACCCTGTATATGCTGCCTCAGATAACCGCCAGCACCATCGGCAGAGGGTATGGCTCGAGGGGCGATCTACCGAGGGATTGCGAGACACAGGGGCTACTATCACGCTGGTACAGAGTCATTTGGTGCCAGAGCACAAGCGATCCGGACAGACTGTGGCCGTTAGAGTGGCGGGGGGGGATGTGTACAAAATTCCAACAGCTAAAGTGCATCTTGATTGGGGAGCGGGAAAGGGGGCTGTGAACGTGGGCCTAATGGATAATTTACCTGCCGAAGTATTACTGGGCAACGATTTGGGCCCCATGACTTCTGCCTATGCTCCAGTATGCAACAACGAGGCGGACCCAGTGACTACACGGGCCCAAGCCCGGACGGAGCGAGAGCTCTCACCAGTGCGGGAGACACAGGTAAGACCTACCCCGACCTTGCCTGACAGGTTAGGCCCCATACCCTGGGACACCCCAGATGCTTTCGAGGCAGAGTCTAAGACTGACCCGACCTTACAAAAGTACCGGGAACGAGCAGAGACCGGAGGGGGCGGGCAGATAACGAAACATTCTTATGGGAAAAAGGGAAACTATACCGCTGGACAGAGAAAAAGGGACAGCGTAGGCGACAGCTGGTAGTCCCTCACAAATACCGTCAAGAAATCCTCAAAATAGGCCACGACATCCCCTTAGCAGGCCACCTAGCCGTAACCCGTACCCTACACCGCATTACTCACACGTTCTTTTGGCCAGGGGTGCACGCTGACGTTAGAACTTACTGTAACACCTGCGATGTGTGTCAACGAGTAGGAAGGCGAGGCGATCACCCTAAAGCCCATCTAGTAAATATGCCCATTGTAGAGGAACCCTTCAGCCGGGTTGCTATTGACCTAGTGGGACCACTGGCTACCCCTAGTCCCTCCGGTAAGTGCTACATTCTTACCGTAGTGGACTACGCTACCAGGTACCCAGAGGCTGTCGCCCTATCCAACATACAAGCGGATACGGTAGCGAATGCACTAGTACAGGTGTTCTCCCGGGTAGGATTTCCAAAAGAAATCCTATCCGACCGAGGCACCCAATTTACAGCTGAATTGACCCAACAACTCTGGCAGGTTTGCAAAATTAAGTCCCTCCTGAGCTCCCCATACCACCCCCAGACGAACGGGCTGTGTGAGAGGTTCAATGGGACCCTCAAGCAAATGCTCAAGACGTTCACTCAGGAATACCGAGACTGGGAACGCTTCCTGCCGCACCTCCTATTTGCTTATCGGGAGGTGCCCCAGGAAACGACAGGGTTCTCTCCCTTCGAGTTGCTCTACGGAAGAAAGGTACGGGGACCCCTCAACCTGATCCGGGAGCACTGGGAGGGAGAGATGGAGGCTGACGATGTCCCCATTGTGCCATACGTGCTGGAACTCAGGGACCGAATGGAGCAATTAGCCAAATCCGTGCGGGCTAATCTCCAGTTGGCCCAGAGAAGACAGAAAGTATGGTACGATCGGGGGGCCTGAAAGAGAATCTTCACCATAGGACAAAAGGTGCTAGTACTTAAGCCGGTGAAGACAGACAAATTGCAGGCGTCCTGGCAGGGTCCCTACCAGATCGTAGAGAAAAGGGGAGACACCACTTATGTGATAGCTAGCTGCCATGACAACAATCTTAGAAAGACATTCCATGTAAACATGCTCAAGGAATATTTTGAGCGACCAGAGAACGTGACGGCCGTATGTTGTTCCCCTCAGGAAGACCCAGACAGTCTACCCATTCCAGACCTATTAGAAAAGAGTCTCCCCACAGGTATAGTGGCTCAGGTTCAGATAGGAGACCGACTTAGCCCCACTGAAAGGGAGCAGCTCAGCCAACTCCTCCAGTCCAAACACCTCACCTTCTCCCCGAAGCCAGGGTACACTACTTTAACCGGAAGTACACAATTGTTCTGTGTGTGTAGCGCTCAACTCACCGCTCCCTATGCGATGACTGCAGGGGGTGGAGTAATCAGTCCTCCAAACGGCTCAATGGAGAGTGGGTGTAATTTCAGTTTGTCCCGTTATGCAGCCCAAAAAGTAAGTCTGCCAACTTACAAAGCAAGTGTAAAGATATCCAGTGTAAGGGCGCACCACAGAGACACTCAGTCCAACTTAAAAGTTACTTTTCATTTATTTCGGCACAAGTGTAAAAGCATATAGTCAGGCACGCAGGCCCAGTAGGCTCACAGGTAAAAACATAACACAGGTGTGTCAGATAGTCAAGCAGACATGTTTCGTGAGCATGCTCACTTGTTCACTGCATGTTAGGCTAGTCTGACACACCTTTACTTATACCATGATTTTAAAGACACAGTATGATTTAGAGTAATTTATATCATGGTATAATTATCTATGGACCCTAAACAGTATACTAAAGTTTATAAACACTATATATTAAACAGAAATGAATGTAAATCAAACAAAAATGTAAACCTATCATTCATGATGGTTAAATAATTCTGTTAAATGTTTATAGAGGGGATATTTACTGCTGTTTGCAGTTATAAAATTTATGTATACCTCTCCCGCTGTATGAATTATTTTTGTTTCACCAGTTATAACACATATCAAAAAGAAAATTTGTCCTACTTTAAACCTTTGGAATTTATTGACAATAAGAGGAATATATAAATCCTATGTATAAAGGGGATATTTTGTAATAGTCTGTGATTACATGCAAAAGAAGAAATGCAATTATTAAGTAAATAAATCAAGGTCCCTCCTCATATTTAAACCTAAAGGGTTACTTGTCTTAAGTGAAAAAATCCAATAGACCTCTCGTTTATTTAGTTTATCCTCCCTGTTGCCTCCTCTTCTCCAATGGGGTACATGATCAATTCCTTGTAAGGTTAAACTAGACATGTCTGAATCATGAAGACTTTTAAAATGTCTTGAAATTGGAGTGTCAGATTTCTCATCTTTCCCAGAACGTAAATGTTCTAAGAACCTGTCTTTGATAGGGCGCTTCGTTTTACCAACATACTGACAGTTACAAATTGTACATGTCAAAAGATAAACCACATGTGTGGTGTTACAGTTGATGAAAAAATTTATCTTGTGATCATTTTTTGTTGTACTAGAATGAAAAGTGTTACCCTCTAATGCATGTTCACAGGTTATGCAATCCTTTCTTCTGCATTTATAAAAGCCTTTCTTTCCTTGGAGCCAGTTGGTGTTAGTTTTATTCATTATATCAGATGGTGATAGATGATTGGCTAAGGTTTTACCTCTCCTAGGTATAAAGTTTATTCCCTGCTGCACTATCTCCTTCAGAATGGGATCTGTGTACAAAATGGGAACACTTTCCCTTATTATATCACAGATTTTATAGTAATCTGTACTGTAGGTGGTTATAAATTTAGGTGCAGTAGTCATGGCTTGCTTTTCTTTCTTTTTATATCTGAGAAAATGTTCTCTAGGGATGTCTTTTATACTTTCTTTTGCTTCATCTAGAATATCATCAGTGTAGCCTCTATGTTTTAATCTATTGGTGATTATATTGCTATTCTCCTCATATTGTTCTTCATTAGTGCAATTTCTTCTAGCCCTAATGTACTCCCCCTTAGGGATGCCCTTAAGTACATGTTTGGGATGGCAAGATTTAAATGACAGCAGTGTATTGCCTGCAGTGGGCTTTCTGTAAAGGCTGGTTTCAATTTTATTCTCTGTCATATTGGCAGAGATTTTTAAGTCTAGGAAGTTAATGGTTTCTGCATTGTTCTCTCCTACAAGTCTGATTCCATCGTCATTGTGATTCATGAACTCACAAAAGGAATCTGCTTCAGATTCACTGCCCTCAAATACAAAAAACAGGTCATCAATATACCTATAAAAGTGCTTTATTTTATTCCTGAATGGATTTCTTTCTCCAAAGACGTGGCGCAGCTCCCACCACCCCATAAAGAGGTTGGCATAGGAGGGGGCAAATTTTGCCCCCATAGCTGTACCACGCCTCTGGAGAAAGAATTCAGTGCCAAACATAAAAAAATTATGCGTTAGGAGATACTCAATAGCTCTTAAAATAAAAGTCTTAGTGGCTGAGTCATATTCACTATATGAGTCAAGAAAAAATTCTATTGCAACCATGCCTTTATTGTTTTGAATACAGGTATAGAGAGAGGTGACATCCACCACTAAAAATCTGAAACTGGATTCCCATCTTACTTTATCTAATTTTGTCAAGATAGCAGTTGTGTCTTGTATATGGGTTAAGAGTCCTTTGACTAGGGGTTGTAAAAAGGTGTCTATCAGATCACTGAGAGGTTCATTAAGAGAACCAATCCCTGCGATAATGGGACGCCCTGGAGGACATACAGGATCCTTATGTATTTTAGGAAAATAATGGAAGATACGGGCAACTGGATGAGAGGGTATAAGTGCATCTTTAGTAGCAGCACTTATTATATTGTTATGTTTTGCAAACAAAACAATACCCACCAATTCATGTTTGTATAACTTCGTGGGATTATTCTGTAGTTTGCTATATACCTCTTTATCATCCAGTTGCCTCCTAGCCTCCATTATATAGTCTGTTTTGTTCAGAATAACGACATTTCCCCCTTTGTCTGATGGTCTAATGAGGATTGATTCATTGTCAGATAAACTTTTTAATGCATTTTTTTCACTGGCTGTTAAATTAGAGGAGTTATTTGATTTCTTTAAGTTTTTCTCACTAAGCATAGTGAGTTTTTCCTCAATTGTTTTTTGAAAAATGTCCAATGCTTTTGGACGGGCATGTACAGGGTAAAAAGAGCTTTTCTTCTTTACATGATCACATCTGGCCTCTGATTCTTTAGAAATATCACTATTGGATGTATCACCTTCCCCCATTAATTCATTTAAATCATTGATAGTGCACAATTCAGAAAAAGAAAACAAATTATCAGAGATTTCATTATTTGTTGTTTTTTTGGTCTCAGTTTTGTTAGACTCCTGCTCACTCATCCCATAAAAATGTTTCTGTAGAGTGAGCTTGCGCACATATCGATTCACATCTAACACAGTTTCAAATAGGTTAAAGTGTGCGGAGGGAACAAAATTGAGACCTTTGGATAAGAGAGAAATTTGAGTTTCATTTAAAGGAACAGTAGACAAATTTATGACATTTAAATTCAGGTCTGTTTTTTCTGTCCTTGTGATCTTGTCACATATTTCTTGTGGAAGGACTTGCCCCTGTATCCCTGTTTGACCTGACCGGACATCTTGGGCTTTATTGTTGTTTTTCTTGTTGTTGCTTTTGCCTCTTCTTCCTCTATGTGTTTTTTTCTTGCTGTTCCTGCAATTGTACCTTCCCCGTTTTTTGACTTCTCACTAGTGCCTTCTTCTGGCTCCATTTCCTGTAATGAATGAAATACTGCTGTAGCACATTCTTCTGTGTTCTCATTGTCTGATGAGTCTATCTCATATTCAGTGTCTGAGAATGTGACTGATTTTCCTTTTTGTTTGCCAGACCCCTTCTTGTTAGGATTCTGTCTGCCTACTTTGTGTGACCTGAATTTATTTCTTGAGTATTCCTCATATGACCATTTGTATACTTGATTTAATTCGTAATCCTTTTTATCTCTTGACATTTTATTCGATTTAAAATGCCAAAGTTCCTGTCTGAAACTAATCATTGACTGTTCAAATTTTTTATCATATTCTTTGAATTCTTTTTCTTTTTGAAATTCTCGTAATTGTATTTGCACTTCTTTCATCTCTTGCAATAGATCCCTCCTTTGCTTTCTTTTGAAATCTATTAATAGGTCAATTAATGCAAAGGAGCAGGTATCCAAAATGTTGTTCCATTTTTTAATGAAATCAGCGTCATATGTAATAAATGATGGAAACTTTTTGATTCTCAATCCTCTTGGAATACGTTTGTCATTCTTGTATATCAAAAAGGTTTTAATGTCCAGATCTAATTTTATATCCTTTTTGCGCAGAGAATCAATTTCAAAGAATAGCGTATCAATAGTGTGTGCAACTTCCTCATAAATATCATTGGATTCCTCATTAAAGTCCCTTAGTACATAACATTCCATTTCTTCATTATCCATTTTAATATGTGTTATTAGAAGATATTTGTATACAGCTTAAAAAGTCCAATGCCTGTGAGCCTAAGATTTATGACAACGTAAGTGCCTATAGTGCAATGTTAGCAAATAACAACCCACCTCGTCTTCAGCCGACTTTGAAACAATGCAGAGAGTATGTATCCCGGACCGGAACAGATATCAACGTGCAGGTCTATCTTTCAGCCTGCATATCCGTCAATCAACAAAATAATGCTTATGAAAAACAGCTAGGAAAGAACAATATGCTGTAATCTCTTACCCGCCTTCACTTCTGCGGTAATTCCTCTGGTTCCTTACTCCGGACGGCAGCTTTCACACAGATAAGCAGAAATCAATCCAAAAGTACACAATTGTTCTGTGTGTGTAGCGCTCAACTCACCGCTCCCTATGCGATGACTGCAGGGGGTGGAGTAATCAGTCCTCCAAACGGCTCAATGGAGAGTGGGTGTAATTTCAGTTTGTCCCGTTATGCAGCCCAAAAAGTAAGTCTGCCAACTTACAAAGCAAGTGTAAAGATATCCAGTGTAAGGGCGCACCACAGAGACACTCAGTCCAACTTAAAAGTTACTTTTCATTTATTTCGGCACAAGTGTAAAAGCATATAGTCAGGCACGCAGGCCCAGTAGGCTCACAGGTAAAAACATAACACAGGTGTGTCAGATAGTCAAGCAGACATGTTTCGTGAGCATGCTCACTTGTTCACTGCATGTTGGGCTAGTCTGACACACCTTTACTTATACCATGATTTTAAAGACACAGTATGATTTAGAGTAATTTATATCATGGTATAATTATCTATGGACCCTAAACAGTATACTAAAGTTTATAAACACTATATATTAAACAGAAATGAATGTAAATCAAACAAAAATGTAAACCTATCATTCATGATGGTTAAATAATTCTGTTAAATGTTTATAGAGGGGATATTTACTGCTGTTTGCAGTTATAAAATTTATGTATACCTCTCCCGCTGTATGAATTATTTTTGTTTCACCAGTTATAACACATATCAAAAAGAAAATTTGTCCTACTTTAAACCTTTGGAATTTATTGACAATAAGAGGAATATATAAATCCTATGTATAAAGGGGATATTTTGTAATAGTCTGTGATTACATGCAAAAGAAGAAATGCAATTATTAAGTAAATAAATCAAGGTCCCTCCTCATATTTAAACCTAAAGGGTTACTTGTCTTAAGTGAAAAAATCCAATAGACCTCTCGTTTATTTAGTTTATCCTCCCTGTTGCCTCCTCTTCTCCAATGGGGTACATGATCAATTCCTTGTAAGGTTAAACTAGACATGTCTGAATCATGAAGACTTTTAAAATGTCTTGAAATTGGAGTGTCAGATTTCTCATCTTTCCCAGAACGTAAATGTTCTAAGAACCTGTCTTTGATAGGGCGCTTCGTTTTACCAACATACTGACAGTTACAAATTGTACATGTCAAAAGATAAACCACATGTGTGGTGTTACAGTTGATGAAAAAATTTATCTTGTGATCATTTTTTGTTGTACTAGAATGAAAAGTGTTACCCTCTAATGCATGTTCACAGGTTATGCAATCCTTTCTTCTGCATTTATAAAAGCCTTTCTTTCCTTGGAGCCAGTTGGTGTTAGTTTTATTCATTATATCAGATGGTGATAGATGATTGGCTAAGGTTTTACCTCTCCTAGGTATAAAGTTTATTCCCTGCTGCACTATCTCCTTCAGAATGGGATCTGTGTACAAAATGGGAACACTTTCCCTTATTATATCACAGATTTTATAGTAATCTGTACTGTAGGTGGTTATAAATTTAGGTGCAGTAGTCATGGCTTGCTTTTCTTTCTTTTTATATCTGAGAAAATGTTCTCTAGGGATGTCTTTTATACTTTCTTTTGCTTCATCTAGAATATCATCAGTGTAGCCTCTATGTTTTAATCTATTGGTGATTATATTGCTATTCTCCTCATATTGTTCTTCATTAGTGCAATTTCTTCTAGCCCTAATGTACTCCCCCTTAGGGATGCCCTTAAGTACATGTTTGGGATGGCAAGATTTAAATGACAGCAGTGTATTGCCTGCAGTGGGCTTTCTGTAAAGGCTGGTTTCAATTTTATTCTCTGTCATATTGGCAGAGATTTTTAAGTCTAGGAAGTTAATGGTTTCTGCATTGTTCTCTCCTACCCACTACTTTAACCACCCACCAGGTAGATACTCCGGGACAAGCTCCCTTGCGCCAGGCTCCGTGCCGAATCCCCGAAGCAGTTAGGACAGGAATGAAGAAGGAGATCGATGAGATGCTCCAGCTCAGGGTAATTGAGCCCTCCGATAGTCCCTGGGCCTCCCCAGTTGTCTTGGTGCCCAAGAAAGATGGGACCACCCGGTTCTGCGTAGACTATCGGAGGCTCAATGAAAAAACCGTGACGGACGCTTACCCTATGCCCAGGGTAGACGAGCTACTCGATCGTATAGCCAGGGGAAATTACCTGACCACTATTGACCTCTGCAAAGGTTACTGGCAGATTCCCCTGGCCCCGGAGGCTATCCCCAAGTCGGCATTCGTCACCCCATTCGGCTTATATCAGTTTAGGGTAATGCCGTTTGGGATGAAGAATGCCCCAGCTACATTCCAGCGCTTGGTGGATAGGCTCCTGGATGGCTTCCAGAGTTTTGCTTGCGCCTACCTGGACGACATAGCGATCCACAGTGAGTCCTGGGAGGACCACTTAGCTCATGTAGGAATGGTTCTGGATCAGATCCGGGCTGCTGGCCTGACTCTGAAGCCAGAAAAATGTCACTTTGGGATGGCCGAGGTACAGTACCTGGGTCACCGGGTGGGGTGTGGAAAGCAGCGACCAGAGCCGGCCAAGATAGAAGCTGTCGCCAATTGGCCCACCCCCATCACTAAGACTCAGGTCCTAGCCTTCCTGGGCACGGCAGGGTACTATAGACGGTTCGTACCAGACTACAGCACACTTGCCAAACCCCTGACTGACTTGACCAAGAAGAACTTACCTCGACAGGTCCTGTGGTCTCCCCACTGTGAAACGGCTTTCCAGGCTCTCAAAAATGCTCTAATTAACTCTCCTGTCTTGGCGGCCCCAGCCCTTAACAAACGTTTTATCGTCCATACAGATGCTTCCATGTTTGGGCTGGGAGCCGTCCTCAGCCAAGTAGGCGAAGATGGAGGGGAGCATCCAGTTGCCTACATCAGCCGGAAGCTCCTGCCCCGCGAAGTCAGCTATGCAGCGGTCGAAAAGGAGTGTTTGGCTTTGGTGTGGGCATTAAAGAAATTGACTCCCTATTTATATGGGCAGGAGTTCACTCTGGTCACCGACCATAACCCGTTGGTGTGGCTGAACCGGGTCTCTGGAGATAACGGCAGGCTATTACGTTGGAGCTTATCGTTGCAACCCTTCAATTTCACCATTACTTATAGACCTGAGAAACAGAATGGCAACGCCGACGGGTTGTCCAGACAAACCGACCTCAGCCCCGCATAACCAGCGGTCTGGACAGCCTTAGTCTGCCCCGAAAAGGGGTCAGACCGTGTCTGCCAGAGTGTTCCACAGAAAGGGAGCACTGTTACAGAAGCATTAGTTATTTTGTTGTGAAGAGCTTATTTCCCAGCAGCAATGCCTGAACCAGCAAGCCAGCGCCTAAGAAGGGCTCCAAGAAAACCGTAACAAGTATCATTTCATAAAGAGTTAACTTTTTTCAGCTTTTAGAAACTATTGCCTAAATACACATTTGCTGGCTTCAGCTCTAAGTTTAGAGATAACCAATCCCATTGTCTAATCACCTCCGGAGCCAGACTGCTAATTGATAAGATGAACTTGTAAACTTGTTATCTTAAGTACTGTAATCCTATTGTGGCCTGTCAAAGGACAGTGCTCTCTATCTAAATGTGTGATGGGGGATTTTGTGCTTCCCCCCCCTCTCCCCCTGGGAGTGCCCTGTGTGCATGTAACCTTAATAAAAAGCAGGCTGGGCATCCCAGTCCTGTGTTCTTGTTTGACCCTCAATCGCAGCGTTGACTCGTTTTTGTGGGCAGAAGGGTATCCTAGCTGTACTGCAGCTAAGGGAGATTATTCTATATTTGCGAGACTCATATAGAATACTATGGAAAGCAGCTTCTCCCCTCTTTAGCAATATTGATCCAGGCTACTAAGCGGTCCATCTCTCAGCGAGACTAAGGGTAAACGTAACACAATCCAAATGATGACTATTATATCTGGGTTGCACATAAGCCTGGGGTAGTTGTAAACTTATGCTGTCCTGAAAAAGTGAAAAGTATACGTCTGTAGATGTCCTTTAGGCCAAGGACATAACCATAAAACACAATACCATTTGCAGGAGTTCATTGGAGTGAAGCAGCTGGTGTTGTGCACAGACCAACTAATTGTGAACCAACTAATCGATTATGAGATTTGTTGACAACTATTTTCATAATAGATTATTATCGATTATGACAATTAGTTGTTGCAGCTCTAATTGAAAGCAAAACAAAATCCTTTTTTAATGCTTGCCGACAATCCCCCTTGAAGTTGGCTGCTGGCTCCAGCCCGAAAGGGCTGTGCATTCCGGAGAGGGGTCATGATTTTTTTTTATTATTTTAACACTTTTTATTGAGGAAAAAGAAAAAATAAATTTACAGGCGCAGAATCAGGTTACATTATCTGCAATAACATGTTTCACAATAATAGCACGAAAACCTAGACAGAGCATGCAAATAAGAATGAGATACAACAATACAATCCAATGCAAAAATACCGCCTGCATGGTAAAGTGTAAAATACATTAAAATCTTCAGTTTTCTACCTCCTTGACATAAATGAGGCCGCTCTTGGACCTCTGACGTGTAAATTATTAAGGGTAGCAGGAGGGTAACATTAATATCAGGCCTCTTTTGGACCTTTAATGTGCTAATAACATCAATTATAGGAGTAGTATATAGTTCTAATTTGTAAGGTATGCCTGAAAAAGACACATCTTATAGACACACAAAATAATTATCCACTAAGAGAAGCAGAGCGCAAGAGGGACATAATAATGGTCTGCTATAAACTACACTACAATAATATGGTATAAGTCAGCCCAGGTTATTGGCGGAGAAATATACAGACATTGACATATGAGAAGAGGGATCTCTTTAACTCAAGGCAATCTTTATAAATATGTTTTAGGTGCTATGGCATTTAACTTGAGATGCTCAGGAGCATGGAGTTTAATAAGTAGTCTGATTATAGGCAAATAGGAATGGGATATACTATAACTTTTCTTTACCATGCTTTGGCAACCTAGCCCTACACCTTTGGCTGCATAGCTATCTTATAAACAGAGGTCTGTTGAATAAAAATAATTATGTGCCATTACTTACATTAGGGCAAGTGAAGTAAACCCCCTTAATAAACTTCCTCACACCATATCATCGTAATATAGGGTTGGCCCTGAGTTAAGCTGGGCAAGATAGTGAAATGTTGTTATAATTGGTAAAAGTCAGTTAGTGTTCCTATATTTTAGCAGAGATAGTACAAACAAGTAAAATGACTCAGTAACTACATAAAAGGTGGCCGTCAAAATCAGATATATCTACCATGCTAGCCTTGCAATTCTGAAAGGAAGGGGGAAAAGGGCACACAACAAATGTATCTGACAACTTGCATTTTATACTAATACCTATTAAACATGGAACCATACATTCCTAACTAGATTCTAAACCATGATAGGGGTGTTATATAATGACTTAGGCATGTGAAGATAAGGGCAATCCAATTAAATTATAGATATGCAGACCCCATATACATTATAAGAACAAAACAGAAAAATAATTGGCATATCAAAAGCTAGTCCACGGAATATCAGGCTCAGGGTGACGACCTTAGGGTAAAAGTTATTCTAGCCAGGGAGAAGCAATAGTTACCCAGATGGCCATAGTGTTTCTGTACCGTAAATAGTTTTAACTTGAGCTGTGCCTTTCTGGTTATATGTCTTCAAGAGTAGAACTCGCTACCCCATCAGTGCACTCATGTTCTAACTCAGGGCAAGTGGTCAATTCCCTCGATATCTGTGGGAAATAGCTCGATCCTACAGTACCTACAGGAACCGGCTTCGTCTGCAGCGGGCCTCTGGCTTATCCCACTCCTAATCTGGGGAGTCGGTTGTGATTAGCTAAATTGGACTTCTCCTTGCAGTAATATGCGTAGTGTGAAGGCTCCAAGAAGTACCCCAGCCCTTCAGGGTTATTCACACATCGGTCGGCATGCTCAATAAAAAGTTGTAGTTCCCATGTGGTAGAGGTCTTAACGCTGTTAAAAGGCCGGAGTGAGTATTCCATCTGTCCTGCCTTTGTCTCTGGGGAATATATCAGCGTCGCATCCCTGGTGTAATCCCTTTTATAAAGCTTGAGCATGAGCTCCAAAGCGTAGTTATTAGCAGATGTGGCAGCCTTTTCCCTTATCTCCGAGTCCAGAGAAGCCTCCTCCATTAGTGCGGACAGTTCTGGAGATCCCTCAGATGTAGCCGATATTGTCTCAGCGCCTAGAATGGTATCTGGCAGCGGAGTGAGCAATGCTTCTACATCTCTGATGAAACCGTTGAACTGCTCCACCATAGTGAGTCTTAACTCTTCCAAAATCAGTTCAACATTTATCGCCATGCTGGAAATTAACATTAGCGGAGGCTTTGTGACACAATATCCCAGGTTGCTTCTGCCTTTGTGCAATTTAGTAATCGTTACACACCTTTTTTCAGGATTATCAAATATTTTTCATTTCCTTAAGTTTCCTTAAGTTTTCTTACTTCAGTGCTAATGACTGGATGTTCTGAATTATTCAGAGTACTGGGGGGGTAGATATGGCTCCAGACCGTGATCAGGCCTCCACTGCGCACCACATCTATATCAGGCTGCAAGGCTGAGAACTAGTAGAAAAATAGTGTAAATCAGCTCCACAAGTATTCACCTACAATGAGTCCTTAGAAAAATCCTGAATTTGCGGCAAAAAGAGAGACAAACAGTGGTTTTATCTCCCCTTGCTATCAGCCAAAACTATAAAGCAGCCATCTTGGCCGATGGTTAAACACGCCCCCGAGGGGTCATGATTTTTAACCACAACCCCATGTCCCTATCATCCCAGCGCATGTCCGGTTTAACCAATAGTTGCTGCCGGAATTGTTCATCATAGGCCCACCAGGCCATCCCTCCGTATGTCCGTTGCGTGGCAGCAATCTCATCTAAATAGCAAAAGAGCGCTGCACCCTGGTCAGGAAACTTGTCCGCTAACATGCTCGCATAGATGATGAACGCCTGAAACTAATTAATGAAGGTTTTTTGGTAACTTTCTGTAATGTTTCTTCTCCTCCTTTTTATCCAAATCCTTTTTAGAATCCTCAGGGATTTCAAAGGATTGATCTAGAGGTAACAGGGAGAATAACTCAATGAACTCTTTTTTTATATTTTTTCCCTTATCTCTGCCATCAAGTGCATGCCCAAAGGGCCAATGGAGCAAAGGCAGGATTGTGCCAACGCAGTATCCGCTATCTTAATCTCGGAATCCCCAAGTACTTTAACAGGAGGACCCCCTGTGGCAACTGATGGTACCCCAGGGTCCTTATCCCCCGTCACAATAACCTCTTTGGGACCTTGAATCAAAAGCAGTTCCCCAGGCCCAGCAGCCCCCTTCAAAGAAGCAGCAGGGGGAACCCAAGCGCTAGCAATTGTAGGAGGCCCCCTTTTCTCTGCCCCCTCAATCTTAGCCAACAGTTCCCTTAACCCAGCTACTATTGTTCCTGACACAGAATTCCACACACATTCAAACACGTTCCCTTGACCCCTAGAACCCTCAGCAACCCACTCTCACCTGTTGTGCTCAGCATACTCAGGATCCCACTGCTACTGGGTTCCGTATCTATCCCTTGTTGTCTTTTGAGTGTGTTATCCTGTAATAAAGAAAATTGAGAAAAAATCCCCACCCGTGCAGACCCAACAACATTTTTTATTTACAGCAGAAAGGCTGCGAAAGGCTGCGAACCCAGGCCATAACCCTTCCCCGTCGCCTCTTAGGTGCTGACGCACCCACACCCAGCATCCCTACATCCTCTGATACATATTTCCTACGTTGCCTGCCCCTTGCAGCCTGCCCACTTCTACCAGTCTCTGGCCGTACTCACTGCCTGTCAGGGTTTTTCCCTGTTGTGTTTGCCATGTGCTGCTGGCAGCCATTTTACTCACCTCTCTTCCTGACTTGGTGCATTGTGGGGGATGCTGCTCACTTCCTGCACTTCCTTTTATGGCCAGACTGTTGTGCATCATCCATGTGAGACAGGATGCAGTCTCAGAATTGTGATGTCATCATTTATTATTTAAAGGGCCTCTGTTCAGTATGCTTTGCCATTGCGTTGTCTGAGACCTGTTTGTGAGAGTTCCTGTGTATTACCTGGCTGCCTGGCGTCCTTCCTGGTTCCTGATCCCTGGCTTGTTCCTGACTCTGCTGTTCTCCTTGTACCTGATTCCTGCTCGTCTGACTATTCGCTTTGGCTCCTGACTACCAGCTCTGGTTTTGACTCCTGGCTTGTTATTTGACTTGTGGACATTTTATAATTTTTTGCTTTTAATAAAGGTGTGATTATTTTTGCACTTCTCGTCTCTGATTCCTGGCACCCTGACATTACGCAAAGGCCTCAACGGCAGTAGGTGACCAATGGAGTGGATCATTCTCTTTACGGGTCATGTCTGTGATAGGTTTGACCACGGAAGAAACGTTTTTAATAAACTTTCTTTAGTAATTGGTGAACCCCAAAAAACGTTGAATAGACCGAAGACCAACTGGGCGAGGCCACTGCAGAACTGCAGATAACTTGTCAGGATCCATGGAGAACCCTGCAACGGAGATAACATAACCTAGGAAGGTTACTTGAGTCTGATGGAACTCACATTTCTCAAGTTTACAAAACAGGCCATTCTCACGTAGTCTCTGAAGAACCTGTGTAACATCAGAACTATGAGCCTCAAGTGTGGGTGAGTGTATGAGGATGTCGTCTAAGTACACCACAACACACTGTTGCAACATATCTCATAGGACATCATTAATAAATTCCTGAAAAACAGCAGGAGCATTACATAGGCCAAAGGGCATTACAAGATACTCATAATGCCCGCTCGTGGTGTTTAATGCTGTTTTCCATTCGTGACCCTCCTTAATCCTAACGAGATTGTACGCTCCTCTCAAATCAAGTTTAGTAAAGACCGTAGCTCCCTTGAGGTGGTCAAAGAGTTCCGTAATGAGTGGAATAGGGTAAGCATTCTTAATGGTAAGACGATTAAGACCCCTATAATCGATACATGGTCTTAACTTGCCACCCTTTTTCTTCACAAAGAAGAAGCCAGCCCCTGCAGGAGAGCAGTATTTGCGGTTGATCCCCCGCGACAGAGCATCAGCAACATACTCCTCCATAGCACAATTCTCTTCAACAGACAGAGGGTACACCCGGCCCCGATGAGGAATGGCTCCGGGTTGCAGGTCTATGGCACAATCGTAAGACCGGTGAGGAGGCAACGTACCGGCACGCACCTTGTCAAACACGTCTCGGTACTCCTCTGGCAATTGAGATACCAAAGAAGTGCACAAGACTTTAACTGGTTTCCGAAGACAAGTGGAAATACATTGCGGGGACCAAAACAAAATTTCGGACCTGCGCCAGTCGAGACTGGGATTGTGCTTTTGGAGCCAGGGATAACCCAGAACAACTGGAAAATGCAGAGAGTTTATCACCTGGAACTGGAGAGTTTCAAAATGGAGAGCCCCAACAGCCATGGACAATGGAGCAGTTTCGTGAGTAACGAGTGCGGGCTGAAGGGGCCTGCCATCAATGGCCTCAATAGCAAGTGGAACGGACTGAGGCAAAACAGGAATGGAGTGCTTTTATACAAAAGCACTGTCAATGAAATAGCCAGCAGCACCGGAGTCAACAAGAGCCTGAGTGACTATGGAGGAGTCCACCCAGGAAAGGACAACCGTGACCAAAGGTTTCTCCTTAAGCGGTTCCGGGGACAAGGATAAACCACCCAAGGTCTGCCCCCGACAGGACCTTAGGTGTGAGCGTTACCCGGCTGTGTAGGACAAGACTTCAAAAGGTGGCCCTGTAACCCACAATAGAGGCAAAGCCCCTCCCTCCTACTTAAGGCCCTCTCCACCGCGGAGAGACGCGTGAATCCCAACTGCATTGGCTCAGCAGTACCTGGTGACTCGGGACTAGGAGGCATGGGAGGAGAGGGAGGCATGGGTGGGAACAAACACGTAGGAGACAACGAAACAGGAGGCTTCCGCAAGTGCTCTTTGAAAGAGGGCCTCTCTCTGAGTCTGATGTCAATTAGGATCAAAAAAGACACCAATGCCTCGAGATCCTCTGGTAAATCTCTGGCAGAAACTTCGCATCAAAGAAAAATCGCATCAGAGAGCCCATGAAAGAAGGCGGCAACAAGGGCTTCATTGTTCTAACCCACCTCTGCAGCAAGCGTACGGAACTCAATAGCATACTGAGCAACATATCTTGTACCTTGCTGAATGGACATGAGTCGTTTAGCAGCAGAGGAGGAGCGAGCCGGAACATCAAATACCCTTTGAAAGGAGGCCACAAATTCAGGGTAATTTGAAATCACAGGTTTATTAGTCTCCCACAAGGGATTAGCCCAGGCAAGAGCTGTGTCAGAGAGTAACGAGATGAGAAATCCCACCTTAGCTCTGTCAGAGGGAAACGCCTGAGGTAACATCTCAAAGTAAATGCCCACCTGGTTCAAAAACCCTCTGCACTGAATAGGATTGCCTCCATATCGCTGAGGTAGAGGTGCAGAACCGGACATGCTCCTGGTAGGCAAAGGTGCAGCAGCGGAAACAGGAGCAGCCATAACATGCGGGACACTTTGGTCCAAATGTGTAGTGTGAGTCAGCAGGGTTTGCAAGGCTAGTGCAACTTGAACCTTCGTGTGCCTTCCAATAAATTGGCTCCCCGTTATGTTGGTCCTTTTCGAATACTCAGACGGGTTAATCCTGTGGCCTACGCTCTTGACCTTCCTCCTGCTATGCGCATCTCCAATGTTTTTCATGTCTCCCTCTTGAAACCATTGGTTTGTAATCGGTTTACCACTGTGTTGCCTCGTCCCCGTCCTATCTTTGTTGACAACCATGAGGAGTATGAGGTCAGCAGCATTATTGACTCTCGTATCTCCAGGGGCCGTGTACAGTATTTGGTTCACTGGAGGGGCTACGGTCCGGAGGAGCGTTCTTGGGTTTACTCCTCTGATGTTTATGCTCCCGCCCTCCTCCGTGCCTTCCATGCCCATTTTCCCAATAAGCCTTTTGTCCTCCCGCAGGGGAGGGGTCGTTGAGGGGAGGGTACTGTCAGGGTTTTTCCCTGTTGTGTTTGCCATGTGCTGCTGGCAGCCATTTTACTCACCTCTCTTCCTGACTTGGTGCATTGTGGGGGATGCTGCTCACTTCCTGCACTTCCTTTTATGGCCAGACTGTTGTGCATCATCCATGTGAGACAGGATGCAGTCTCAGAATTGTGATGTCATCATTTATTATTTAAAGGGCCTCTGTTCAGTATGCTTTGCCATTGCGTTTGTCTGAGACCTGTTTGTGAGAGTTCCTGTGTATTACCTGGCTGCCTGATGTCCTTCCTGGTTCCTGATCCCTGGCTTGTTCCTGACTCTGCTGTTCTTGTACCTGATTCCTGCTCGTCTGACTATTCGCTTTGGCTCCTGACTACCAGCTCTGGTTTTGACTCCTGGCTTGTTATTTGACTTGTGGACATTTTATAATTTTTTGCTATTAATAAAGGTGTGATTTATTTTTGCACTTCTCGTCTCAGTCTGATTCCTGGCACCCTGACACCGCCCTTGAGGCCGCCCATTCTGTACGTTCATCCTGCTGATATCCAGGACTCCTGCAGGCCAGAGGATTCGCCCACATGGCCGTCCGTTCTCCAATTTCTCAGGCCACTTGAAATAAAGGATTGTAACTCCACTCTTCTGTCATCTGCAATACAGTGTCCCAAAAGTGAAGGATAAACTGAAACACCCCTATCACCCTGGGACCGCAATGACCAACCACCTTAGAATTCCCAGGATCATGGCCCCTGCTATATGGGACTGCCCCTTCTAATAAACTTCCCAGCTGACCCTGGAGCCTAATTTGAATGGGAGTAGGGGGGGACCAACTCCTCCTCAGAGGATTCTACCCCAAGGACAAGTCACCTAATTCCTCCCAATCATCATCCCCATTACTCGGCGACCGTGGGTGATAACCCCTCATCACCTAAATACTCTGTGAGAGAACCAGGGTAAGACAATCCGTCCACTAGGTCCACTAAACCCCCTTACTGCCATTCACCACTCGGGACCACCCTAACCTGAGGGCCTAACTGCTCCCTGGGGACCCTGACCCCTGATGAGGGAACCGGCTGTGTAACTGGCAAAGTAGGGGTCTCACACCCTGCCTCAGGCCCAACTGTGCCGTCTCCTAAATCCGGTCTCCGTTGTAAACTGTGGAGAATTTCAGCACTTTCAGGCCCCAACAGACCGTGTTCTAGCCTCTTACCTATTGTCGCACTCTCATCAACTGACTTCGGTAAGGTCCTCTGCTCCTGCACTATGCTGCTCTGCCACTGGGACAAGACCGGGACCTCCGAAATCTCCTTCACAGCAGAAGTCGGCTTCTTTGAACTCCGTCGCCGGGATGGACTCAAACTGCTGCGCCTTTCTCCCCCAGCACTCCTGACATCATCCAGACTCAATCTAACAGGGGCCTTGACCTGTGAAATTAATGTGAACAAGACTCCACCTGTCCACCCACATCCTCTTCACCCCATTCAGCAATGACCGAAGCCTGCGTTCAAGCCAAGCATGACCACGAGACTCAGCCGCCTCTTTAAGTTGGGCCATCATCTCTTATAATGATGCCATCCTCCAAGTGGGAAAAAACAGCTGCTATCAACAGAAAAATTTCTGTCAAGTGATTTCCCGCTTCTTTCCCGCTCAGCTCCTCAGACCCGGCTTTTAAAAACTCCTCCCCCTTTACCAAATTCCCAACCAATCCCAGGCCTCTTCCTCCCCCAGGTCAAAAGTCCCCTCCCCTCGACTTTGCACACTTCCTTTACAATGGGATGTGGCTACTGAGGAACTTTTGAGGTAAAATATCTTTCTTTTTTACATAGAGATGTTCAGGTGATATTTTCCAGTCAGCTTTTTACAGCTATGCTGCATCACTTTCAAGGGTTTCAACATTTGGGTATCATGGCCCTTTAAGTATTTGTCACCAAAGCACCCTTAGTGTTTATTAATTTGCCTTACATTTAGAGAATAAATGATTCTTTGTATTAATAGAGTGTGAGAAAAATATATAAACAAGAACATCAGTCTTAAAGGGACAGTCTACACCAGAATATTTATTGTTTTAAAAGATAGATAATCCCTTTATTACCCGTTCCCTAGTTTTGCATAACCAACACAGTTATATTAATATACTTTTTTTTTTTTTTTTTTTTAATAATTTTTATTGAGGTTATTACACAATACAAAAATTAGATATACATGTAATAAAAACTTTGAAACGAAGTACATACATATTCCGTATAATCATAAATTTGCCTGTATTCCCGCAAAACAGTAAAAGTAACAGTAACTATAATTATTAATAGGCAAAACTGAAACCTCTTTTTAGGTGATGCAAGTCCCTCTCATGCTACAATGAGCCACATATGGGCCCTAATACATTTTGATTATCATTAGAGGGAGTATAATAAAAAGTCTTACTATTCTAGGTGAAGATTGAATGTAGCTGACCCATCTTACTAATCCCAATGGGGAAGACAAGATCAGCACTGTATTAGAGTGTAAGAATTGCTATTAAAGGAATGGTAAGGGTTGCGGCATAGGCAAGAGAAGCCGCGTGTTTAGTTTTCCTAAACAAGGAAACACATTAGAGTTTAGAGTTTGGGGGGGGGGGAGGGGAGGGAGGTGAGAGTTTCTATGTAGTAAGTTCTATGAGTGGTATAAACAGGCTATAGCCATGCGGAGCAATATTACTCTACATGACAATATAGGGACCTAAGAGACCCCAAGGAGGAGTTAGAAAGGAGTGGGTTACATTTAAGACCTGTAGGTTATCTGGCTTAGTGAGGCTATAAGTTCCTTGTTTTCGGGCTAATGGCAATGCAGGACTAAGGATATGAGGGATACAGATAAAGTGTTACTCCACTATATGCGATGCCTTCATATAAGAACAGGGGGAACTGTTGCCTGGAGGCACAAAACAAGCTTGTTTAAACATCCTATCTATATGGAGAATCTCGTGAGCAGTTAAAACTAGTAAATACAGGAATAAAAAGTGCCGATTTACATGTAAGGCCTATGTTATATCCAGTAGGATATAACCTAGCTGTCGAAACCTAGGGAGTTGGTGAAATTTCCTTTACTTATTTAAGATACAGTGGGAGAGGAGATAATGTCTGGTATAAGTAGTGCAGGACCAGCCTGCTCATTGAAACCTTATGGATATTTTGAAGTTATGAGATAATGTAAAACTTTTCTTAGAAACGGGGCATTTGTTAGGTGAGGGATGAGAGGTATCGGAGTTCTTATTTAGATTACTCATGGACATTGCTTACCCCCTTATATAAAAAAATATATATACATGCAGGGCAATAATAACCATATGAGATGATAAAGTTATAAACATATAATACAATCGCTCATGCAATTATTAAGTAAGGGTTGAAGAATGCTGTAACTATTTTTAACACTACAATTATTTCAGTCTTGACATAAAGAAAAAAGGAAGGCTATATTTCTATACCTAAGTTGTCCTAGATCCTATCCCCTGGGCATGGGCCCTATACCCAGCAAGGATCCAATCATGACTCGGCAACAGATTACGAGTTGTTCTCATTCCGTATATTGTAGCTTTAGCCTTTTAAGCAGGTAGTGCGGTTTGTTTTATGACAAAAATATGCTTATGAAACTATGAATCAGAAGGGACTGACTAGGATATGGAAAAAGACTATGATAGCATCTCAATTACAAAGTAGCTTAAATAATACAGTTATGTAGTAAACTAGGCATCTCCAGACCTCTTACCCTACATCTGTGTCCCTGCAATGTAAGAGTATAGAAACTCCCGGTGATAATGGCTCTCACTGAATTGCCAGTATTAGGCACATAATATGAAATGGAGTGAACATCAAAACCTTGTCTGTTCTGTATTCAGTGTAAAGTTGAAAAGTAAAGTAAATTTCTAAGGCAAGGCAGTAAAGAGTTAGGTTGCTAAAAGACAAACAAGGAACAAGCATAATGCTTTACCTGTCATGAAAGGTTAAATGTATAGGCATATGTAAACAAGTACTCATGC
The DNA here is from genome assembly GCF_027579735.1 of Bombina bombina. Lineage (NCBI taxonomy): Eukaryota > Metazoa > Chordata > Amphibia > Anura > Bombinatoridae > Bombina > Bombina bombina. Next base: position 57,162,025 of record NC_069503.1, on the reverse strand, counting down.
TGTAACATATCCTCAATACTAGAGCATATAATAGGAGCATTGTAGCGATCTTAAGATATTAAGAACAATGTGAGGTAATGGATGTTGAGTCCTGCAAATAAGGTAGGAACAACTACTAAAAATAACCACTTAAGCAGATGGCCATTTTGCCACCATCGATTTAACTATGTAAGCAGAGTAAATTCTAATATTCTAATTCACAGTACACTTCAGTATATCCTTTTCACAATATTTGCTTGAATCCCACACTATACTATGGTGGTGATCAGTTCTATGTAGTGAAGTGTTCCCCTTATTTTATGATTTATGGAGAGTAATGCAAATCTAGGAAATATCACTTGCCACTTTCTATAGATCAAACCTTAATCTCCTTCCATTTTCAAATAACAGATTTAAGCTACAGGGTATTAACTGACGGTAAACAGGATATACAAAAACCATAGGTAAGGAGGGCAATAGCATAAGTATAGCATTTCCAAATACAGCACATGAAACAGGAATATAGGCAATCTGGAAATTAAACCACCATAACAGTTATATATAATACAAACCAAACTTAATGTATAACAGTGGTTCTCAGTTTACAAGTTGCATCAGCGTTCGCTCCCCAAGTGAAAAGGAAGCTAACATTTTAAGCACAAGTTGTACATAGAAGCAAGCAAGCAGCCATAAGACCTGTATAGAGCAGGATGTATAGACATATGTGAAATTAGATCCCCTCCATAATATGGGAGTAGACATATTTATAGTACAGGCATCTAGAGGGATATGTGCAGCAAGCGCAATGTGTTAATGTTAATGTCTAGGATATTGCGCAAATTCTCCAGGCGCAGAACAAACTTATCTTGTAATACTGATGCAGGGTGACCACAGAGACACACTGTCCCCCTGCCATGGTGTGATGAACTAGTAGGAGTCATTTATCCCACACCAGATCGCAAGGCCAAGCCCGTTCCCCAGTCTGCTATGCTGGAAAGTTGACCTTTGATGCATAAGGGGCACTGTAAAAACTTGGCCAGATAAAAGAGCAGCCGTGAGCATATGGGGTAAGTGAAGTTCCATGATGTTGTCCCACTAAACCGATCCCCCCGTGGCTGGACACAAGATCCGCTGCAGGCCATAGCGCAAGATGCTTGACTTTTTGCCAGGATACTGTGATCTGCTACAGTAACGATGTTTGCGATCTTTGAGCGAACTACTGCATAAGGTTTGTCCACAGTGCCCGCCATATTCCCACGGGTTGTTTCCGTAAGTGGCTTTGTTTCCGAGACGCTCTGCAGCTGATGACAATCTGGTAAGGAGCGTTGGGACTGCAGGGCGCCCATATTCTTCAGAGCATATATGGGAATAAGTAAGTGGGCAGCGCGTGCTACAACCTCTTTTGCGGTCTGTTGAGGCGGCAAGGAAAGTAAGTGCTCAAACACCTCTCTGCACCCATCTATCAGGCTGTGCATCTCCTCCAAAATACACTCTGCAGTCTCCATAGGTAGGCAGGGTGTTAGGCTCTCAGCTAGGGAGTAAAATAGTAGCTTCTGGTCTGTCTCACTTCCCGCTGTATATGTTGCCTAGGCCGCAAGATGGCTGCTCAGAAACCTGTTGTCGGTATTACACGTACCAGGGTTATGAAGATCTGTCCCCGTGGGGTTTCTCTCTGCAAGGGTAGTTGACCGGGAACAAGCAAGCTATCTGAGCTTCAGTAATATCTGTGGAAATGAGTTTGGACGATCGCTAGAATTGTATTTTATATAGAATACAGCCGGACCTGCTGTAATGTGCGACCGTCCATCTTCAAAGCTGGCTCCGCCCCCCCATATTAATATACTTTTAACCTCTGTGATTATCTTGTATCTAAGCCTCTGCAAACTGCCACTTATTTCAGTTCTTTTGACAGACTTGCATTTTAGCCAATCAGTGCTGGCTCCTAGGTAACTTCACGTGCGTGAGCTCAATGTTATCTATATGAAACACATGAACTAACGCCCTCTAGTAGTGATGTCGCGAATAGTTCGCCGGTGAACATAGCATGTTCGCGTTCGCTGCGGTGGGCGAACATATGCAATGTTTGATCCGCCCCCTATTCGTCATCATTGAGTAATACTTTTACCCTGTACCTCACAGTCAGCAGGCACATTCCAGCCAATCAGCAGCAGACCCTCCCTCCCAGACCCTCCTACCTCCTGGACAGCATCCATTTTAGATTCATTCGGAAGCTGCATTCTTAGGGAGAGGAGGGACAGTGTAGCTGCTGCTGATTAATAGGGAAATCGATAGCTAGGCTAGTGTATTCAGTGTCCACTACAGTCCTGAAGGACTCATCTGATCTCTGCTGTAAGGACAGCACCCCAAAAAGCCCTTTTTAGGGCTGCTTTTTTTCCCCTGTGTAATCTAATTGCAGTTGCCTGCCTGCCAGCATGTGTGTCAGGCTCACAGCGTATACTGTGCCCACTTGTCCAGTGCCACCACTGGTGTAACAGTAGTGTAACCACCCAAGGTCTGCCCCCGACAGGACCTTAGGTGTGAGCGTTACCCGGCTGTGTAGGACAAGACTTCAAAAGGTGGCCCTGTAACCCACAATAGAGGCAAAGCCCCTCCCTCCTACTTAAGGCCCTCTCCACCACGGAGAGACGCGTGAATCCCAACTGCATTGGCTCAGCAGTACCTGGTGACTCGGGACTAGGAGGCATGGGAGGAGAGGGAGGCATGGGTGGGAACAAACACGTAGGAGACAACGGAACAGGAGGCTTCCGCAAGTGCTCCTTGAAAGAGGGCCTCTCTCTGAGTCTGATGTCAATTAGGATCAAAAAAGACACCAATGCCTCGAGATCCTCTGGTAAATCTCTGGCAGCAACTTCGTCTTTAATCGCATCAGAGAGCCCATGAAAGAAGGCGGCAACAAGGGCTTCATTGTTCTAACCCACCTCTGCAGCAAGCGTACGGAACTCAATAGCATACTGAGCAACATATCTTGTACCTTGCTGAATGGACATGAGTCGTTTAGCAGCAGAGGAGGAGCGAGCCGGAACATCAAATACCCTTCGAAAGGAGGCCACAAATTCAGGGTAATTTGAAATCACAGGTTTATTAGTCTCCCACAAGGGATTAGCCCAGGCAAGAGCTGTGTCAGAGAGTAACGAGATGAGAAATCCCACCTTAGCTCTGTCAGAGGGAAACGCCTGAGGTAACATCTCAAAGTAAATGCCCACCTGGTTCAAAAACCCTCTGCACTGAATAGGATCGCCTCCATATCGCTGAGGTAGAGGTGCAGAACCGGACATGCTCCTGGTAGGCAAAGGTGCAGCAGCGGAAACAGGAGCAGCCATAACATGCGGGACACTTTGGTCCAAATGTGTAGTGCGAGTCAGCAGGGTTTGCAGGGCTAGTGCAACTTGAACCTTCGTGTGCCTTCCAATAAATTGGCTCCCCGTTATGTTGGTCCTTTTCGAATACTCAGACGGGTTAATCCTGTGGCCTACGCTCTTGACCTTCCTCCTGCTATGCGCATCTCCAATGTTTTTCATGTCTCCCTCTTGAAACCATTGGTTTGTAATCGGTTGCCTCGTCCCCGTCCTATCTTTGTTGACAACCATGAGGACAGCAGCATTATTGACTCTCGTATGTCCAGGGGCCGTGTACAGTATTTGGTTCACTGCAGGGGCTACGGTCCGGAGGAGCGTTCTTGGGTTTACTCCTCTGATGTTTATGCTCCCGCCCTCCTCCGTGCCTTCCATGCCCATTTCCCCAATAAGCCTTTTGTCCTCCCGCAGGGGAGGGGTCGTTGAGGGGAGGGTACTGTCAGGGTTTTTCCCTGTTGTGTTTGCCATGTGCTGCTGGCAGCCATTTTACTCACCTCTCTTCCTGACTTGGTGCATTGTGGGGGATGCTGCTCACTTCCTGCACTTCCTTTTATGGCCAGACTGTTGTGCATCATCCATGTGAGACAGGATGCAGTCTCAGAATTGTGATGTCATCATTTATTATTTAAAGGGCCTCTGTTCAGTATGCTTTGCCATTGCGTTTGTCTGAGACCTGTTTGTGAGAGTTCCTGTGTATTACCTGGCTGCCTGATGTCCTTCCTGGTTCCTGATCCCTGGCTTGTTCCTGACTCTGCTGTTCTCCTTGTACCTGATTCCTGCTCGTCTGACTATTCGCTTTGGCTCCTGACTACCAGCTCTGGTTTTGACTCCTGGCTTGTTATTTGACTTGTGGACATTTTATAATTTTTTGCTATTAATAAAGGTGTGATTATTTTTGCACTTCTCGTCTCAGTCTGATTCCTGGCACCCTGACACCGCCCTTGAGGCCGCCCATTCTGTACGTTCATCCTGCTGATATCCAGGACTCCTGCAGGCCAGAGGATTCGCCCACATGGCGTCCGTTCTCCAATTTCTCAGGCCACTTGAAATAAAGGATTGTGGCTCCACTCTTCTGTCATCTGCAATACAGTTTCCCAAAAGTGAAGGATAAACTGAATCACCCCTATCACCCTGGGACCGCAATGACCCAACCACCTTAGAATTCCCAGGATCATGGCCCCTGCTATATGGGACTGCCCCTTCTAATAAACTTCCCAGCTGACCCTGGAGCCTAATTTGAATGGGAGTAGGGGGGACCAACTCCTCCTCAGAGGATTCTACCCCAAGGACAAGTCGCCTAATTCCTCCCAATCATCATCCCCATTACTCGGCGACAGTGGGTGATAACCCCTCATCACCTAAATACTCTGTGAGAGAACCAGGGTAAGACAATCCCTCCACTAGGTCCACTAAACCCCCTTACTGCCATTCACCACTCGGGACCACCCTAACCTGAGGGCCTAACTGCTCCCTGGGGACCCTGACCCCGATAAGGGAACCGGCTGTGTAACTGGCAAAGTAGGGGTCTCACACCCTGCCTCAGGCCCAACTGTGCCGTCTCCTAAATCCGGCCTCCGTTGTAAAGAATTGTGGAGAATTTCAGCACTTTCAGGCCCCAACAGACCGTGTTCTAGCCTCTTACCTATTGTCGCACTCTCATCAACTGACTTCGGTAAGGTCCTCTGCTCCTGCACTATGCTGCTCTGCCACTGGGACAAGACCGGGACCTCTGAAATCTCCTTCACAGCAGAAGTCGGCTTCTTTGAACTCCGTCGCCGGGATGGACTCAAACTGCTGCGCCTTTCTCCCCCAGCACTCCTGACATCATCCAGACTCAATCTGACAGGGGCCTTGACCTGTGAAATTAATGTGAACAAGACTCCACCTGTCCACCCACATCCTCTTCACCCCATTCAGCAATGACCGAAGCCTGCGTTCAAGCCAAGCCTGACCACGAGACTCAGCCGCCTCTTTAAGTTGGGCCATCATCTCTTATAATGATGCCATCCTCCAAGTGGGAAAAAACAGCTGCTATCAACAGAAAAATTTCTGTCAAGTGATTTCCCGCTTCTTTCCCGCTCAGCTCCTCAGACCCGGCTTTTAAAAACTCCTCCCCCTTTACCAAATTCCCAACCAATCCCAGGCCTCTTCCTCCCCCAGGTCAAAAGTCCCCTCCCCTTGACTTTGCACACTTCCTTTACAATGGGATGTGGCTACTGAGGAACTTTTGAGGTAAAATATCTTTTTTTTTTACATAGAGATGTTCAGGTGATATTTTCAAGTCAGCTTTTTACTGCTATGCTGCATCACTTTCAAGGGTTTCAACATTTGGGTATCATGGCCCTTTAAGTATTTGTCACCAAAGCACCCTTAGTGTTTATTAATTTGCCTTACATTTAGAGAATAATTGATTCTTTGTATGAATAGAGTGTGAGAAAAATATATAAACAAGAACATCAGTCTACACCAGAATATTTATTGTTTTAAAAGATAGATAATCCCTTTATTACCCGTTCCCTAGTTTTGCATAACCAACACAGTTATATTAATATACTTTTAACCTCTGTGATTATCTTGTATCTAAGCCTCTGCAAACTGCCACTTATTTCAGTTCTTTTGACAGACTTGCATTTTAGCCAATCAGTGCTGGCTCCTAGGTAACTTCACGTGCGTGAGCTCAATGTTATCTATATGAAACACATGAACTAACGCCCTCTAGTAGTGATGTCGCAAATAGTTCGCCGGTGAACATAGCATGTTCGCGTTTGCCGCGGTGGGCGAACATATGCGATGTTTGATCCGCCCCCTATTCGTCGTCATTGAGTAATACTTTTACCCTGTACCTCACAGTCAGCAGGCACATTCCAGCCAATCAGCAGCAGACCTTCCCTCCCAGACCCTCCTACCTCCTGGACAGCATCCATTTTAGATTCATTCGGAAGCTGCATTCTTAGGGAGAGGAGGGACAGTGTAGCTGCTGCTGATTAATAGGGAAATCGATAGCTAGGCTAGTGTATTCAGTGTCCACTACAGTCCTGAAGGACTCATCTGATCTCTGCTGTAAGGACAGCACCCCAAAAAGCCCTTTTTAGGGCTGCTTTTTTTTCCCTGTGTAATCTAATTGCAGTTGCCTGCCTGCCTGCCAGCGTGTGTGTCAGGCTCACAGCGTATACTGTGCCCACTTGTCCAGTGCCACCACTGGTGTAACAGTAGTGTAGATTTAAAAAAAAAACACTTTTTTGACTGTGTTAAATAATAGCAGTCAGTTTCCTTCACACGTGTGCGTTTCAGTGCCTTCCTGCCTGCCAGGGCACAGTGTCACACCAGTGCAACTCATATCTGGTGTAACAGTAGTGTAGATTTAAAAAAAAACAACACTTTTTTGACTGTGTTAAATAATAGCAGTCAGTTTCCTTCACACGTGTGCGTTTCAGTGCCTGCCTGCCAGGGCACAGTGTCACCCCAGTGCAACTCAAATCTGGTGTAACAGTAGTGTAGATTTAAAAAAAAAAAAACCTTTTTTGACTGTGTTAAATAATAGCAGTCAGTTTCCTTCACACATGTGCGTTTCAGTGCCTGCCTGCCAGGGCACAGTGTCACCCCAGTGCAACTCATATCTGGTGTAACAGTAGTGTAGATTTAAAAAAACACACTTTTTTGACTGTGTTAAATAATAGCAGTCAGTTTCCTTCACACGTGTGCGTTTCAGTGCCTGCCTGCCTGCCAGGGCACAGTGTCACCCCAGTGCAACTCATATCTGGTGTAACAGCAGTGTAGATTTAAAAAAAAAAAAACACTTTTTTGACTGTGTTAAATAATAGCAGTCAGTTTCCTTCACACGTGTGCGTTTCAGTGCCTGCCTGCCAGGGCACAGTGTCACCCCAGTGCAAATCATATCTGGTGTAACAGTAGTGTAGATTTAAAAAAAAACAACACTTTTTTGACTGTGTTAAATAATAGCAGTCAGTTTCCTTCACACGTGTGCGTTTCAGTGCCTACCAGGGCACAGTGTCACCCCAGTGCAACTCATATCTGGTGTAACAGTAGTGTACATTTAAAAAAACACTTTTTTGACTGTGTTAAAAAATAGCAGTCAGTTTCCCTTACACATGTGCGTTTCAGTGCCTGCCAGGGCACAGTGTCACCCCAGTGCAACTCATATCTGTTGTAACAGTAGTGTACATTTAAAAAAACACTTTTTTGACTGTGTTAAATAGTAGCAGTCAGTTTCCCTCACACGTGTGCATTTCAGTGCCTGCCAGGGCACAGTGTCACTCCAGTGCAACTCATATCTTGTGTAACAGTAGTGTACATTTAAAAAAAAACAAAAAAACTTTTTTGACTGTGTTAAATAATAGCAGTCAGTTTCCCTCACACGTGTGTGTTTCAGTGCCTGCCAGGGCACAGTGTCACCCCAGTGCAACTCATATCTGGTGTAACAGTAGTGTACATTTTAAAAAAAAAATACAATTTTGACTGTAATAGATTGAATAGCAGTTAGTTGTCTGCAAGCGTGTGTGTCAGGCCTACAGCGTCTACTCTGCCAACTTCTGCCAGTGCACAGTGCCACTCATATCTGTTGTCACAGTAGCTTGCATGCATAGTACCACTAATCGAAAAAAAAATGACAGGCAGAGGCAGGCCACCCCCCAGGGGCCGTCGTGTTCATGGTGCTGTGATTCCCTTTGGCCCTAGAATAATGCCCAGTGTTCAGAGGCCACGTACCCCGAACTCGAACAGTTCTGAGGACATAGTTGACTGGCTAACACAGGACACCCAATCTTCTACAGCTTCCGCTCGGAACCTTGATGCACCATCCTCCTCCAGCTTAGCTTCGGGCACCTCTCAAGTTACCACTCGCCCGCCTGCCGCCACCACCAACACTAGCACCACAGCCGCTTCACTTGATCTGTCAGAGGAGTTATTTACACATCAGTTGGAAGAAATGAGTGATAGTGATGCGCAACCATTATTGCCAGAGGATGTAGATAACAGGGATATGTCTCAGTCAGGCAGCATTACACACATGGACGTAACAGGGATTAAACTGATAAGAATAGATTTATGCCCTTTATGGCTTAAAACCAGACTCTGCATCAACTATGTAATTTTCCATGGGAGTTTTGCCATGGATCCCCCTCCGGCATGCCACAGTCCAGGTGTTAGTCCCCTTGAAACAACTTTTCCATCACTATTGTGGCCAGAAAGAGTCCCTGTGGGTTTTAAAATTCGCCTTCCTATTGAAGTCTATGGCGGTTCGCCCGTTCGCGAACAGTTGTGGAAGTTCTGTTTGCGACATCACTACCCTGAGTGATAAGTTGAAAGATGTGGACATTTATGTTCAGGATGAACAACCAATTGGGAAAATTTCTGACAAATTACCTGAAGGAATTGTTAGTGTTAAAAATGATGATATTGTACATAACATTTCAGGAATAGATCTTTCTGATATAGAGTTGTCTTTTCTAAATAAAGGTTTATCATACTGCCCTGTGAATAAAGGTAATCTGTTTCTAATAAAACAGGAGCTACATAGATTCTTTAGGTCTATAAAATTGAAAGTATTTTTTGACAAGAATACTGATATTGGTGACACTGTTGTTCACACTGAGGATAAAGGTTTATTAACTTGTAAATCTGTCGGCTTGAAAAAAACCAGTAGTTTTAACCCCAGTGTCACTGATAACAGTGTTAATACTTTCTTTGAACTTGTTCTTGTTGAAGTTGAAAAGTTATTTTTAAAACCGGATTACATTTTCGACAAAAATAAGGTTAAATTTCAAACTGATTTAACTGCACTAAGAGCAATTCGTGAAAAGAAAGGGTTAACCATTAAGGGTGCAGATAAGGGTGGCGCCCTTGTCTTAATGAAACAAGAGCACTATGTTGATGAAATTATGCAACAACTAAATGATGATTCAGTATATGTGGAGGTTGGTTTTGATCCAACATATAAAATACAAAGTGAAATTTTGAATATTTTATCTAAAGCATTAAAGAGTGATCTAATTTCTAAGGATCTAAGTGAATATTTACAAATTAAACACCCAATAAGACCTGTAATATATTGTTTACCTAAGATCCATAAACACAAAGATCTACCGCCAGGTAGGCCTATTGTAGCTGGTACAGGCTCCATATTCTCTAATATTGCTATTTTTTTAGATAAAGTTTTACAGCCCTACGTTATAAAATCATCCTCATATATCAGGGACACCTATGATTTTTTGGAAAAACTAGAAAATCTTGATTTACCATATCAGAAAGTCATCCTGTTTACTTTAGATGTATCTAGTTTGTACACATCAATAAAACACACAAGTGGTATAGCTGCTGTAATGAAGATGTTATCTAGTGACCAAAAATACAGTTTAGCTCAAATACAATTTTTTGTGAATTTACTAGAAGTTATCTTGTATGCTAATTACTTCTTATTTAAGGACACTTTCTATTTCCAAAAGAAGGGGACAGCCATGGGGTCCAATGTCGCCCCGACATATGCCAACATATTTATGATTAATTTTGAAGAATTGTTTGTCTATGAACACCATCTATTTAAACAATATGGCGCCACCTGGTGGCGTTTTATAGATGACGTGTTTGGCATATGGTACGGCGACATTGGATCCCTATTGGCATTTGTTGATGATCTGAATTGTGCAGTCAATGGTATAAAATTTACTTTAACATACGATGAATGCTCAATCCAATTTTTGGATACTAGAGTATACAAAGGTGTAGATGGTTTGAAAATTGATATTTATTCCAAGCCCACTGATAAAAATAACACATTAATGTTTGAGAGTTTTCATCCACCTAGCACCTTTAAGGCTGTCCCTAAAAGTCAACTCCTTAGGGTTGATAGGATCGTGTCAGATCCTACCATTAAGGAGGTCCGTTTGAAGGAAATGGCAGACAAATTTATCTCAAGAGGTTATCCAAAGGCATTGATTGAAAACATAAAACAGGATGTGAGCCTAAGTAGTAACAAATCCAAAACAGTAAGGAAAGGAAAGAACATGAATTGTTCTGGAAATACAGAGAGGATTAAATTTATATCTCAGTATAATACAAGGAGTCACCAGATTAATAAGATCATTCGTAAATATTGGTACATTCTATCTAAATGCCATCCAGATATAGGGGCCTTTTCAATACCACCTATGCTAGCCTATAAACGTGGCCCTAATACTAAAGATAAATTGGTGAAAGCAGATATTGGGGCCAAGAGAAAACAGATTCAAGGTACAATAACCGGTCAAAAACGAAAAGGTTGTTTTCCGTGTCTATCTTGCATTAATTGCAACTCTCTGATTAAGGGTGACACTTTTTGTCACCCATATACAGGCAGAAAGTATTACATAAATGAATATTTGACTTGCAGGTCGGAATACATTATTTATGCAATTAAATGTCCGTGTTCCCTGATGTATATTGGTCAATCGACCAGGGAAGCCCGAGAAAGAATTTCGGAGCACAAGTCAAACATTCGTTGTGGCAAAAAGGAGGCTCCAGTAGCTGGTCACTTTATAAAGGCTGGCCATAGAATAAGTCAATTGCGCTTTCAAATCATTGAAAGGGTTAGTACACCTAGAAGAGGGGGAGATAAGGAGAATATACTAACTAGGAGAGAAACATTTTGGATCAATGAATTGGGCACGTTATGGCCAAGAGGTTTAAATAGAGAATGTAATTGGACTGCTTTTTGGTGACTAAATTAAATTAAATTAATTCATTTAAAAAAATAAAAAAACAAAAATTCATTCTAAGTGAAATATAATAAAGTTGAATAGAATGGGTTAAGCATAGGACTGTATTATACTATATAAATGAATGTGCATTCGAATATAATACGTTATTAATATGAGATTTAATGTCTCTATAAATTTAATAGATATGCTATGTTGAATAGCCAATAATGACCAACTATATGAGTGTATACATATAACTATGGATTTAAAATCTAAATAAAGATGAAGTTAATCGTAAAAAAACTATATCAAATATGATTGATCCATTTTGGGTACACTTAATATATATACATAACTTTTAATTTAATATTGTGATTATTAAAACATCAATGAAATTCTCAATGCATTTTATCATTTTTTTATAATATGTAATTTTGAAGTATTGTTTAGTTTATTAAGATTTTTACACATATGATATGAGAGATATAATTGTTTAACAATATGATGCTGTTTCACTAGGTGGCAGAATTTGGGCCATCAATAAGCACTTTGATATATATTTGTATATTTGTATATTGTATGATGGTTCTCCACTAGAGGGCAACATTTTATCACTTCCTAATCACAATGTTTGGCGCCATTAGGGCTATTTAAATGTTTGTTCACTAATGTTTGGTTAAGCTTGAGAAAAGGCCAAGTGTGGGCCTGAAACGTCGCTTTTTATCCCTGTTTGCACAATAAAGTCTTTTGTAGCACCAGCTGGAACGACTTCTGTGTCTATGTATCTATACTGGGTTTGGTAAACCTGTTCCTGGCTGTGCAGTGAGTGCTGTGTTTCATGATACATTGTTGCAAGAAGTTCTGTTTGCGACATCACTACCCTCTAGTGGTGAAAAACTATCAAAATGCCCTGAGCTAAGAGGCGGCCTTCAAGGGCTTAGAAATTAGCATATGAACCTCCTAGATTTAGCTTTCAACTAAGAATACCAAGAGAACAAAGCAAAATTGGTGATGGAAGTAAATTGGAAAATTGTTTAAAATTACATTCTCTATCTGAATAATAAAAGTTTGTTTTGGACTAGACTGTCCCTTTCTGGGAGATATAGTTAGTGTGTACATCATATGGATAAACCTATTTTTTTTTGTGCAATAATTTTTATTGAGATTTAAAGATCAAAGTCGCACAATTTCAGTAAACAAGTAGGTGGGGGCTCGCAGGCTCCTCAAATCAGAAAGCACAAAAAGGAACTGAATGGACACAAGGGTTCAAAATGGTCTATATGGAAAAGAAAACAATAATGTGTACGTAGTCCTTCCATCACATCGGAAGGGAGAACCAAATCAATAGAATTAAACTGATAAAGGTAGATACATTACATTCAGAAGGGGGGGGGGTGCAGCTTGGGGTCATATTCTGGTTATATCACTAAATTCAAGGGAGATGCATCATCGACCATGAGGAGGCTGACTTTGTTAGTTGCTGTGTAAGGGAGAGGTCCTATGGTTGGTGGGGTGCTGTGTATATGGGTCTTGGGCTAGAATATCTGGGAACCAGATCATGTTGTATTCATCTTTCCAGTCTGCCCATGTGAGTTCAAACAAGTCAAATTTGGTAAGCGAATAAAATATGTCGTTCTCCATGGTATATAGGTATGACATTGTGTTTAGAATTTCATGCCATTTGGGGGGTGACTCCCTTTTCCAAGATTTATCTATATTGGTTTTAATAGATGAGAAAATGAATATACATAACAGACTAGTGCATAGGGAGATTGTGTAGGCCTAGGTGCGAGAAAGCCATAGCGGTAGTTCTTGATACTTGAATCTTCATTCTAGAGAGGGTCAAGAAACAAAAATTCTAAATGGGTTTGACTTTTGGACATTTCCCACCATATGTGACAACATTTTCTCCAGCAGAGAGGAGAAGATCCCGGGAACATTCTGGCTAATCTTGTGGGCACATAATACCAATGCAATATAACTTTGTAATATGTATCGTACATGGTTACACAGTGTAGAGTTTTTTGGTAAGTGCAAGTGTTCATTGCAATATTTGAGATGGGGTGGTGATGTTTAAAAGAGAGTTCCATCTATGAAGATGAGGTGCCAGTGTAGGGGGAACGGTGTAGTGTGTGGATAGTGGTTTATGTAGCCTGTGGTCCCTTTGCCAGATGGACTCCCAGGGGGTCAAGGGGCGAGAATATTTGGGGACAAATCCCCAACTTGTGAGGAAGCTCTTAATTCTGGTGAAGTCAAAGTTAAGAATGGGGGCGATATAAGTAGGATTTTCTAATTGATCTAGGGTAACAAATTTATCCTGAGAGGTAGCTGACCAGAAATCAGAGACTCGCTTGACCCCCAAACTTGCCTATTTATTTGGATGAGTTTCACTTAAGCCTGTGAACAGGCCGCAATGGAAGTGATGGGTGACGGATGCAGAGCTACTAAACAAAGGTGGCAAATCTTATCCCAGACAGACAGACACTCTAGGACTACAGGGTTTGTAATTCCAAGAGTTCTTCAACAGTGGGTTGGGGTCCAAATTAGGTCCCTGAGGTGGATCTGAAAGGGGAGTGAGACAGACACTCTAGGACTACAGGGTTTGTAATTCCAAGAGTTCTTCAACAGTGGGTTGGGGTCCAAATTAGGTCCCTGAGGTGGATCTGAAAGGGGAGTGAGGCTTGTTCAATGTCTCTCCACTTGTTAGAGGATTGTGTTACACCCCATTGGGAGATGTGCATAAGCATTTCTCCTTTGTAGTATTTTATAACCGACGGGGAGGCCAGGCCTCCTAAGTGAATGGGGTGTTGTAAAATTTTGTGTGCAATTCTAGGTGGTTTGCCCGGCCAAATAAATCTGGAAAATTCACTTTGGAATTGTAGTAAAAGATAAGTGGGAACTTTAAGTGGAAAGCATCTGAATAGGTATGTGAGCCTGGGAAGAAAATACATTTTGAGGGATGTAATTCGACCCATCCAAGAGATAGATTTATGATTCCATTTGTTTTTCAAGATTTTTAAGTCCATTAATAAGGGGATATAGTTGTCTTTGATAATCTGAGGTATGCTGTAAGACAGCCGAACTCCCAGATGTGTGATATGTTTATTTGTCCAAGGGAAATTATATGTTACTTTTAATTTGTGGATATAGTCTTGGTTATATCCCCACCAGTATACCTCCAGTTTTTGTTGTATTAAGTTTATAAAATGATAGATTACCAAATGTCTCGAGAATACCTAACAGATCGGGGATAGTGCGTGCTGGGTCAGTTGAGAATATAGTGATATCGTCGGTCAAACAGCGCAATTTTATGTGTCTTGCTGAATAGCGTAATTCCATCTAACTGTTTTTCCGACCGTATCTGCTCAGCTAAGGGTTCTATCGCCAAGGCAAATAGAATGGGGGATGGGGGCAGCCTTCTCTGGTTCCATTAGAAATTGCAAATGACAACGATTAGAAGCCTAACCCTTTCACTTTTGCTGTTGGCGTGGAATATAAAGCTTGGATTGTGAGGAGAGTCTCTCTGGAGAACCCAAAAGCCTCCAAGGCTTCCTAGAGATAGTCCTATCTAACCTGATCAAATGCCTTCTTGGCGTCTAGAGAGACAACCATGAAGGGTTTGTTCATTCTCATAGATTCGCAAATTATATTGATTAGGCACCTGGTATTATCTGGTCCTTCCCTATTATGGATAAACTCCACCTGATTTGGATTTATTAGATTAGGCAAAAGTTTACAAATATGGTTTGCCCTAATATTAGAATAAATTTTAATGTCTACATTAATCAGTGAGATGGGCCTATAGTTAGAACACAATGATGGGTCTTTATCTGGTTTGGGAATCATAATGATGGTGGCCTCCAATAATTCATTTTTAAAATTTCCTTCTTCCCGTGCCAAATTGAAGAATCTAAGAAGTAAGGGGGATAGTTCTTGTAGGTATGTTTTATAGAAATGGTCCGGGAATCCATCTGGCCCAGGGGCCTTAAAAGGCTTCAGTTTTTTTTACAATTTGTTTGATTTCAAGTAGTGTGAAGGGGACAGTAAGTGTACGTAACTGTTCATTTGTGAGGGTAGGTAGGTTTAGTGAATTTAGGAACATGCAAATATTGTGTGGAGGAGCGGGATTTGGATGGTCTGTGTTCTTAATATTATATAGTTGTGAGTAAAACTCTGCAAAGCTTTCACAAATTTGTGTTGGTATTCAGAAAGTCTTGGTGGCCTTGTGAATCTGATGAATACGAGAGGTGCTAGTTCGATGGTGCAGTTTATTAGGTAACATTCACCTAGTTTACGAGTTTTGTGTTATGAGTAAAAAAAGCATCGTTATGCTTTTTTACTCCTGCTGGTATTACGAGTCTTGTAGCTACAGCTGTACCACACACCTCTTTGGCCGTAACGCAATGTAACTACCGCAGCTTTTAAAAACTCTTTTTCCTATGGGACTTCCACAGCGCCGGTATTATGAGTTTGCCTGTCTGGCCAAAAAGTGAGCGGAACAGCTGATAACTACAAGATCTGTACCGCCACCTGAAAGTCAGTAGTTATGGGTTTTACGTTACAGAGCTGTACCATAAAACTCATAACTAAAGTGTTACAAAGTACACTAACACCCATAAACTACCTATTAACCCCTAAACCGAGGCCCTCCCGCACTGCAAAAACTAAAATAAAATTATTAACCCCTAATATGCCGCTCCGGACATCGCTGCCACTATAATAAACATATTAACCCCTAAACCGCCGCACTCCTGCATCGCAAACACTAGTTAAATATTATTAACCCCTAATCTGCTGCCCCAAAGTCTTCGCCACCTACATTAGTTATTAACCCCTAATCTGCCACCCCCAACAGCGTCACCACCTAACTACACTTATTAACCCTTAATCTGCTGCCCCTAACATAGTCGCCACCTACATTACAGTTATTAACCCCTAATCTGTTGCCCCCAACATCGTCGCCACCTAACTACACTTATTAACCCCTAATCTGCTGCTCCTAACATCGCCGCCACTATACTAAAGCTATTAACCCCTAAACCTAACCCTAACGTAACCCTAACACCCACTAACTTTAAACTAATTAAAATAATTACAAATAAAAATTACTATTAATACCTAAATAATTCCTATTTAAAACTAAATACCTGTAAAATAAAACCTAAGCTAGCTACAATGTAACTATTAGTTATATTGTATTTAGCTTATGTTTTATTTTTATTTCATAGGTAAGTTTGTATTTATTTTAATTAGGTAGATTAGTTATTAAATAGTTATTCACTATTTACTAACTAACTAGTTAAAATAAATACAAATTTACCTGTAAAATAAAATCCTAACCTGTCTTACAGTAAAACCTAACATTACAATACAATTAAATAATTTTAAATAGAATTATCTAAATTACAAAAAACAAAAAAACACTAAATGACACAAAATAAACAAAACATTATCAAATATGTAAACTAATTACACCTAATCTAATAGCCCTATAAAAATGAAAAAGCCCCCCAAAATAATAAAACCCCTAGCCTACAATAAACTACCAAAGGCCCTTAAAAGTGCCTTTTGCGGGGCATGGCCCCAAAGATAACAGCTCTTTTACTTGGCAATAAAAATACAAACATCCCCCCAACAGTAAAACCCACCACCCACTCAACCAAACCCCCCAAATAAAAACCTAGCTAAAAAACCTAAGCTACCCATTGCCCTGAAAAGGTGATTTGGATGGGCATTGCCCTTAAAAGGGCATTTAGCTCTTTTTCTCCCCAAACCCTAACCTAAAAATAAAACCTACCCAATAAATCCTTAAAAAAACTAAGACTAACCCGACGATCCACTTACAGTTTTCGAAAGACCGGACATCCATCCTCATCCAGCCAGTGAAGTCTTCATCCAAGCGGACAGAAGTCGTTCTCCAAGCAGCAAGAAGTCTTCATCCAGACAGCATCTTCTATCTTCTTCCATCCGGCGCGGAGCGGCTCCATCTTCAAGACATCCGGCGCGGAGCATCCTCTTCTTTCCGATGGTAAACGTAGAATGAAGGTTCCCTTTAAGGGGCATCATCCAAGATGGCGTCCCTTGAATTCCGATTGGCTGATACCATTGGAAGAAGAGGATGCTCTGCGCTGGATGTCTTGAAGATGGAGCCGGTCCGCGCCTGATGGAAGAAGATAGAAGATGCCGTATGGATGAAGACTTCTTACCGCTTGAAGGATGACTTTGCTGCTTGGAGGACGACTTCTGCCCACTTGGATGAAGACTTCGCCGGCTGGATGAGGGTGGATGTCCGGTCTTCGAAAACTGTAAGTGGATCATCGGGGGTTATTGTTAAGTTTTTTTAAGGATTTATTGGGTGTGTTTTATTTTTAGGTTAGGGTTTGGGCAGAAAAAGAGCTAAATGCCCTTTTAAGGGCAATGCCCATCCAAATGACATTTTCAGGGCAATGGGGAGCTTAGGGTTTTTAGCTAGGTTTTTATTTGGGGGGGTTGGTTGTGTGGGTGGTGGGTTTTACTGTTGGGGGGAATGTTTGTATTTTTATTGCCAGGTAAAAGAGCTGTTATCTTTGGGGCAATGTCCAGCAAAAGGCCCTTTTAAGGGCCATTTTTTTCCGTTTATTGTAGGCTAGGGGTTTTATTATTTTAGGGGGGCTTTTTTATTTTGATAGGGCTATTAGATTAGGTGCAATTATTTTAAATATTTGATAATTTCTTTTTTATTTTGTGTAATTTAGTGTTTTTTTTGTAATTTAGATAATTCTATTTAATTTATTTAATTGTATTGTAATGTTAGGTTTTACTGTAAAACAGGTTAGGGTTTTATTTTACAGGTAAATTTGTATTTATTTTAACAAGTTAGTTAGTAAAAAATGAATAACTATTTAATAACTAATCTACCTAATTAAAATAAATACAAACTTACCTGTGAAATAAAAATAAAACATACGCTAGATACAATAGAACTATTATTTAGCTAGCTTAGGTTTTATTTTACAGGTAAGTATTTAGTTTTAAATAGGAATTATTTAGGTATTAATAGTAATTTTTATTTGTAATTATTTTAATTAGTTTAAAGTTAGTGGGTGTTAGGGTTAGGGTTACGTTAGGGTTAGATTTAGCGTTAGGTTTAGGGATTAATAACTTTAGTATAGTGGCGGCGATGTTAGGGGCAGCAGATTAGGAGTTAATAAGTGTTGTTAGGTGGCGACGATGTTGGGGCAGCAGATTAGGGGTTAATAAGTGTAGTTAGGTGGCGACGATGTTGGGGGCGGCAGATTAGGGGTTAATAACTGTACTGTAGGTGGCAGCGATGTTAGGGGCAGCAGGTTAGGGGTGTTTAGACTCAAGATTTATGTTAGGGTGTTAGGTTTAAACATAAAAAAAATTCCCCATAGACTTTAATTGGGCTGCGTTATGGAGCTTTACGCTCCGTTTTTGCAGGTGTTAGGCTTTTTTTAGCCGGCTGTCCCCTTTGAAGTCTATGGGGAAATCATGCACGAGCGCGTAAAAGCAGCTCTCAGCAGCGCTGGTATTTGTGTGCGGTATGGAGCTCTAAGCTGCCATACGCCCGCAAACGCTGCCTTTTTTTATACTCATAATACCAGTGCTAGAGGGAGTACCATACCGCTAAAAAAAAGGTGCGGATGTTACTTTCCCTAGTGTTCAAAACTCGTAATCTGGGCGAAAGTGTCAGCTTTGTTACTTTTGTGATAAAAGGTTTGCTTGAGTCTGGCTAGATTTTGTTGTGATCTACGTAATTCTAATTAACTAATATGGGTTTGGATAGCAGTAATTTGTGCGATTTAGTGTTCAGAAATGACAGAGCGGTTGGAGGACTCATGTTCACTAAGTTTACTATGTGCCTGGGCTAGGGTGAGTCCAGCTAGTTTTTTCAAATGGGCCTGTCTGGGGATAATATAAATACCCTCTTATAACCTTTATTGCGCCCCAAAGAGTATCATCTTTAAATTAGCCGTTATCATTTTGCTGGATGAGTTCGGTGATGTCATGTCTTAATTCCTCCCTAAAAGGGATATCTGACAAAATATAATAGGTAGGCACCAAGAATTCTTACGTTTGGGGCTACCTGCGGTCTGAAGATCGGCCAGAACTTGGTTGTGGTCTGACCAGGGGCAGATAGAGATACGTGCTTGTCTGACCAAATCAAGAGTCTTAGCTAGGCAAACTATATGATCATGTCTAGCATATGTTTTGTGCGAGTGTGAGTAGTGGGTGTAGTCTCTGGATATTATTAAGTTTGGAGATCATTTCACCCAAAAGACAAATTGGGACATAATGGTTCTAAATTTAAGAGATAGGAGTTTAGATTGGGGGTTCTGTTTAGTAGGGGGTCACTGTTTTCCTGTCCACTGTACTATCCCAAGTCATGTTAAAGTCACCTGCTAAGATTACTCTTCCTTGTCTGAACTGTTCCACTACCTGTAGGACTTTCCTACTGGTATATAGATTGACGAGTATTGGGTAAGTAAACTGAGACCAATGTGTGTAGTATGTGGTCTAATCTGCAGATTAGGATCGTGTATCTAGCTTGAGTGTCATTGATTACCTGTATCTGTTCAACTGCTAGTCTCTTATGTATCATAATGGCTGTCCCCCTAGTTTTTTTGGTGCATGGAGAGTGTTGGATGGTTGTGTAAGTATGGGAGTGGAATCTGTGGGGAGTAGCTGACTGCCAATGGGTTTCCTGGAGAAACACTCAATCCGGGCAGTGGAATTTGAGGGAACGAGTTAGTAGGCTATGCTTAAAAGGAGAATTAAGGCCTCTAGTATTATGGGTCATAAATCTAAGATAATCCATTTGTGTATGGTTAAGCTTAGGGGTAGAATGGGTCATATTATCATGGGTAGGGAGGTTCAATATTAATGGCGTGAATAAACTAAAGGTTGGGGGGGAAGCGGATAGGGGGTGTTAGGCGAAGTCTCAAACTAAAGCAATGTATCTATGGTGTGAGGTGGAAATAATCCACCTGGGTGGAACCCTGGCATGGGCTTCCTTACGAGGGGGGAGTTAGAATAGATAGAGTAGGAAAGAGCTGTTGATACCAGCCCTGCTCCAGAGTACAAACAGTATAATGCATAGAAACAGTTTTATAAACTAAACTTATTTGCAAAAACAGCATTTACTAAACGACATTAGTTGTCTGTTGTATAGAAGAAACATCTTTGACCCTCTATCTGGGTAAATAAACCTCAAACATGGCACTGTGTCAACCCTGCTCCAACACAAAAAGAAAAAACGGCAAGAAGAACAGTGTGACCAACTAACCTGGTCAGTTTAACTTACAAATTAGAACAACATTTTTATATCTGGACAATACCAGAAAATTTTTTACAGAAGCGGTCTCATTGCCCTATTGGAGCATGTTGGCCCTATGGTGGAGGATGTCATAAAACAACCATGCAGAGCCTAAGTTCATGATGGAAGAGTGTAAGGCCTTGAAGATTCTTGATTTTGTAAGGTTTTTTGCCTCTTCGACCTCTGATCTTTGGTAGACCATTCAGGTGCAGATGCACGTAGTTTTAGCTGTGTTGTGGAATGAGCCTGTGGTGCTTCACTTTGGAGGCCCCACTGTAATATAAGGGTGTTGCCTTGGGGTAAGGTGGACACTACGTGTGTTTGGTTGTCCCTTGAGATTATTAGTATAGTGGGACATCCCCATCTGTATTTTATATTTGCTCTTCGAAGCACTGAGGTGATTGGCTGGAATTGTCTGCGTTGCTGAAGCGTGTTTGCAGACAGGTCTGGTAGCAACTGAATGGCTGTAAATTTCCCTGAAAGCTCTGTTTTTCTGAAAGCAGCCTGCATTAGTTTGTCCTTAAACAAGAAACTGTGGAAGCAGATGATCACATCTCTTGGCTTGTCTTGTGAAACTGTTCTCGGACGTAGTGCTCTGTGAGCCCTTTCCATAGTAGATGTCATACCTTCAATGGGGCCCAAAAGTTCACTAAAGAGCTCCTTTAGGTATCCCTGGAGGTCTGACTGCTGTACATATTCTGGTACCCCACGAAACCTTACATTGTTTCTGCAGGCCCTATCTTCTACATCTGCTAACTTAAATTCAACTTGTATTAATTGGTCAGCCAAGGATTCCGAGTATGTTAAGAGATGCGATTGGTCTGTGGCCATATCGTCCTGTTTACATTCCAAAGCATCTACTCTCTCCCCTATTTCAGAGATGTCTTTCTTTAGTTCAGCGAAGCTTCTTTGTATCTCTTGGGTAATAGAGCATGTTTGCAGGGCAAGCATTTTCTTTAGTGTTGTTTCGGTGATGAAATGCTGAGATTGTGTCGGGAGGCGTAAGCTAGAGTGAGAGCCTTCTACGGATTCTGAGTCACTTAGACCTTTATTAGATGGCTGAGAAAAGTGGTCAAAAACCATCTTTTTATATATATTTAGAGGTCTTCCCCTGTCTTCTGAAGGTGTGAGGCATTTTCTAGTTAAGAGTCACAGGTGAGGTAAGTTCAGGCTCAGTAGCTATGACAAGAGAGATTGTGTCCAAGTACGTTTAGTTGACAGAACAGAGATATACTATTTATTCAGGCTACCATGAGTGTTGAAGCAGGGCTGGATATACCACCCCTCCATGCTTTCAAAGGGAGTAGGTTAGAATCTTACTACAAGGACCAGGTGAAACAGACCCAGACTCGTAGGGAGGGATAAAGTTAAGAATATGTTGGTTTGGTTCTAATTAGTCTGGGGAGATTAAAATATATATACTAGTTTGTTAACCTGAATGAGGGCTGTCGCCTAGATTGGGAGACTATATATGGTGAATGCAGAGTTGATGGAGGGATGGTGCCAGGAAAACACCCCAAAACGGGGTCAGATCACAAACCAAAACAATACAATAGTATGGTATGTATATATTAATTTAAATTGTTGGTTAATGGACAAGAGCACCTCCAGCTCAAAAGAAGGGTGCAGTTCGGTATGCCAAGCTAAAGTGATCAAACCAGTCCAGTTCAAGATCAACAGAAAGAGGAGAAACCAAAAATAGAATAACCATTACAGGAGATGTAATTTATCAATATATAAGGAAATTAATAGAAGATCAGAGTTGGAACCTGTCCCTTACCTGAGGGAAGGAGTGGATACGACCTAAAAGGAAAGGGGAAGTGACCCACCTAGACAAGCTAGGCAGGAAAGGGGGAGGTAGGAGGTGGTCCAAGTGGAGGGAAATTAGTTAGTTTTAGGCACAAAAAAAGGCAACCCACAGGCTATATAAGTCAAAGCAGGCTGGTCCACTGTCAGCCAGCCCTTCGTGTTAGTATCAATCCATCCACTGGAAAATGCATTGCAGATCATTGTGTCAATATGTTGTTTCAGTCTGATGGTGGGACCCCCAGAGAGAATTTTATATGTCTGTGTGTCGGAAAGTTGTTTCAGGATCTTGTCCTTATATTTATGATAGTCCTGGATAACAACTGCTCCACCCTTATCAGCTGGGCAAATCACAATCCCAGTGTTCCTTGACAATTGGGTCACTGCTTCCCTTTAATCCCGAGTGAAGTTATTTTTAAAGGGTGTGCTCTTACACTGTTCCCATTCTTGTTGGCTTTTTCTGATCCCTGTTTGCACAATAAAAGTTTTTTTTGCACCAGCTGGAACATTTCTGTTTTCTTCATATCTATGCTGGGCTTGGTGAGCCTGTTCCTGGCTGTGCAGTGAGTGTTGTGTTTCATGCTACATTGTTGCAGTACCCATTCTTGTTGTGTCAACCTAGTGAAGGTGTGTATGCTGGGGTGGATAATTGCAGGATCAAAGGTACTGCAAAGTTTGAATGGACTGATGTTATCATCCTTCATAGTATTTTGAAAGTGATCACCCAACTTCAGTTGACATTGGAACTTCATATTGTCTATGAACAGGTTAAAATCATCCATATGAGATGTAGGGACATAAGAGAGTCCTTTATTTAAAACATTTCTTTCAAGGTCAGTCATAGTGTGAGAGCTGATATTGACCACTATATCCTCCTGTAGCGTTGTTGAAATGGGGGCCTTCCTTCAAAAGCCTCCCCTACTCGCATGTGGTCTGTGCCCTGTCTTCATTGTGCTGACCGTGTGGTAACCCCTAAAAAGACTGTGATGTTTGCGCTTGTTGCATGGCTTGGGTTTCTGTGGTCTCTGGGTCAGAGCCCGAGCTGGTATCCACTGTGGTGAGCCTCTGTTGTGTATAGAACCGCTGTCTCCTCTGCCTTCTTGCAGGGTATCTGGTGCACTCTTCTGGGCCCCGGGTCCACCTGAATGCTCTCTTGTCCCTATAGTCCTCCATCACATATGTCAGGTTTTTTTTTAATACCACCACGGCTGTATTGTATTCCTTCTGTGTATTCAGTTTTTCAAGACAATTTTCACTTGTGTCCTGTTGTAAAATAGGTTCTTACAAATTGCCAAACAGTTCCAGTTCAGTTTGTTTGTTAAGCAGCAAAAAACGTTACCTCCTCAGCTACCAGTAACATTAAGTCCAGCAAACATTTGTTTAACACTGCACACCATTGCTTGCAGAAGTCAGGATTAGAGCGTCCAATCGTAGGAACATTCTTAATCCTACAGCCTCTAGGTATCAAACGTTTCCTGAAATATTCAGAGATGTAAGTTCCATGTAGTTGTAGATCCACTTCTTTTTGTTTCAGTTTCAATTTTTGCAGGAAGATGGTTTGTGCTGTTTCATCAACAGTAGTTGGTAGTTCTGATATAAAGAGAATCCTTGCTGCATCTCCCTCTGTGAGGGAAGGTGTCTCTGCTCCCTCTATGTCAGCTGGGATGGCAGGGATAATTGCACTCAAGAAAGGAAAGATGGCGCTTACCAATTGTGGGTGTCCATGTAAAGGAGCAACATTGTCTTCAACGACAGCACAGGTCTGTGTAATCCAGCCTACAGCAAGTGTAGCCCAGGAAGACATTGCTCCATTAAAGGCACACACTGTATACAGGAAAATCAAAAGCACTCAGAAGCAGCCATGCAAATGTAAAAAACTGCTGACAAGTCACCTTCAGCTTTAGTAAATAAAAAGTGGTTGCTTTATTTGGAACACGTTTTAAAAACAAAAAGGAGCCTCAGGTCCACGGATGCAAGGAAAAGGTCACAGCAATGAAACCGCAGACATGTTTTGCGTGGTACTCCAGGCTTGATCACTCCTGTCAGATCGCTGTGTCCATGTCCTCTATTTAAAGAGACATCAATTTACAAATTTAAAATCAAAAAGTTAACCCTTTCCTGCTTAGAAAGATAGCTTGTAGGCCTAGCTTGGCTCGCAGTGGTATCCATGATGGGATTAAGTATACTTGTGCACACCCAAAAATTGTGCAAGTTGGTTCAGTGCAGTCGTGGGATGGTGCAGTGTGGAGGGTCAAATCGATTACAAATTGTGGGTGCACTGCTCCCCAGTCCAGCAGACTGGCGTCCATTGTCACGATCACCCAGGAAGGTCTCCAAAAGCATGTGCCCTGAGACAGATGTTCCTGAGAAATCCACCACTGGAGAGAGTCACCTGATGACTGATCTAACTCTATTTTCTGAGATAGATCCGCATGGTCACCATTCCTTTGTCTGAGCATGCACAACTGAAGAGCTCTCAAATGGAATTGAGCAAAAGGAATGATATCCATGGAAGCCACTGCCACAAGAAGCCACATCAGACTGATGACCTCCATACATTGAGCCACTGAAGGATAAGCAGTAGCCTGAAGAGAGAGGCAAATTATTTTTTTTACCTGACCAGAAAAATCTTCATCAATAGAGAATCTATTATGGTCCCTAAGAACAATTGTCATGGCTCAGCCTGGAATTGAAACTGGGACCTGTCTCTATTTCTGCTGTTGTTATTTACCAGCCTGTTGTTTTACCACTATGCCACCAGATGGCTTGATCACAGGAAAGGAATATTGTGTTTTTCTGTTTGCTGCAACTTTGGCTCTCTGGCGCCACCTGCTTGCCAGCTGAAATAAATAATTTAATCAGCAGCCTGCTTTATCTGGGAGGTTTGTTTGCAATTCTGTGTTTTCACATTAAGAGTGATACTCTGAAAGACTCTCTGCTCCTGTATCCTGTGTGAAATACAGATTTGTTGGATTTCCTGGTTCCTAATTACTGACTACTCTTCTGGATAATCCCTTGGCACTGTGTTTCATTTTTGGACTGATTTCCTGGCAATTGAGCTTGCCTAAAACTTTCTTTCCTAAGGACTGACTCAGGTACTTTTGCTTGCTTGTTTCCTGATACTACAAAGTTCCAATTGCAGTTTATGCAAATATCCTGTTTGTTTCTACAAAGTTCCAATTGCAGTCTATGCAAATATCCTGTTTGTTTCTACAAAGTTCCAATTGCAGTCTATGCAAATATCCTGTTTGTTTCTACAAAGTTCCAAATTGCAGTTTATGCAAATATCCTGTTTGTTTCTACAAAGTTCCAATTGCAGTCTATGCAAATATCCTGATTGTTATTACAAAGCTCTGCATTCCTGCTTGTTATTACAAAGCTCTGCTTTCCTGAGTGTTATTACACAGTTCCAGTCTACAGCATATGCAAATATCCTGTTTGTTATTACAAAGCACTGCATTCCTGCTTGTTATTACAAAGCTCTGCTTTCCTGAGTGTTATTACACAGTTCCAGTCTACAGCATATGCAAATATCCTGTTTGTTATTACAAAGCTCTGCATTCCTGCTTGTTATTACAAAGCTCTGCTTTCCTGAGTGTTATTACACAGTTCCAGTCTACAGCATATGCAAATATCCTGTTTGTTATTACAAAGCTCTGCATCTCTGCCTGTTATTACAAAGAACTGTATTCCTGCCTAATACTACAACCTATAGACTTTGTCTTATCTAATTGCATATCTCTACATTGCTTTATCCTATAAATAAACCATCTCCTTTATTTCCTAAAACGTTGTACCTGTTTAATTATGCCTAAAAGGAAAGACTCACGCAGACAAAACACAACATTAACCCCAAAACCTGACACCTCTGCACAACAGCTCCTTACTCCTGAACCTGCTCCCTTGCAGAGTATGACAACAATACTCTTGTAGCGGGGGAAAGGGAGCTTTTTTCCAGATTCAAATTCCATCCGTGGGAGTGAAGAAAAGACAACAATATCTCTGTGTGAGATTTTGCTTGTTGAAAAGAAAGCGCATGAACCAATAGGTCGCCAGGTAGGGTGCCACAGCAATTTCACAAGAACAGATTACTGCCAAAATAGGCCCCAGAACCTTTGAAAAAATCCTGGAAATGTTTGTCCAGAAAGGCAAATCTCAGGAATCTGTGAAGATACACATCCTTTAGGTCTATGGTTGTCATGAACTGACCCTCTTGTACTAAAGGAAGAATGGATAGTCTTAAAGGATGGAACTTTGAGAAACTTGTTTAGACACTTCAAGTCTAGAATGGGACAGCCAGTTCCCTCTTTTTTGGGAACCACAAATAGGTTTGAGTAGAACCCGAGACCCTGTTCCTGCACTGGAACTGGAACTATCATTCCCAGGGAGGAAAGATGTTTTATACATTTCAGGAATGCCTCTTTCTTTATCTGGTTCGCAGATAATATTGAGAGATGGAATCTGCCTCTGGGAGGAAAAGTCTTGAATTCCAATTTGTAACCCTGGAATACTATGTCCACAGTCCAGGGATCTGGGACATCTCATATCCAGGCTTGAGAGAACTTAGAAAGTCTGCCACCCACCTGATCCGATCCCAGATCGGGGGCAAACCCTTCATGCTGATTTGCAATCAGCTGCGGGTTTCTTTGATTGTTTCCCCGTGTTCCAAGACTGATTGGGTTTCCAAGAAGACTTGGATTGTTCCTGCTTAAAAGAAGGGGAAGGCTTTCCTCTGAAGTTAGGAAAGGAACGAAAATTACTCTGACGTCCTTTAGGCGTATTCTTCTTATCTTGAGGTAGAAAAGACTCTTTTCCACCAATAATATCAGAGATAATTTCTGCCAAACCAGGTCCAAACAAGGTTTTACCCTTGTAAGGAATCGCCAGAAGCTTGACTTTAGAGGAAACTTTCGCAGACCAGGATTTCAACCATAATGCCCTGCGGGCTAGGACAACAAAACTAGACATTTTAGCTCCTAGTCTAACAACCTGTAAAATGGCATATGCAATAAAGGAACTGGCCAATTTAAGAGCTTTAATCCTATCTTGAATTTCATCCAAGGAAGTCTCTACTTGAAGAGAATCAGACAAGGCGTCGAACCAATAAGATGTCGCACTAGTCACAGTGGCAATACACACTGCAGGTTGCCATTGGAGACCTTGATGAACATAAATCTTTTTCAAATAAGCCTCCAGCTTCTTGTCCATCGTATCCTTAAAAGAGCAGCTATCCTCAATAGGAATAGTGGTTCTCTTAGCCAGAGTGGAAATGGCCCCTTCAACTTTGGGTACAGAATACCAAGGGTCTTTAATGGAGTCCTCGACAGGAAACATTTTCTTAAAAATGGGAGACGGGGAAAAAGACACCCCTGGTTTCTCCCATTTCTGTGAGATAATCTCCTTAGCACGGTCTGGCACAGGACTGAAGGATACCACCTCCATCTCAGAAGAAGGAATTATACTGTCCGAATCTGAGATTTCACCCTCAAAGTCCTGATGGCTCTTCCTCATCAGACTTATGAGAAAGGCCAACTTTGGAAGCAGAACCAGGGACAGACACCTTACTTTCTGAATTTCTAGATTTCCTCTTGCCTTTTTCCTGTAATCTGGGAATGGCAGCTAATGCTGCAGATACCGCTGAAGATACCTGGACTTTTAAATAAACTCCACTAGGAGTTATAGAGAAACCGCAGGGCACTGCATGTGACACAATTGAGGCTTGGCACGTAGCAGGAGAAAGCTGAGGTATTATTTTAACAGCATCATCCTGAGAGATATTAGGCTAAAAAATGTTACCTTTATTTTGCAAGGTTTTCTTGACACATGAGGAACACAATTGCATAGGAGCTGCAATTTGTGCATCTAAACATTCTAAGCATTAATTCATGAGAGCAGGCTCTTGCTCCATATCAGACATGTTGTGAAACAGTAAATAAA
The DNA here is from genome assembly GCF_027579735.1 of Bombina bombina. NCBI lineage: Eukaryota > Metazoa > Chordata > Amphibia > Anura > Bombinatoridae > Bombina > Bombina bombina. The sequence goes on along the minus strand of NC_069503.1, from coordinate 57,133,922 downwards.
CTTGTACAGATAAGTTTCAAAGATTTTAATATTCAATTAAAATAAGCCAAAGAAGGGGAGGCGGAGCTAGCCAGCAACAGGAGAAGACGCAGTTTGTTGAAGCTTTGCTTAAATAATACTAATAATTGGCCATAAAGGAGGTATTTTCAGTTGAATCTGCCCAAATCTCAAGCCCTGGGCACTTGTATATGGGGGAGAATTGTTTTTTATAAAAATTTGCAAGTTTTGGAGGAGATCGTTTGGGCCAGGTTCACAGAACCAGAGAAAAAGTAGGAAAGGCCGCGGCTGCGGCCTACACCGGACCTCAGATCGAGGTTCATCACCGGCGAATAAGGAGAAAATTTTGACTGTCTCGGATCTAAGGGCTTCATTAAACATATACCAGAGGATTGGGGTAAGAGCCCACTACTTTTATTCCCAATTTTTGATTGAAAGAGACAAAACAGCTTAGTGATTACAGAGTTAAGCTACGCTTATCTAATAGCAACCGGAGGTGCAGCACAGTTAAGATATACTGGGGGAGACATCTGGCTTGTTCTGGGGACCTTCAAATCATAAAAATTTCATTGATTGAGTGGCAAGGAGCTATAGGAGAGGGGCCTGTGGCGGGAAAGTCGCCATTTTCTCTCTTTCCTGTACATATAATTTCAACATCCAAAGCCCAAAAAATTTGCAAGAGTATTGATGGTGTCTGGGGTACTAACCTATATAAACTTTCTATGTTATCACCAAAAAGACTGCTAATCTGACAGCCTATGCTGCAGTATAACATACCCTAGTGCAGCAGCTTTGAGTTCCTGGAACTTTGAAAATAACTAGATTTTTTTTTATTTTTTTTTTATATATCTTTATTCATAGCCGATAAATACAATTAACAGAAAATCACTTTTGTTGTCATATATAAGCAAAACTACAAAAATAATTTAACAGATATAACAAGCCAGCATATGACAATGATTTCTCGGCATTTTTTGTAACTGGCTCCTGACAGCACATTGCTGAGAGGAGGCTCAGAAGGAAATAATAAAAAGAAGAAGAGAAGAAAAAAAACACAAAAAAAAACGGGAAAACCCCCTCCTTCCCCTGATCCCTGATACGATTAATACTGAATTTCAGCAGCATTTGATATCCATGAATGTGGAAACAGGTCTAATATAACCATTTCTGCAAAACTAACTGAGGACAGGAAAGGTGCTAGAATCTGTTTTTGTATAGGTATAAGATAAGAATTAATAATGGGATACCAACCAAATAAAAAAATTTTAATTCTAGTTTCTGAAGCATCCTGTAGATGGTATGATTCGAAAATAATTTGATCTTGAATGACATGTAGAATCTCAGAGAATACAGGCCCTTTTTTTGCTTTCCATTTTTTAGAATACTCTGTCTTACCGCTAATATTAAAGTATTCAATGAACGAGCCCAATACCTATCTTGACTACTTGAGGACTCAATCAATAGGATAATATCCTGGAACGTAAGAGAGATAGATATCCCGTGAATGTTATTAAACCAATATATAAGTTTCAACCAGAGCTGATTTATCCCAGGGCATGCCCAGAACATATGCAATAGATCTCCTTCCCTGTACGCACATTTTGGACAGCAAGCTGATCTAGATGGATAAAGCCGGGCAAGTTTAGCTGGATAAAAATAAAAATTTATAAGTTTCATATGAGATTCCTTCCACATTGAGGGGACTTTACACCTATCCAGTGTCTTGAAACTCTGTATGATTCTATCCTGATCTATATCTGAGATTGACCTGCTCCAAAGATTATTGATCTTATTTAAAACACCTTGAGTTTGCTTTGAGAGCATGATGTCATATATTAATGAGATTGAAGTGACACCCGCCACAAATCTCTGTACTAAAACCCTGACATCGGACCATGCAATAGATATGGGGAACTTCCAGTCCTGTGTCACAATAAAATGTCGTACCTGAAAAAACGCAAATAAATCTGCTCTGGGTAACTGATAAAGAGAAAACAAAGTTTCTCCCGCTAGAACTAGATCGTCTGAGCCAACTAATTGACAAATCCGACTTAAACCCTTTTCAGCCCAGATCTTGAAAGTATTTTGGTACATACCAGGAGAAAATAAGGGGTTACCCCGAATAGGAAGAAATTCTGAGAAAGAGAAATCTATTTACAAAAATTTACAAAATTTATGCCATGCCAGAACTATATTCTTGAATGTTATAAGTGAAGAAACATTAGAAGGTAATTGTCGCGGCTCACAGTGTAATATAGCTGATAGTGCGAAGGGGTGTATCAAAAGAGACTCCTGTGCAAAAGAGGAGAATATATCTGTTCTTGCCAGCCAATCAATTGCAATTTTTACCAACGCTGCAATATTATATAAACTGATGTCTGGAAGTGATAAACCACCAGCCCATGATTTCTGCATTAACCTGGATAATGCAATACGTGGTTTTTTATTTTGCCAAATAAATTTAGAAAAATGGCAGTACAATTTTCTTCGATCCTGGTTAGTTATAAATAAAGGCAGATTTTGAATTGGATAAAGAAGGCGTGGAAAGATAATGGTTTTAATCAAGTTCACTCTCGCCGTTAATGATATAGGAAGAGAGGTCCATAATTGCAAATCTAATTTAATTTTTTGAAGTAAAGGAACATAATTATCTATTTACCAATGCTTCGGATTCTTATGTAATACAAGACCCAAATATTTAACAGAATCTACCTCTTTAAATGGATTGTTAGGGTACCTCGATGCTACTTTCCCTATAAACATCAATTCACTTTTTTCCGTATTCACTTTATAGCCTGAAAATGAGCTGAATTCTTCTAATAACTGCATCAAAATAGGAATAGATTGCTGTGTATTTTCTAGAAATACTAGAACATCATCCGCATATAACAACGTATTTAAATGAAGAGACCCTATTGCAATCCCTGTTAGACTGTTTCTTAATCTTATCGCAAGTGGCTCAAGTGCTGTATTAAACAGCAAGGGGGACAATGGGCATCCTTGCCGTGTACCTCGCTGCAATGTTATTTTAGGCGAGATCATCCCATTTACTAATATATATGATATGGGCTTTGAGTAGATTCTATGAATAAATTGCAGGAAATTCCCGTTGATCCCAAATTTCCCAAGTGAAATAAAAAGATGCTCCCATACTATGGAGTCAAACGCTTTGACTGCGTCTAATGTAAGGACTTCGCCTACTTGCACTGGTTTTTTGCTCCTCATTCCATGCAAAATCTAACAATGTAGTTAATTTCCGTATATTTTTAGAGGCATTCCTGTTGATCATGAACCCCATCTGGTCAGAATGAATAAGTTTCTGTAGACAAGATGATAATATGTCCGCTAAGATAGAGGCTAAAATCTTATAATCAGAATTTAAAACCGATATCGGCCTATAAGAGCCTGGGTCCTCCGCATCTTTCCCCTTTTTTAATATAAGAGAGATGTTGGCCATTGAAAAATAGGATGATATTGGTTTATCTAGTGTATAATACTCATTAAATAAATTCTCTAATACTGGTAATAAATCTTCCTTAAGACATTTATAGAATTCCGCAGGTAATCCATCTGGGCCTGGAGCTTTATTAGGTTTCAGTTTATCAATGGCCTTACTAATTTCTACTCTAGTTATATGATCATTTAACATTGTTAAATCTTCAATCTGAATCTTAGGCGTAACCACTTTAGACCAAAATACCTCTTGAATATCAGGGTTAGTCTTAACTGGAGAATATATATATTGATAGTAAGAGGCAAAAACCTTACAAATTTCCGAAGTTTCCATATGTCTGGTCTTATTATCTTTAATGACCGGTATAAGATTTTTTTTTCTTCCTATTTTTAGTAAGATTAGCCAGATGTTTGGCCGAGCAACCATGGAACCCCTTGTAATGCCGATTTATTCTAATTTCCTCTGTTTGGGATTGCTGTTTTAGAAAGAGATCTCTCTCCTTTCTAATGGCAATATAGTCGTCCCAATTATTCTGTGAGGGAACATTCTGTACTAATATATAAGCATTCTTCACTCTCTTGGCCAAAGTGACCTCCCGTGATTTAATCTTCTTCCCGCGAATATTTAAATAGGCCATAATCTCGCCTCTTAGAACCGTCTTAGAGGCCTCCCAAAAAGTTTCAACTTTATTTCTGTATTCAATGTTATTGGAACCATACTCCTGCCATTTTGATTGTAGCCACAACCGAAACCTAGGCTCAGAACATAAATAGCGGGGAAAGCAAAATACAGATTTCTGAACCTTATCTTTTTTAAATGATGGGAATATTAATGAGATTATTGCATGGTCCGATATCAGGATCTCCCTTATCTCAGCCTTTGATTGCCAGATAGATAACGACTCAGAGACCAAAAATAGGTCAATCCTAGAAAATGTCTTATGACCTTTAGATTCACATGTGTATACTGAAATGTCGGGGTTTTGAATTCGCCAGATATCTGTTAATTTTAATTTATAGCAGAATCTCTGAAAGTATTTAGCACTTTGTCTATTACTATCTATATTTTTGCGTGAAAACCTGTCTATTAAAGGGTCTAATGTCATGTTAAAATCTCCACATAAAATTAAATTATTCCCTATGAACGGAAATAACTTGTTTTGGATATTTTCCCAAAAAACTAATGAAAGTTTATTAGGAGCATAAATACTGCAGATTATAAATTTTATGTTTTTAACCATTATTTGAAGTAAGATAAATCTGGCCTCGACATCAACCTCTATTTTTATAATCTTGTAGTCTAATTGTTTGTGCAGTAGTATTGCTACTCCGCACTTTTTATTAGAACCATTGGTGGAGATTACCTCCCCGACCCATTTGATCTTAAGTTTAACTGCTTCTATCTCATTAAGGTGTGTTTCTTGTAGACAAACCAGATCAGGCTGCAGCCCAGCTAAGGTTTTAACAATCAATTTACGTTTCACTGGTGAACTAAAAAATAACTAGATTTATATCTCTTTCTCCCCCCCCCTTTCCTGCCATCCTCAGTGGTGGTGGGTCATACCCCCAATTCCTTACTCCGTGATCTTCCTGTGAGGACAAAGCTCCTGGGGAGAGAGATTATATGGCAGGACAAGCCTAAATAATTTATAATACCTGAGAGGAGTGTTTGTAGCAGTTAAAGGACTTTACAGATATTGGTTATTCCCTTCCTGGAATGATAATCTAAAACTATACAAATATGTCAGATGTTAAACAACACAATGTACAGGGTGACTAGAATAGAGTACAATACTCCCCTCTTAAATGACCGCTGCTCTCTAACAGTCTCTCCCAACCGGACTGTGAGTAGAAAGTGAATCGGATATATAGAGGCGCTGATCTTGAATCTCGTGTATATGGACGTACACACTGAAGAAAGAAAAACTTGGCTTGTGATTTGCAGAAGTTAACAACAAATTAATGTGCAGTATACTCACTCCGAAAAATTCAGAGTTCAGCTTCTTCGAAAGGTTTTTCTGTCTCAACTTTCCCAATTTCCACACTGTATTTGTGTCTGTGGATAATGAAAATTGCACTGCAGGTAATTGAATCTTTTGCTTGATAAAAAGTGCAATATACTCACTCCGATAAATTTCGGAATCCGGCTCCTCAGAACGTATTGTATAGTTTGAAATTACTTCCAAAAAGGCAGCAAAAATACTTGTTGTGGTAAAAAACAAATATTTATTAAAATATTTATTAAAACATAATAAAATGCTCTTATTTATCTTGGCTCTACGCGTTTCAACGACAGTGTCGTCTTTTTCAAGAGCAGTAAAAACAATTCCAATTCCAATATTTTAATAAATATTTGTTTTTTACCACAACAAGTATTTTTGCTGCCTTTTTGGAAGTAATTTCAAACTATACAATACGTTCTGAGGAGCCGGATTCCGAAATTTATCGGAGTGAGTATATTGCACTTTTTATCAAGCAAAAGATTCAATTACCTGCAGTGCAATTTTCATTATCCACAGACACAAATACAGTGTGGAAATTGGGAAAGTTGAGACAGAAAAACCTTTCGAAGAAGCTGAACTCTGAATTTTTCGGAGTGAGTATACTGCACATTAATTTGTTGTTAACTTCTGCAAATCACAAGCCAAGTTTTTCTTTCTTCAGTGTGTACGTCCATATACACGAGATTCAAGATCAGCGCCTCTATATATCCGATTCATATTCCCTTCCTGGCCCTGCAGGAGTTAGTTGGGACTGGGATACCGAGGGAGTAACACTCAATGAGCCTTAAAAACTGGCACCCTCTAGGTACATGCTGATTCATATGCTGCAACCTGCTGAATATATAGGCATGGAGCTGAATTAAAAACATATCTTACAGACGGACTGAGTGGGAACCCTTTCATATGCATTTATTATAATTATTCTAAATTTTGTGGTCTGCCAGTGCTCTGTCAATAATTATTGATCTCCGGTTTTTGTTTTCTGCTGTGATCTGCCTAGTTTGCTATGATGAAAGGAAGAAATCAATCAGTTAAAGACTGTCTCTCTAGATCTCAGCTAAAAAAGAAACAAAGTGCTGTGGAACCTTCTGTAGATGCTGATTCACAACCATCCTCTTCAAAAAAAAACCCATACAGCTTCAGAGGGGGGTTCACAGAGTGGTGACCTCCTCTTACAGATTAAGCAAATGTTTAAGGAAGAGATGAGGGCAGCTCTCTCGGAATTAAAACAAGACATATCAGAAATTGGAGCTAGAACGGCAACATTGGAAGACAAAATGGATGATATTGCAGAAGAAATACCCAATTTGCAAAACACTATACAAACACAACAAGAGCGGATACAGAGGCTGGAGGATGCGTTAGAGGATTTGGAGAACAGATCCAGAAGATCTAATATTAGAATTCGAAACCTGCCAGAATCATACAACAACCTACCAGATACATTATTGAAACTATTTCAACAATTACTGCCGGATACAGATCCTTCACTGTTTCTGATGCACAGAGCACTGGCCACACCACCTACAACAGTGACAGCAAGAGATGTGATCATCAAGTTACACTATTATCATATCAAGGATCAAATCATGCAAGCAGTACGCAATGTACACAGAATAACCTTTGAAGGTCATGCCTTGCAGCTATTCACAGACCTCTCGCCAACCACCCTTAGGAGGAGAAGAGAGCTTAAACCAGTGGTTTCGGTGTTAATAAAGGCACAGATCAAATATCGTTGGGGTTTCCCATTCAAGCTTATTTTCATGTATGAGAAGTCTTCATACTCCTGCTCATCTCTCTCGGAAGGACAAAGCATTTTGGGGAAACTGAAGCTAGAGAACATCAATGACACAGAGACTTCTTCCCCAAAGCCTCAGCTTAAAGCAATTACGAAAGAATGGACATCTGTGGGCAAGATTGGCAAAAATGCTCTGCCTAGCAGGATTCCGGAGAGCCCTACCTGAGGAGAGTAGTTGGGGACACTTCTGTTACCCATTGTCGATGCTTTAATTACTAATTCTTCATGAGTAGAGAAGCTAATAAAGAGTGACTAGTGTTCTTACTTTTTATTCAGTTCACTGGTTCAGCCTGGAGTTCCTGGTGGACTTCATTCTTGATAACCCTCTTGCTGGACCTTTTTCCTTGTCTTCCCTTTCCCCTTTCCCTTCCCACTGAGTCCGCTAACAGTTTTCTTACAGGTTTTCCCTGGTTGTTTTTTGTTTTCTTTTGTTATGCTCGTAAACCCGGATATCGGGTTACAAATAATGTTGATTATATATTCAGTTCTACAGTTTCATGTTATTGTTGGCAATGTTTATTGTTTTTTCCTCGGCAGGTCAAGGTCTTCACAGTCGTTGGTTTTCAGGTACCGAATGTATAAGATTGTATTTAGGGTCCACTCCTTATCTTGTTCATTTCATGCAAGTTCTCGTCTCCTGTTAGGGAGAGGTGAACTACGGTTATTTAAAAAAATGTCTAGCAATGTACACATGTTGAAAGCGAATATTAATCGTTACATATATGTCACTTAAGGTGCTTACGCATAATGTTAAAGGTCTGCATTCCAATGTAAAAAGGCGAAAAAGCCATTAACATGTACAAATCCCTAGGGGCACACATTATTTTCATGCAGGAGACACATTTCACCAAGACTGCAACCCCTAAATATTGGGCAGAGCGTATTCGTTGCAATATCATGCCACTTGTAGTAGGAAAAAGTGTGGTGTCTCTATACTTATGCACAATAATATCAATTTCCAGGAAGAAGAGGCTTTTATAGATACACAGGGTAGATACATAATTCTTAGAGGTAAAATCCATGACACCCCAGTTGTAATAGGTAACATCTATGCCCCTAATGAATCTCAAGCCCCGTTCTTGGTTAAAATCAGTAGGTTATTAACGTACTGGAAACAGTACAGGCTAATCATTGGGGGAGATTTCAACATGATAGTAGATCCGGAAATGGACAGATCAGGGATGAGATCAGTATCTCAAACACAGAAATTTAGAAAAGTACTGTATGATTTTTTGTTAGATCATAACCTATTAGATAGTTGGAGAGTTCAGAATGGGAAAAATAGGGACTATACCTTTTATTCCTCAGCCCATAAGGTCTATTCAAGAATTGACCATATTCTGGTGAGCCAAATATTGGCGCCATTAATTATGAAATCAGACATAATAGTTAGCACTTGGTCAGACCATAATGTGGTTTTAACGTCACTTTCAGGCTTAATAGATCCGCTTAGAAATAAGAGTTGGCACTTAAACCCTACCCTTTTCAGATAAATTATTCCTAGAGTTTTTGAGGAAGGAAATTGGAGCTTTTATTGGTTCCAATCAGCAGTCAGTAGAAAATCCGTCCTATGTGTGGGGGGCGCTTAAGGCCTTTACCAGAGGCATATTAATTAGAGAATCTAGCTCTAAATTAAAGGCGGCACATACCTATGGTGAGAGACTGAAGGAAGACATTAAGCAACTACACGTTCATCACTGCACTACTCAGAGCGCAAACACGCTCAAAAGATTAAATGAGAAAAGGGAGGAGCTAGATAAATTGTTGTCCCAGGAAGCATCTAGATCCCTAAAACTTATTGACACACAGTATTTCATTCACGCTAACAAGCCGGATAGAATGTTAGTTTGTAGACTGAAAGATATGACACAGCTCACAACGATACCACAGTTGCAGAAACCAGATGGTTCTACCACTAATCATCCACAAACTATAGCAGATACATTTGCGTCATATTACCAATCACTATATGCCCTCCCTCGGGTAGACAGGAATACCCGACAATTTGAAAACTGCCAGGAATTTTTGGGTCATGGTGACCTGCCTAAGCTTGATGCAGATGATGTAGATGGACTAAATGCACCTATCACTTTAGCTGAAATTAGACAGACAATCAAACACCTAAAAATCAATAAAGCACACGGTCCGGATGGATATACTGGTATTTTTTATGACATTTCTAGACGAATTTGGCCCCTTATTGGTGAACACATTTAACCACATGTTAAAAGGGGGATAAGTTCTGAAAGAATTCCTACTAGCTCGGATTTCAGTGATTCCGAAGCCGGGCAAAAATAAGCAACACTGCAAAAATTATCGCCCTATATCTTTAATTAATCAAGATATAAAGATTTTCTCTAAAATTTTAGCTACCAGACTTAACAAACGAATGCCTAAGTTAGTCCATCCGGATCAGGTAGGGTTCATAGCGAATAGGGAGGCCCCAGATAACGTGAGAAAGGTGATTGATTTGATTAATCTTGCATTGGTTAACAGGATGCCTTCTCTGTTCCTTTCTCTGGATGCAGAGAAGGCGTTCGATCGTATTTACTGGGACTACCTGGATAGGGTGTTGGATGCATTTGGCATAACGGGTCACTTTAGAAAAGCGATCTCCACAATATACTCTCATCCCTCAGCATTTGTTAAGGTCGGGGGGTATAAGTCAAAGCCCATTGAAATTGCAAATGGTACCAGACAGGGATGCCCTCTCTCCCCGCTTTTATTTGCCCTGTGTATCGAACCCTTAGCGGCCAACATCAGACGAAATGTAGATATTACAGGCATAAATATAAATGCAAAAGAATATAAAATCAGTCTTTTTGCAGACAATATTATTCTATCAATCACAAAGCCACTTATTTCTCTCCCAGTACTATATTCCACTATAGATAAGTTTGCTGCGATATCAGGTTATAAAATCAACAATGATAAGTGTGAGGCTCTTAGTATCAATTTACCAGCTAACACTAAAAAAACTCATGGAGATTAATTTCTCTTTCTCATGGGCTGAGAGGGGAATGAGATATTTGGGAGTGATGCTTACAAATAAGATTAAGGATCTTTATCGACTTAACTATACCCCTTTGATATCACAGATTAAAAACTTGCTTCAGAAATGGGAAAAACTGAAAATTTCGTTATATGGCAGGATCATTGGAGTTAAAATGACAATTCTCCCAAAAATATTATATCTATTTAGATGCTTACCAGTCTCAGTGCCCACCAAAATGCTTACACAACTCCAGAAATATATAATTTCGTTTATTTGGCAAGGTAAGAGTGCAAGAACTAATAAACACACTCTCTGTAGAAGCAGAAGAGGGGGAGGAATGGGATTGCCAGATTTTCTAGCATATTATCGTATAATATAAAGTTGATAATATTCAGTGGGTACAACTGGAGTCAGATATGGTTGGGGTGGAGCCAATTTATAAACTTTTATGGTCTAATAGAACTCATAGGCCTAATATATGGAAAACTTTTGTAGCAGTTGCACACTCTGTCTTGCTATGGGACTCTGTCTGCTAAATTTAAGCTAATATCAGATACTTCCAAGGCAATGCCGCTAGTAACACTATCTACTACATTTGACTTGGGGCTCCAGAATAAGTGGGCCAATAGGGGGCTGTACAGAATTGCGGACACCTTGAGGGGACAGAACTTTATGGACTTTAACACATATGCTAGCCTTAATGATCAGGATAGACCCAGTTGGTACCAGTATCTTCAGTTAAGGGCAAGAGTTTGCGAGGTGATAGGTAACTCATATAAGGGGAGCACCACATACTTAGAACAAATTTGCTTAGCTAGACAGAGAATCAGAGGGACCATTACTGGACTGTATGCTATTTTTAACTCTCCATTGACGACTCATAAGCTTCCTTATATGCAAAAGTGGGAGGAAGAATTTCAATTTACTTGGCCTTTAGAAAAATGGAACGATGTTCTGTTTAGGGGACCCTCCTTTTCCATATGCACTCATTTAAAAGAAAACTACATGAAGACTGCTTTTCGTTGGTACTTTCACCCCTCGAGACTCCATAATCTAGAGACAGGTAATAGAAAATGTCTGAGAGGGTGTGATGAGATTGGTACCTACTCACACATGTGGTGGAACTGCCCACAGGTAGCAAACATTTGGTCACAAACCTTTGGTCTATTGAGCAACATTTTTAGATGTCCTTTTAGAGTGTCAGCTTCTCAAGCTCTTCTGCATGAGCCTGTTCCAGGGTTCAACAGGGCACGAAATAAGTTCATATTTACCATCTTTACTATAGTTAGGTTAACAATAGCCCAGTATTGGAAAGTCGAGGTCCCTAACTTTCAGATTATCTTAAATAAAATTGGTTACTATTACCAAATGAATAACAATGCAGCTAATTTGCTTGATACTGAAGAACAGTTTATTTCTGTCTGGGAACAATGGATTATGTATTCGGAGGCCAGGGTTGTTGGTCAATAACCTAAATTATGAAAGTGTTTATTATTTGGTAAGTTCTCTGATAGATGTATTAGTTGACCGGTATCCTTATGGAATAAGAGATGGGAGTAAGGATGAGTTAGAGGTACTGTGTATTATTATAATGGATAATATATTGAATTGGTTCATAATGTGACCTGGAATTTACAGTAAAATTTATTGATGTTTATATGACATGCTGACCTGCTGAGATATGCCTCAATTTGTATTAAGTTATGTTGATGTGACATTTGCATTTTCTTTTTTATGTAACTAGGAGGAAAAATCAATAAAAAACTTTTTCAATTAAAATAAGCCAAAGAAAAAATACACTTTACATTTTATCCCAAATTAGGATCGATCCCCAGCTAAAATTACGTGAGAAAAGTTAAGAAAACATTTAATAAACATCAAATAAACTTCTAAAATACCCCTCAGGCAACCCCACACCTCTATTACTGAGGTGCCTTACTGCTACCAATTAAGACTGGATTACCCAGAAATGGAGAAAAACAACTTTTTCCTCAGTAACGTTATGAAGTAAAAAAGGTCATGTAAGCGCAACGGCCAAGCTCAAATTTGCTCAAATTACTGCTGTGACACAGAGAGGCACCACTTCTGGTACACTGAGTACCAGAAATATCCATTTTTTTCAAACCTGACAGTTTAAAATGTTGCATTGTTTTATTTTAAAGCAAAGGGAAAATGAATAAACTGCTGAAATAGAAAATTCAGCCTTACTTTCAGTTTAAACTTGTATTGTTTTATCAAGTAAATATGTGTCACAAAATAAATACCCTTTTTTTTAAAAGAGTTTAAATGTTAGTCTTACAAATGTTACAGTGTCTGATTCATGCCCCAGTGTAACCCATACAATAGGATTATCTATGTCCCAATAAAAAAGCAGTGTCTTTTAATTTGTTAAGTGCATGTTCTACCCAACTGGAAGAAAAAGCACTTACCTGCTCTGCTGTCTGGCATGTAGGCCGTTACAAGGTATGAGAAGACACAGTTCTTCACAGAGACCTTTGTAAATGAAGGAACAGAGTAGTCAAATCTAGCTTTCTAAACTAGGCCAGCAATTGTTAGGAAAATGCAGACTGCAAGGAATGACGTGGAATATGGCTATATCCCAAAACTTGCTTGTAGATGAAATCTAAATTTTTCTTCAGACACCTAAACTTCACCTCCTCCATGCACCTGAAGGCAAACAGAATGACTGGGGGTTGTGTGTAAGGGAGTGATACTTACCAGTTTAAATGTGGTGCTCTTTGCCTCCTTCTGCTGGTCAGAAGTGATATTCCCAACAGTAATTACTCAAGCCGTGGACTCTTATACCTTTCCAGCTCGTTTGATAAATTGATAAATTGTTTCTTATAGTTAAGCTGATACCATTTATTAGGATTTTTACTCAACTTGAGACCTAAGTAATTTATATATTGTACTTCTTGAAACCCGTGTGAAGTGCAGCTTTTAGATGTTTTATAAATCCATAAAATTTCTGATTTTTTTAATATTAATTTTGTATCCAGAGAATTTACTGTAATTATTTATAATATCTAAACATTTCGGTATAATTTAAGTATTGTGTAGAAATAGGATTATATTGTCAGCATGTATGGAGAGAGTGGTGTGTACTCAGTGGACACACCACGCCCTTAGGGGGCGCTTCCTCAGTTCCAATATAATAGGTGATATGGTAGTGCTTGTAATGTCTCGACAAAAAAAACAGGCCTAAATCTAGAAATATGATAATAGCAACAATTATAAAACTATAAATAAAACCCTAAAAAATCTAAAATGTGGACATAAGTAAGTAACCGCAATGCTGAAAATGATAATAGTAAAAAACTATATATATATATAAGAATATATATATATTACTAGAATATAAACATAGATTGGAAAAAATAATAAAATCAATTCAAAACCAAATAATGATAATGTGAAAGTCTATGAGTCCAGGGTAATGACAATTTCCAGATGTTTGAGGCTGCACTCTGTCAAAGGATGGCTATCCTGTAGTATGGAATCTAAAAAAGAATAAAAAACAGAGGCGCCACCATGGCCTAATATCGCCAGTACAGGTAAAATGAGCAGCAATATGAGAATGTGAATACTCACAAACATAAAGCACCCCACTGGTGCTAGTAGAGCAGACTGACACTTCTCAGTGTTTCAGCACACTGTATCCAAAGCGCAGAGACAGTCAGGAATCCTCTGACACTCCAATGTATATGTGCCTATGGATAAAGGAAAAAGCAACACGACATGGCCCAATATCATCAGGACAAGGGGAAAATAATACCAATTGCTTGCACTTACAAGATGGTGGGCACCTGCAGGTGCAATCTCAGCAAACTGGAGCCAAAACGTCGCCCAGTAGACTTAAAACAGCAATCCTCAACAGGAACCAGGATCAATAATATAATTTATCACAGGAGGTGATAAAAACACACACAATAGCAAGTGTATAAAAGTATAAAAAGTCTTTATTAGCACAGCGACGCGTTTCTCAGCCTGCTCAGGGCTGTTTCATCAGGCTATAACAAACATTATAAAACACTTGCTATTTAACAGAAATCTAAAAACAAATGGGCTATTGTGATTGGATAATCAATTAGCAGAAACACAATTGGCAAAAAAACCACACCTAACTATAATCACCTTTGTGTGGTTGTTAAGGTAACCTTTGTAAACACATGTAGGTAAGATGATATTTAAACATGTTAAACCTCCTTACAAATACAATGTATAAATAGATGTATAAAAACATACAATACAAAATAACTAAAAAAACTACATTAAACATAACATTTTTGTCCAAAGTCTATCTCAATAGGACATATTAAAAATTAATATAAATCATAGAACCATTGCTATTATCTATATAAATAAACCCAAAGTGCATCTAAAATAACTGCCTATACATTCTCTCAATTTAAATCTCCTTAGTTTCTCAGTATGCTGCATGTCTGATACTCGTAATATTAATGTTGCCACTTGTTGAGACTAACTGATTGATCTCAAATGTTAGATAACACATTAGTGCTGACTTACGGTTTATTAGGGTAGCATATGATTGTCTTGAGCAGACTTTCCATAACTGTTTAATTTGATATTTATATTAGTACTATTGATTCAAAAGTAGAGCTGTAACTCCTTAAATAAGAAAATAATAGTGCCATAACTGTTTTGTGAACAGATGTCTTGAATGCAGCTTTAGATATAGAAATCTGGAACAGACTGCAGATATTAAAAAACTGCAGATCTGTCAATTGTGATGGGGAAGTGAGCAAGAAACATCCTATCCGTGATAGAGTAACAATGAGCCTATCATGAGAAGTGTGTTAAAAGGCTGTCTAGAGAAGACCCTATAAGATCACTTGTATAAACAAGCCTTTGCTGCCTGTCACACTTGATTCATTGAATGGGTGTATCAAGTGTTTTAATGTGAAGTGTTAGGTGATTGGTCCACATAAGTGCCAGTCAAACACTGAGTTTGTGCATATTAATGAACCTCAGAATTGAACAGACAGTTGCAATTGCTAAGGGTGAGGGCAGAAGTGCAGGATTTATAAAATGTTTTTTATAAATCCAGAAATGAACAGACAGTTGCAATTGCTAAGGGTGAGGGCAGAAATGCAGGATTTATAAAATGTTTTTTAGTTGTAAAGGCATGATATTTTATGTAAATAATAAACAGGTATAACATATTGGAAAATATATGATGTGCATTGTTAATTCACAATTTGGTGAATCTATTTTAACAAGTTATTAAGAGACACAGTAAAAAAACAATAATTGTCAGCATAAAGTGAAATTACCGCACTCTGCCTACCTAGTTTGATTCCCTCTATTTCTTGTCTCAAATATATCGCAAGAGGTTCTAATGAGATGTTAAACAGTAATGTCAAAAAGGGCACCCTTGCCGCGTGACTTTTTGTAATGTGATATATTGAGAATTCATTGTTTACTAGAAGCTGGGATCTAGGTTTATTATTAATGAGTCTGATAAGATTTACAAATTTATAATGAGAGTGAAGCAAACCGGGGAGTCTGCTTGAATAAAACCACTTTTTATTTTCAAACACGTTAAAATACAAACAGCGTATCGTGTCACTCTGCTGTAATGTCAAGGCATCCGGATGTGTCGGCAGCGTCACAGGTCAGCTGACGCGTTTCGGCCAATGGCCTTAGTCTTAGCTGTATGACCTGCCTATCCGAACTACACACTTATACCATGTGTCCTGAACATGATAGGTTAAAAGAATGCTGACGCTGCCGACCCAGCCCCCTTGCCAAACAGCTTCCAATATTCGCTTATACTCTAATATGTACTATACCACATATTTGACAGTTTTAAGTAAGCACATATATTCCGATAGAATGCGAGCTCAATCGGATTCCATCAGCCAATCAGAATTTTCCTACCTTAATTCCGATTGGCTGATAGAATCCTATCAGCCAATTGGAATTCGAGGGACGCCATCTTGGATAAGGTCCCTTAAAGGAACCGTCATTCGTCGGGAAGTCATCGGTGAAGATGGATGGATCCGCACTGGAGGTCTTGAAGATCATCCGGTCGTCATCAGATTGAAGAACATAGAAGATGCGGCTTGGATGAAGATGTTTGCCGGTCCGGATGTCCTCTTCGGCCCGCTTGGATCAAGACTTCAGCCGGAGGATGGACGTCACTCTTCAGCCCCCCGCCTGGGCTTGGATGAAGACATCAGAGGCTCTTCTGGATCGATCGGTGATACCTGGCATGGTGAAGACAAGGTAGGAAGATCTTCAGGGGGGTAGTGTTAAGTTTATTTAAGGGGGGTTTGGGTTAGATTAGGGGTATGTGGGTGGTGGGTTTTAATGTTGGGGGGGGTATTGTATGTGTTTTTTTTACAGGCAAAAGAGCTGAATTCTTTGGGGCATGCCCCACAAAAGGTCCTTTTAAGGGCTGGTAAGGTAAAAGAGCTTTGAACTTTTTTAATGTGGAATAGGGTAGGGCATTTTTTTATTTTGGGGGGCTTTGTTATTTTATTAGGGGGCTTAGAGTAGGTGTAATTAGTTTAAAATTGTTGTAATATTTTTCTAATGTTTGTAAAAAAAAATTATTTTTTGTAACTTAGTTCTTTTTTATTTTTTGTACTTTAGTTAGTTTATTTAAATGTATTTATTTGTAGGTATTGTATTTAATTAATTTATTGATAGTGTAGTGTTAGGTTTAATTGTAGGTAATTGTAGGTATTTTATTTAATTAATGTATTGCTAGTGTAGTGTTAGGTTTAATTGTAACTTAGGTTAGGATTTATTTTACAGGTAATTTTGTAATTATTTTAACTAGGTAACTATTAAATAGTTATTAACTATTTAATAGCTATTGTACCTGGTTAAAATAATTACAAAGTTACCTGTAAAATAAATATAAATCCTAAAATAGCTACAATATAATTATAATTTATATTGTAGCTATATTAGGGTTTATTTTACAGGTAAGTATTTAGCTTTAAATAGGAATAATTTATTTAACAATAGTTAATTTATTTCGTTAGATTTAAATTATATTTAAGTTAGGGGGGTGTTAGGGTTAGAATTAGCTTTAGGGGTTAAAAAATGTATTATAGTAGCGGTGAGCTCCGATCGGCAGATTAGGGGTTAATGCTTGAAGTTAGGTGTCGGCGATGTTAGGGAGGGCAGATTAGGGGTTAATACTATTTATTATAGGGTTATTGAGGCGGGAGTGAGGAGGATTAGGGGTTAATAACTTTATTATAATAGCGGCGCGGTCCGGTCGGCAGATTAGGGGTTAATAAGTGTAGGCAGGTGGCGGCGATGTTTGGGGGGGGGGCAGATTAGGGGTTAAAAAAATATAATATAGGTGTCAGCGGTATTAGGGGCAGCAGATTAGGGGTACATAGGGATAACGTAGCTGGCGGCGGTGTACGGAGCGGCAGATTAGGGGTTAAAAAATTTAATAGAGTGGCGGCGATGTGGGGGGACCTCGGTTTAGGGGTACATAGGTAGTTTATGGGTGTTAGTGTACTTTAGAGCACAGTAGTTAAGAGCTTTATAAACCGGCGTTAGCCCAGAAAGCTCTTAACTCCTGTTTTTTTTCTGCGGCTGGAGTTTTGTCGTTAGATTTCTAACGCTCACTTCAGCCACGACTCTAAATACCGGCGTTAGAAAGATCCCATTGAAAAGATAGGATACGCAAATGGCGTAGGGGGATCTGCGGTATGGAAAAGTCGCGGCTGTAAAGTGAGCGTTAGACCCTTTCCTGACTGACTCCAAATACCAGACGGCGGTAAAAACCAGCGTTAGGAGCCTCTAACACTGGTTTTGACAGCTACCGCCCAACTCTAAATCTAGCCGATTATTAATTAGATATATATACCCATGTGCAGGAATAGGCAAGGTGTCCTTCACTAAAGGTCTTTACCTTAGAAAATGTCCGCCACAGCCTTGGCTCGTGCCTATCCCTGCACATGTGTCAATTTCTATTGGATGTGAGAAACCTTGATTTACACCTTAAAAGTGAACATCACTATATGTACCCTTCATACACAACTATGTGATGTGGTTTATAGAACATGAATATGTCATAAACATGATGATATTACCTTTTTTGGGCCATTTCCACACAGGTCTTATTATATGTTTCAAAAATATTAGTGTACTAAAACACCCCTCACATGGATGTGGATGACAATTATATGGTAAACAACAGAGGACAAGATTTAGGCTGAAATATAACAATATTTATTTTTTTAGGTTTCTTAGATGAGGGGGCTGAGGTGCCTGGAGTGGCTCTCCTGGTTCTCCTGGGTTGTGTGGATTCAGAGGATTCTGCAGGAGTGCTGGCCACAGATGAGAGGCTGGAGGCAGTGCCCTGCTGGTGTGTGAAATGCTCCACCAATATACCCAACAGTTGGTTTTGTTCCCACCTTCTGTTATCAGTCTGTATCTGCATATCCGAAATAACTCATCATCTGAGATTGGTTCTGGACTATACCATTTAAAGATGCTGCCATGTCCCGTTGTAGCTCAATGGAACGCTGGAGTAAGGTCTGTTGGCTCCTGTAAAACCTGCGTTGGTCTCTCTGTATTCTCTCACAGCTTGCTGTATTTGTCGCCCAGCTCAGAAGACAGATGATCTACAGGCTGTTGACCAGCAGGGATTATAGGCGCAGGTTCACCTCTAGCTGCTGTTGCATCTGGAACATCCTCAGCTTCTGCTGCATCGGGAACTATGACAGCTGGTGGGTGCTGAGTAACTATGACAGCTGGTAGTTGCTGAGGAACTATGATAGCTGGTGGTTGTTGAGGAACTATGACAGCTGGTGCTTCCTCGGGAACTATGACAGCTGGTGGTTGCTGAGGAACTATGACAGCTGGTGGTTGCTGAGGAACTATGACAGCTATATGCTCCTCTTCAGATGCTGGAGCTCTTCCAAGGGAAGCAGATGGTGGAGCTCTCCGGGTGGACTGGTAGTCCCATTGCCGACTGGTGTGCGACCACTCAGCCTGTCCAGTTTGTATGTCCTGTTGGTAAAAGTCCTGACTGGCCTGATATTGGGAGGGGGGTAAAGATATCTACCCTTTGGGGATGACTTGGCTCCCCCTCAAAACCAAAAGAATAGTCCTCCTGCCAGGGCTCCTCTTCCAAAGTTGGTGGCATGACGTATGGGTCCTCAACAGAGGCAATCCAACATAGCTCATGCCTGGGAGCATACTGTTGATGGATTCTCTGGCCTGGTGGTTGTGGTGGAGGCATTCTCTGGCCTGGTGGTTGTGGTGGAGGCATTCTCTGGCCTGGTGGTTGCGGTGGAGGCATTCTCTGGCCTGGTGGTTGCGGTGGATGTATGCCCATTTGCACCCTGGTGACAGGAGGTTCTGTGGAGGAGTCAAATGATAAGAGGTATTAGTACAATCATATATATATCCATGTGGGCATATAATGTACATTGATACATGCTAGGGCCTATACTCATTCTCATGTCAAACTCTATAACATGCATGTGCACATTGTGATTTGTGATATGAGGGATTTTAATATGTCAAGTATACATGTATGTGTTTCATACAATAGTTCTGTGTACATGTCAGTGATGGAGAAAATGTGCTCTTTAAGTGACACTATGGTCACTCAATTTCCTTTAGCCTGATGTAGGCACATAACGTGCTTTCTTGAGCTAAAAGTATTGTGATGGCTATAGTGTCCATTTACTGAAAACTCTACATGTGGCTTGTGGCCTGTGTTACTCCGAGACATGTTAGTATTTAACTATTCCACCTCATGAATTTCAATGTGTTAAGTAGCATTAAATGGACATTAAACCCATTTTTATTCTTTCATGATTCCGCTAGAGCATGCAATTATAAACAACTTTGTAATTTACTTCTATGACCTAATTTGCTTCATTCTATTGATATTCTTAGCTGAAAGGCATATCTAGATAGGCTCAGAAGCTGCTAATTGGGGGCTGCACATCAATGCCTCATGTGATTGGCTCACCCATGTGCATTGATATTTAATAAACAAAGAATAACAAAATAATGAAGCAAATTAGATAATAGAACTAAATTGGGATGTTGTTTAAAACTGTATTCTCTATCTGAATAATGACATAAAAAGATTGTGTTTAATGTCCCTTTAATGTGAAATATAATTGTAGATGTTTTTGTTAGTAGGCCAAATACCATGCTCCTCATTGTGTACATGAATGTGTGACATTAAAGGATGTTATATCTCAAATACATATAATACTGGTGTGTGGGATGTTACTCACCAGCATGCTGATGTTGCAGCCCCTGAGTCACGAACCCCTGGAAGTCCACGGACTGCTGTGACGCTCAGGGACCTGCAAATGATCTCCTGCCACTCATTATATTCCGCCTCATGGGGAGGACCACCGCATGTTCCCCTCTGGTACATGGCTTCTTTGCCCATTTTCTCCTTCACCCGCCTCTTGCAGTCATTCCACCTTTTCTTGAGCCCATCCACATTCCTCCTCTGCTGGGCCACGCTGTTGACTGCCTCCTCGACCTTCAGCCATGCATCTTTACGCCTTCGGGGCAACTCCTTTGCCCTTCTCTTGGCCAAAGAGGGCAGTGTGGTTCTCCATGACGGCCTGGACTAGCGCGAGGTTTTCGACAAAAGAGAAGTTGGGGCACCTCATGCGCTCCTCGTCCTGGGCCACCTGGCTCCCTCCCTAGGATGTCCCTGGTGTGGGTGCCTCCCTATCCTCTCCCTCCTCCCCCCTTCTATCCCCATGTGCACCCTCTATCCCTCTTCTGAGTGTGCCTGGCCTTGGGGCAAACCCACTCCCATCCTCCCTTCTATCTCTCCTCCTGTCCATAATCCTCTCCCTGCAACTCCCCTTTCCTCCTCCCCCCCGCCCTAGCTCTCCCTGTCATCCTCAAACTACACACACTCACACTCACTCCCACTCACTTTTAGAACTGTCCGTTGTTTTTTACAATTCGTAGCCTAATTTGCATAAAACGACACTTTATTGAGACTTTACGTGAACAAAATACTGGCGTAAATACTTGCGACGACTAAAATGTGTATTTGCGCACCTTTTAGTTGATCGCCGGTTTTTCCTACTTACGCCAGTTTAGCATCTGATGGCGCAGTATATTGGATAGCTTGAGTTGCAAGGTGAAATTACGGGCGGCGCGGGTTCCCTTGCTTGCGCCAAAAACTATGACGGATATCGGATCGCGGCCTGGGTCGTTAACTGCATTTTTCTCTTGTAAGGTGTATCCAGTCCACGGATCATTCATTACTTGTGGGATATTCTCCTTCCCAACAGGAAGCTGCAAGAGGATCACCCACAGCAGAGCTGTCTATATAGCTCCTCCTCTAACTGCCACTCCCAGTCATTCTCTTGCAGCTCTCGACAAGAAAGGAAGTAGCTAGAGAGATGTGGTGTTTTTATTTAGTTTATCTTCAATCAAAAGTTTGTTATTTTCAAATGGTACCGGAGTTGTACTATTTTAGCCTCAGGCAGAAAGTAGAAGAAGAGTCTGCCTGTGGTCTTTGATGATCTTAGCAGGTTGTAACTAAGATCCATTGCTGTTCTCACACATAACTGAAGAGAGAGGTAACTTCAGCTGGGGGAATGGCGTGCAGGGTCTCCTGCTATGAGGTATGTGCAGTTTAAATTTTTCTAGAGAAATGAATATGCTAGAAAATGCTGTTAATACCAGATTTATTTAAGGTAAGCCTGATTACAGTGATTTAATAACGACTAGTATCATGCTTGCTGTAAAAGGTAATATTCTTATTACTTTCTCACATTACTGAAAAATAAAACGTTTGCTGGAAATGTTTAAACGTTTTTTTATACATATTGGTGATAAAACTTTATTGGGGCCCAGTTTTTTCCACATGGCTGGCTAGATTTTGCCTAGGGATAGTTTTGTTAGGCCCTCTCACTGTGAATACAGGTTGGGAGGGGCCTATTTTCGCGCCTAAATGCGCATTAGATTTTGCAGCTTGAGACATCCAGATTCCCTGAAGGAGTCCCCTGAACACTTAGGACCTCTCTAAAGGGTTTTTGTGCCTTTCAAAGTCGTTATATGGGCAGGTAGGGCCACAGCAGAGCTGTGGCAGTTTGTTGTGACTGTTGAAAAACGTTTATATCGTTTTTTTGATCCGGTTTTGAAACTAAAGGGTTAATCATCCATTTGCAAGTGGTTGCAATGCTCTGTTAGTCTATTATACACACTGTAAAAATTTCGTAAGATTTACTGTTTTTTATCACTGTTTTTCAATTTCTGACAAAATGTGTTTCTCTTAAAGGCACAGTACCGTTTTTATTTTTTGCTTGTTTACATTTATCAAAGTGTTTTCCAAGCTTGCTAGTCTCATTGCTAGTCTGTTTAAACATGTCTGACATAGAGGAAACTCCTTGTTCATTATGTTTAGAAGCCATTGTGGAACCCCCTATTAGAATGTGTACCAAATGTACTGATTTTACTTTAAGTTATAAAGATCATATTCTGTCTTTAAAAAAATTTATCACCAGAGGAAACTGACAAGGGGGAAGTTATGCCGACTAACTCGCCCCACGTGTCAGAACCTTTGACTCCCGCTCAAGGGACTCCCGCTCAAGAGGCGCCAAGTACATCTAGTGCGCCCATGGCGTTTACTTTACAAGACATGGCGGCAGTTATGGATCATACCCTTACAGCGGTATTGTCCAAACTACCAGGGTTACAAGGAAAGCGAGACAGCTCTGGGGCTAGAAAAAATACAGAGCACTCTGACGCTTTAGTAGCTATGTCTGATATCCCCTCACAATATGCAGAAGCTGAGGCAGGAGAGCTTCTTTCTGTGGGTGATTTTTCTGACTCAGGGAAGATGCTTCAACCTGATTCTGATATGTCAACATTTAAATTTAAGCTTGAACACCTCCACATGTTGCTCAGGGAGGTTTTAGGTACTCTGGATGACTGTGACACCATTATAGTGCCAGAGAAATTGTGTAGATTGGATAAATACTATGCAGTGCCTGTTTACACTGATGTTTTTTCCAATACCTAAAAGGTTTTCAGAAATTATTACTAAGGAATGGGATAGACCAGGTGTACCGTTCTCTCCCCCTCCTATTTTTAAGAAAATGTTTCCAATAGATGCCGCTACACGGGACTTATGGCAAACGGTCCCTAAGGTGGAGGGAGCAGTTTCTACCCTAGCTAAGCGTACAACTATCCCCTTCGAGGACAGTTGTGCTTTCCTAGATCCAATGGATAAAAAGTTAGAGGGTTACCTTAAGAAAATGTTTATTCAACAAGGTTTTATTCTCCAGCCTCTTGCATGCATTGCCCCGGTCACTGCTGCTGTGGCCTTCTGGTTTGAGTCTCTGGAAGAGGCCTTACAGGTAGAAACTCCATTGGATGATATACTTGACAAGCTTAGAGCGCTTAAGCTAGCCAATTCTTTTGTTTCTGACGCCGTTGTTCATTTAACTAAACTAACGGCTAAGAACTCAGGTTTTGCTACTCAGGCGCGTAGGGCGCTATGGCTTAAATCCTGGTCAGCTGACGTTACATCAAAGTCTAAGCTTCTCAATATTCCCTTCAAGGGGCAGACCCTATTCGGGCCTGGACTGAAGGAGATCATTTCTGATATTACTGGAGGAAAAGGTCATGCCCTTCCTCAGGATAGGTCTAACAAATTAAGGACCAAACAAACTAATTTTTGTGCCTTTCGAAACTTTAAGACGAGCGCGGCATCATTTTCCTCTAATACAAAACAAGAGGGAAATTTTGCCCAGTCCAAGCCGGTCTGGAGACCTAACCAGGCTTGGAACAAAGGTAAACAGGCCAAGAAGCCTGCTGCTGCCACTAAGACAGCATGAAAGATTGGCCCCTGATCCAGTAACGGATCAAGTAGGGGGCAGACTTTCTCTCTTCGCCCAGGCTTGGGCAAGAGATGTCCAGGATCCCTGGGCATTGGAAATTGTGTCCCAGGGATATCTTCTGGACTTCAAAGCTTCTTCCCCAAAAGGAAGATTTCACCTTTCACAATTATCTGCAGACCAGATAAAGAGAGAGGCATTCTTACATTGTGTTCAAGACCTCCTAGTTATGGGAGTGATCCACCCAGTTCCAAAGGAGGAACAGGGGCAAGGATTCTATTCAAATCTATTTGTGGTTCCCAAGAAAGAAGGAACCTTCAGAGCAATCTTAGATCTCAAGATCCTAAACAAATTTCTCAGGGTCCCATCTTTCAAGATGGAGACTATTCGAACCATCCTAACTATGATCCAGGAGGGTCAATACATGACTACCGTGGACTTAAAGGATGCTTATCTTCACATTCCGATACACAAAGATCATCATCTGTTTCTCAGGTTCACCTTCCTAGACAGGCATTACCAGTTTGTGGCTCTTCCCTTTGGGTTAGCTACGGCACCAAGAATCTTTACGAAGGTTTTGGGGTCACTTCTGGCGGTCCTAAGGCAGTAGCCCCTTACTTAGATGACATTCTGATACAGGCGTCGAATTTCCAAATTGCAGAGTCCCATACGGACATTGTTCTGGCATTCCTGAGGTCTCATGGGTGGAAAGTGAACGAAAAGAAGAGTTCTCTATCCCCTCTCACAAGAGTTTCCTTCCTGGGAACTCTGAAAGATTCTGTAGAAATGAGGATTTACCTGACAGAGGCCAGGTTGTCAAAACTTCTAAATTCCTGCCGTGTTCTTTATTCTACTTCTCGCCCTTCGGTGGCTCAGTGTATGGAAGTAATCGGCTTAATGGTAGCGGCAATGGACATAGTGCCGTTTGCCCGCTTACATCTCAGACCGCTGCAACTCTGCATGCTCAGTCAGTGGAATGGGGATTACACAGATTTGTCCCCTCTACTAAATCTGGATTAAGAGACCAGGGATTCTCTTCTCTGGTGGCTATCTCGAGTCCATCTGTCCAAAGGTATGACCTTCCGCAGGCCAGATTGGACAATAGTAACAACAGATGCCAGCCTTCTGGGCTGGGGGGCAGTCTGGAACTCTCTGAAGGCTCAGGGGTCATGGACTCAGGAGGAGGCTCTCCTTCCAATAAACATTCTGGAACTAAGAGCGATATTCAATGCTCTTCAGGCTTGGCCTCAGCTAGCGGCAGTGAGGTTCATCAGATTTCAGTCGGAAAACATCATGACTGTAGCTTACATCAACCATCAAGGGGGAACAAGGAGTTCCCTAGCGATGTTGGAGGTTTCAAAGATAATTCGTTGGACAGAGATTCACTCTTGCCACCTATCAGTTATCCATATCCCAGGAGTAGAGAACTGGGAGGCGGATTTTCTAAATCGACAGACTTTTCATCCGGGGGAGTGGGAGCTCCATCCGGAGGTGTTTGCACAGTTGATTCAACGTTGGGGCAAACCAGAACTGGATCTCATGGCGTCTCGCCAGAACGCCAAGCTTCCTTGTTACGGATCCAGGTCCAGGGATCCCAAGGCAGCGCTGATAGATGCTCTAGCAGCACCTTGGTCCTTCAACCTGGCTTATGTGTTTCCACCGTTTCCTCTGCTCCCTCGTCTGATTGCCAAGGTCAAGCAGGAGAGAGCATCAGTGATTTTGATAGCACCTGCGTGGCCATGCAGGACTTGGTATGCAGATCTGGTGGACATGTCATCCTTTCCACCATGGACTCTGCCTCTGAGACAGGACCCTCTACTTCAGGGTCCTTTCAACCATCCAAATCTAATTTCTCTGCGGCTGACTGCTTGGAGATTGAACGCTTGATTTTATCAAAGCGTGGTTTCTCAGAGTCGGTCATTGATACCTTAATACAGGCGCGAAAGCCTGTCACCAGGAAAATCTATCATAAGATATGGTGTAAATATCTTCATTGGTGTGAATCCAAGGGTTACTCATGGAGTAAGGTCAGGATTCCTAGGATATTATCTTTTCTCCAAGATGGATTGGAGAAGGGTTTGTCAGCAAGTTCCTTAAAGGGACAGATTTCTGCTCTGTCTATTCTTTTGCACAAACGTCTGGCTGAGGTTCCAGACGTGCAGGCGTTTTGTCAGGCTTTAGTCAGAATTAAGCCTGTGTTTAAACCTGTTGCTCCGCCTTGGAGTTTAAATTTAGTTTGAACCTTTGCATTCCATAGATATTAAGCTCTTATCTTGGAAAGTTTTGTTTTTAGTAGCTATCTCCTCGGCTCGAAGAGTTCCGGAGTTATCTGCTTTACAATGTGATTCTCCTTATCTCATTTTTCATTCTGATAAGGTAGTGTTACGTACCAAACCTGGTTTTCTACCTAAGGTGGTATCTAATAAAAATATTAATCAGGAGATTGTTGTACCGTCACTGTGTCCTAATCCTTCTTCAAAGAAGGAACGTCTTTTACACAATCTTGACGTGGTTCGTGCTTTAAAGTTTTATTTACAAGCTACTAAAGATTTTCGTCAAACATCTGCATTGTTTGTTGTCTACTCTGGACAGAGGAGAGGCCAAAAGGCTTCGGCAACTTCTCTTTCTTTTTGGCTAAGGAGTATAATATGCTTAGCTTATGAGACTGCTGGCCAGCAGCCTCCTGAAAGGATTACAGCTCATTCTACTAGAGCGGTAGCTTCCACATGGGCTTTTAAGAATGAGGTTTCTGTTGAACAGATTTGTAAGGCGGCGACTTGGTCTTCGCTTCATACTTTTTCAAAATTCTATAAATTTGATACTTTTGCTTCTTCTGAGGCTATTTTTGGGAGAAAGGTTTTGCAGGCAGTGGTGCCTTCCGTTTAAGCACCTGCCTTGTCCCTCCCTTCATCCATGTCCTATAGCTTTGGTATTGGTATCCCACAAGTAATGGATGATTCGTGGACTGGATACACCTTACAAGAGAAAACAAAATTTATGCTTACCTGATAAATTTATTTCTCTTGTGGTGTATCCAGTCCACGGCCCGCCCTGTCATTTTAAGGCAGGTGTGTTTTATTTTTAAACTACAGTCACCACTGCACCCTATGGTTTCTCCTTTCTCTTGCTTGTCTTCGGTCGAATGACTGGGAGTGGCAGTTAGAGAAGGAGCTATATAGACAGCTCTGCTGTGGGTGATCCTCTTGTAGCTTCCTGTTGGGATGAGAATATCCCACAAGTAATGGATGATCCGTGGACTGGATACACCACAAGAGAAATAAATTTATCAGGTAAGCATAAATTTAGTTTTTTGCAGGACTTACCCCATATGTCGTTGGTCGTTAAGGGGTTAAGTAAGGGTGTGCAATCAAATCACCCTACACATGCACAAAAGTATAAGGCAAACTTATCTGTTCACAGAGTTATTAAAGATCCTATTACTCCCTTAAGTAACAAGTAATATACACACATCTACCACTCTTGATCAAATATTTTTTTTTAAAGGAATAGTTATAGTGATTTACCTTCTATATTAGTAATCTCCATCAGATGTAACAATATTCAATTGCTTAAACAAAAATTGCAACAAATCACTAGTTTTGTAAAAATATTAAAGGGACACTGAACCCAAATTTTTTTCTTTTGTGATTCAGATAGAGCATGCAATTTTAATCAACTTTCTAATTTACTCCTATTAACAATTTTTCTTTATTCTCTTGCTATCTTTATTTGATATAGAAGGCATGTAAGCTTTTTTGGTTCAGACTCTGGACAGCACTTTTTTATTGGTGCATTAATTTATCCACCAATCAGCAAGAACAACCCAGGTTGTTCACCAAAAATGGGCCGGTATCTAAACTTAGATTCTGGCATTTCAAATAAAGATACCAAGAAAATGAAGAAAATTTGATAATAGAAGTAAATTAGAAAATTGCTTTAATTGCATGCTCTATCCGAATCACAAAAGAAAAAATTTGGGTTCAGTGTCCCTTTAACACAGTACCTATCTGTGACTAATACTCCTAAATGCAGGGTGCCTGAAGATGATTATACAGTGTTAAATGGATGGGAATAAACCATAGAGTGAACACATTCATTCATAATCTCCCTACAAACCAAACTCAACTATGGGCTAAACTCCTACAATCCGGGAGCTATATTATGTTTAACATTATCTAGATTTCCCCATCCATAACTTCCCCACATGATTATAGTTCAGACACACACACATAAAAAGAAGATAGAGATAGATAGCTATCCTGGACATACTGGTCAATTTCTTTGTGACCCAACTTTTAGTGGCGATCCCTAATAGCAGCTTCTGAAGAGGCGCGAACGCCGCCATTGCAACAGTACAGCCACTGACATAGCGACTCTTTTGAGAGTAAAGGGCCAGCCATCACTATCACCACCATTGGATCCTCCCAAAATTAGGATAGAGGGATTCTACGTTACTATTTCTACTATATTGGCAGAGCTTGAACAAAAGGCAGACAGGGGATTCAAGGACCATATAGACATTATTAGAAATTGCCGCACAGAGGAAGCTGCCAAAAATTTTGTACCCCAGGAGACTAATTCACCTGCACCAGCAGTAGATCATCTGGACTCATATCTTCTCCCAGCACCGTACTTGGAGACCCCCCCATTTGACCTGGTTGTCTTCAGGTCTACAACTGGCCAGCGCCATTACGGAAGTCCCTACACGGAATGATCTACTGGTCCCAACTGACACAGTGACTCCCGGAGCAAAATCAAGGCCACTCCAACTCACATGTGTGATACCTATTTGCGGGAGTGCGGCCGGCTCCTGCCCTTGTCGGGGTGGAGAAAGAGGTGCCCCCCGGTTGCTCTAAAAAACTCCCCAATCTACAAAGTCAACTCTGACTGGGATGCCAACCATGACGCATATGGATCTCTCTAATGTATGAAGCAGGTAGCCGATACAAAATATTGGAAACTAGACGCGCTCTACCGCCACGTGACAATTCTGGGAGAGCTCTCATGTTGGATCCGTGGCTTGAGGCTGACCTACGGCTATTTATCACCTATAACCCACAAGTCTGGTATTGGCTAGGCTTCAGGGACATGAGCCTGATAAGTGTTACATTGCATTGGCCCATAACCTGACTATCTTGTTTTTGACTCTCACTGTAATGTCTCTTCGCCATATACATGAAATGTTCCTCATGCAGGAATACTGTTATTGTCATAGAATTGATTATTGGATGTTATGACAATGGTTCCTATAAGACAAGTGTATTACATAACCACAGACCACTAGATATGATTACTTACTAATGTACAATTAAATCCCTGACACAAAAGTCTAAACTAGGGGTAATGCTAATGCTAATACTTCTAACACCCCCTGTCTCCCATTACATTATCAGGTCATTATTTTATCCTTTGAGTGGCTAGATGTGTACTTAATATATTGGCCTCTATTTATCAAGGTCTGGCGGACCTGATCCAACAGTGCGGATCAGGTCCGCCAGACCTCGCTGAATACGGAGAGCAATACGCTCTCCGTATTCAGCATTGCACCAGCAGCTCACAAGAGCTGCTGGTGCAACGCCGCCCCTTGCAGACTTGCGGCCCAGTGGCCGCCAGCAGTGGGGTTTCAATCAACCCGATCATACTCGATCAGGTTGATTTCCGGCGATGTCTGTCTGTCTGCCTGCTCAGAGCAGGCGGACAGGTTATGGAGCAGCGGTCTTTGTGACCGCTGCTTCATAACTTGTGTTTCTGGCGAGTCTGAAGACTCGCCAGAAACACGGCCCTTCAAGCTCCGTACTGAGCTTGATAAATATGGGCCATTGCCTGAGCTCCTACTGAATTATTGTTCTCTCATATAAAGTTGTCACATTCTGATCATAGCCTTAGCAACATTACCCTTCACAATATGATATTAGGATATTCTGTTACCATGATAAATACTATATTCCATGTCACACTGAGCCCAGGCAGGGCTATTTGTTTTATTAACCTATCTTTGGTATGGACAGAATGAATCTTACACTGTTTTACTGTTCATCAAACTACTGTGAATCTTTTAATACCCCCTGCAGTTTAGGATTATAGTTTCAGCTGTATTCCACTGTTTCTCCTTCTCTATAAATGCTTCCGGGGACTTATAATGATAAGTGTGTTTGACTTGTTAGTTCCAGCTATACCTGTAGATTTTTATGACGGATATATGCCCATAGAACTCCCACTATAGTATAGTACTATAACATTAAAACCAGTCTTTACTACAGTAGGGCTCAAGTATAATTATGTAGAAATATTATTATTGTAGCAAGTAGTTTTGCTTCTTTTTGCATAATATCTCAACGTTAAGGATATACTAATGTACCAGACAAGTCTCATCCGATTGGATTCCTGTCATTCCTGTATATTTCTGGAATGACAGTATTATAGCTATTTCATTTTTGGCCTGAATATGTTAGTATCCTACTAATATACCCCATATATAGTTAATTGGGTATCTGCTACCTCCTACATGTCTCTTTATGGTATATATATGCCTTGCTCTCTACTTCTGAGTTCAGAATTATCTCTAACTGCCATGTCTATCAAGAGGTAAGAGATTAGTGACGATTTGTTGCATAAGCAAAGATATGTAATAACTGCAGCTACAAAACTGTATATCTTATGATTTAAGTAACTCACTTTATTGCATAAACTGCTCTGCTCAGATGATATTAAAGCCCACAATGCTTGACACCCATATAATCACCAGGTGAACTTTAGAGGAGTATGTTAGAAATAAGTGTAATTACATAAATGTCCTGTTTGCTCAGGGTTATCCAATGTGTCTAAGGTTTAGACTCAGCAGTTAAGCTATACTATAGCTTAATTACACTGTCACACACACACACAGTGTCTCACACACACGCACACACAGTGTCACACACACAGTATCTCACACACATACAGTGTCTCACACACACACAGTAAACTGGTAGTGAGAGAGATGAGGCGCTGGAGAATTGACCCTGCTAGACTAATGTATTCCCCTCTAAGAAAACAGTGGTTGATATGTAGTGAATGTAGTCCAGCGCTAGATTAGCACGGGTAGAGTATTTAGTTAAATTCTATAATTTGAATATATTGTATTTTGTGATTGGATAAATGTTTAATGTATGTACTGCAATGTTGTTATTATATATTTATTGTAGGTAATCCTAAGTATTTATCAACATTCAGTTAATAAAAAGATATAAACAGGTATATACAACTGATATATATAAACTTGTTGTCTAATGTGAGCTTCTTATCTATATATAAAAACTAATAAAACATTTGTATAATTAGACAGAAATTTAATAACTTGTTAAAAGCATACATAAAATAAAAAGGGACGTCTCCCTTATGACATTGATTTCATCAGAGAAAACAATTGAATAACTGTAGTATATATTTCCGCTATTTGATAATCAGGTACCTGTTATATAGTGTAACAAATGATAATGTCCAGAAATTGGATTAAAAAAACTTAAAGATCCAAACGAGATGACCTCCCCGCTATTGTGGCGGGTGTGTGTTACCGGTCCGTTAGTGAGAGACTGGTATTTAAAAATATGTCATGTGACTTTTCCTACGTCACACTTGTGATCGTAGCTGTTTCAATATAGTTGTAATGTAACCAGTGATCCTTGATATTCTGTCAAGCGCTTATTATGTTGCAATTTTTTTAACTTTAATCTGTATGTGTATCAGAAGGTGTATTCCCCTATTCCGTGTGTAATTAGGGAGTCTTGGGGGAGATTGCAACTTACGCTGGTCTCTTGGCACACCTGATTTCTCTTTTAGTGTGGTCTTTGCGGTCACATTCAGTGACTTGGATGTTAAACTTTGCGGTCACGTGCAGTGACTATAATGCAATCCTCGCAGTGTGGACTTGGCGGTCACTTGTAGTGACTGTAATGAGGTCTTTGCGGTCACGGAGGTGACTAGTGGTGGGGTCTTTGCGGTCACAAGTGGTGACTAGGAGTAGAATCTTTACCGGACATCAGTGATGTTATACAGCAAGGTCTTTGCAGTCACAGATTGTGACTTGCATGTATTAACTTGCGGTTGTATCTTTGCGGTCACAGATTGTGACTTAAAAGTGGTCTTTGCCGTCACTAACAGTGGTGACTTAGAGGAAATCTTTGCGGTCACTAGTAGTGACTAACAGAATGATCTGTATCGTTGGAGATCAAAGTAAAACTTTGCAATCTCTCTGTGCAACTTAGTAGAGCTGATTAGAAACAAATGCAGGTTGTAGCAACGTCCAGCTGCAATGTTGCAGGAGGTAATCAGCAAAGGAAGTCTTGTAGTAGTTGTCTTTCCTTTCTTGGCAATTATAACAGCAATCAAATTAAAAACATAAAGTGCAGACTGACAACAGTGTCAAGGTCAACGCGTTTCGCCCTTAGGCTTTATCAAGACATGTTTGTCTGTGTCACCTGAGTCTATATATAGGGCTTAACTGGTTTGGATTGGCTATTCTATGTAATTTAATTAAAGGTGGAAAGTATAGATATATGGAAATTCAATATAAAGGTGGAATTATATAGTTGTGTGTGTCTACAAGAAGCTTATTGTTCTTCATTTGTTTTTGTTCTTTGTGTTGTAATAAATTAAAGAGAATGAATAGATCCTAGAAAGGTTCTTGTAAGAATGCAATAAACATTATTTAGAGAGTTCTAAATATATCTATATAATGTATAATGTATGTATTTGTATTGATTTTGATGTGCTTATAGTTGCTTGAATATTGAGCATATGTTAATTTTTAAATATATAAAACAAATAGAAATTATAAGTAAAGATTTTTTTAAAATAAAAAAGTTATGACATTTACCTGAACCAACAAAGGAATGTGGTGGGAATTGAACTCATGACCTTTAGGGTTAGAGAGGGAGATCTTAACCAATAGGCTATGTGTATCTCACTTTCTGTGTTAGCATAGAATGGAGGTATTTATATATATTAGTATGATGTAAAATTATTATAAGAAAGTGGAAATATCTAGCTCTGAATTTAAGCCAGTTGGAAATAGTGTGTCCATATTGTAGATCATTTTTGCTTCTAACTTCAATAATTGATTTTCTAAATTTCCCCCTCTCCAATTAAGTTTTATCTTGGCTAGACTCCAGAATTTAAAATGTTTGAGATTGTTATTGTGAATGTCCCTAAATAGTAGATCTTTGCGGTCTATTTTATCTACCTCTTCCCTTGCTTGGTGTATTATTTTATCCTCATACCCTCTTTCTTTAAATTTATTTTCTAAGATTGTTATAAAATAGACCGCAAAGATCTACTATCTTATAGAAATAAACAAAGTAGGGGCCATGGTGATACAAAGAATGAGGTAAATGTGTCATTTATTACGGATTACAACTGCAATAACAAATTAATAAACAAAATACTTAAAAAACACTGGCACATAGTACAGACGGATCCCATAATAGGGGATAAAGTAACACAATTTCCAAAAATCATATACAGAAGAGCAAAAAATTTAAAAAATAAACTAGCGCCAAGCGAATTGAAACCACTAAAAACAAGAAATCAAGATATAAACTTAGAAGGAAATAAAATAAGAGGCTTCTTTCCATGCTTTGGATGCCGATCCTGTAAATACAGCAGCAAACTAAAAGAAATAGAAGTGAATAACTTTAAATACAGAATTGATGAAACAATCAGATGTCAAGACAAAGGAATTATATACATAATTGAATGTTCATGTAAAAAGTACTATATAGGTGAAACGACAAGAACCCTCCGCGATAGAATTAGGGAACATCTGTCATGCATTGATAGAGGCACTCTTGACACACATCTCTATTCTCATTTTAGGGAAATTCACAATAACAATCTCAAACATTTTAAATTCTGGGGTCTAGCCAAGATAAAACTTAATTGGAGAGGGGGAAATTTAGAAAATCAATTATTGAAGTTAGAAGCAAAAATGATCTAAAATATGGACACACTATTTCCAACTGGCTTAAATTCAGAGCTAGATATTTCCCCTTTCTTATAATAATTTTACATCATACTAATATATATAAATACCTCCATTCTATGCTAACACAGAAAGTGAGATACACATAGCCTAATGGTTAAGATCTCCCTCTCTAACCCTAAAGGTCATGAGTTCAATTCCCACCACATTCCTTTGTTGGTTCAGGTAAATGTTACTAAACATCCTTTACTACCACTAAAAACAAACAATCTATATAGATTTTAGTCTCTTATGAATATCATCACTTCTTTCTGTATGGTCTTCATTTATACAAAAAAACCATATTGTAAATATAAATGTATATAAACATATATGTGTGTGTGTATATACATATACTTTCACTAATACATGTATTTCACTATATACAATGTTGAGGTAGATGTGGTTTAGTGGATAATACCCTCTGCTCAATTACCAAAAGGTCGTGAGTTCAATCACAAAAGGGAATACTGAAAACAGTTTAAATTTTTTTTTTTTATTTTTTTTTAAATTACTCACTAAGTCATAACTTTTTTATTTTAAAAAAATCTTTACTTATAATTTCTATTTGTTTTATATATTTAAAAATTAACATATGCTCAATATTCAAGCAACTATAAGCACATCAAAATCAATACAAATACATACATTATACATTATATAGATATATTTAGAACTCTCTAAATAATGTTTATTGCATTCTTACAAGAACCTTTCTAGGATCTATTTATTCTCTTTCATTTATTACAACACAAAGAACAAAAACAAATGAAGAACAATAAGCTTCTTGTAGACACACACAACTATATAATTCCACCTTTATATTGAATTTCCATATATCTATACTTTCCACCTTTAATTAAATTACATAGAATAGCCAATCCAAACCAGTTAAGCCCTATATATAGACTCAGGTGACACAGACAAACATGTCTTGATAAAGCCTAAGGGCGAAACGCGTTGACCTTGACACTGTTGTCACTCTGCACTTTATGCTTTTATTTTGATTGCTGTTATAATTGCCAAGAAAGGAAAGACAACTACTACAAGACTTCCTTTGCTGATTACCTCCTGCAACATTGCAGCTGGACGTTGTTACAACCTGCATTTGTTTCTAATCAGCTCTACTAAGTTGCACAGAGAGATTGCTAAGTTTTACTTTGATCTCCAACGATACAGATCATTCTGTTAGTCACTACTAGTGACCGCAAAGATTTCCTCTAAGTCACCACTGTTAGTGACCGCAAAGACCACTTTTAAGTCACAATCTGTGACCGCAAAGATATAACCGCAAGTTAATACATGCAAGTCACAATCTGTGACCGCAAAGACCTTGCTGTATAACATCACTGATGTCCGGTAAAGATTCTACTCCTAGTCACCACTTGTGACCGCAAAGACCCCACCACTAGTCACCTCCGTGACCGCAAAGACCTCATTACATTCACTACAAGTGACCGCCAAGTCCACTATGCTAACACAGAAAGTGAGATACACATAGCCTAATGTTTAAGATCTCCCTCTCTAACCCTAAAGGTCACGAGTTCAATTCCCACCACATTCCTTTGTTGGTTCAGGAAAGACAACTACTACAAGACTTCCTTTGCTGATTACCTCCTGCAACATTGCAGCTGGACGTTGCTACAACCTGCATTTGTTTCTAATCAGCTCTACTAAGTTGCACAGAGAGATTGCCAAGTTTTACTTTGATCTCCAACGATACAGATCATTCTGTTAGTCACTACTAGTGACCGCAAAGATTTCCTCTAAGTCACCACTGTTAGTGACCGCAAAGACCACTTTTAAGTCACAATCTGTGACCGCAAAGATATAACCGCAAGTTAATACATGCAAGTCACAATCTGTGACCACAAAGACCTTGCTGTATAACATCACTGATGTCCGGTAAAGATTCTACTCCTAGTCACCACTTGTGACCGCAAAGACCCCACCACTAGTCACCTCCGTGACCGCAAAGACCTCATTACAGTCACTACAAGTGACCGCCAAGTCCACACTGCGAGGATTGCATTATAGTCACTGCACGTGACCGCAAAGTTTAACATCCAAGTCACTGAATGTGACCGCAAAGACCACACTAAAAGAGAAATCAGGTGTGCCAAGAGACCAGCGTAAGTTGCAATCTCCCCCAAGACTCCCTAATTACACACGGAATAGGGGAATACACCTTCTGATACACATACAGATTAAAGTTAAAAAAATTGCAACATAATAAGCGCTTGACAGAATATCAAGGATCACTGGTTACATTACAACTATATTGAAACAGCTACGATCACAAGTGTGACGTAGGAAAAGTCACATGACATATTTTTAAATACCAGTCTCTCACTAACGGACCGGTAACACACACCCGCCACAATAGCGGGGAGGTCATCTCGTTTGGATCTTTAAGTTTTTTTAATCCAATTTCTGG
The DNA here is from genome assembly GCF_027579735.1 of Bombina bombina. NCBI lineage: Eukaryota > Metazoa > Chordata > Amphibia > Anura > Bombinatoridae > Bombina > Bombina bombina. Next base: position 57,097,407 of record NC_069503.1, on the reverse strand, counting down.
ACATTATCATTTGTTACACTATATAACAGGTACCTGATTATCAAATAGCGGAAATATATACTACAGTTATTCAATTGTTTTCTCTGATGAAATAGATGTTATAAGGGAGACGTGCCTTTTTATTTTATGTATGCTTTTAACAAGTTATTAAATTTCTGTCTAATTATACAAATGTTTTATTAGTTTTTATATATAGATAAGAAGCTCACATTAGACAACAAGTTTATATATATCAGTTGTATATACCTGTTTATATCTTTTTATTAACTGAATGTTGATAAATACTTAGGATTACCTACAATAAATATATAATAACAACATTGCAGTACATACATTAAACATTTATCCAATCACAAAATACAATATATTCAAATTATAGAATTTAACTAAATACTCTACCCGTGCTAATATAGCGCTGGACTACATTCACTACATATCACACACACACAGTGTCACACACACACACAGTGTCTCACACACACACACAGTATCACACACACACAGTGTCTCACACACACACACACACAGTGTCTCACACACACACACAGTGTCTCACACACACACAGTGTCACACACACACACAGTGTCTCACAGACAGTATCTCACACACACAGTGTCACACACACAGTGTCTCACACACAGTGTCTCACACACAGTGTCTTACACACAGTGTCTCTCTCACACACACACACACAGTGTCTCTCTCACACACACACACACACACACACACACACACAGTATCTCACACACACACAGTGTCACACACACACAAACAGTGTCTCACACACACACAGTGTCTCACACACACAGTGTCACACACACACAGTGTCACACACACACACACACACACACACACAGTGTCACACACACAGTATCTCACACACACAGTGTCACACACACACACACACACACACAGTATCTCACACACACACAGTGTCACACACACACACACAGTATCTCACACACACACAGTGTCACACACACACAGTGTCTCACACACACACACACAGTATCTCACACACACACACAGTATCACACACACAGTATCTCACACACACAGTGTCACACAAAGACAGACATTTTTGTTCTGTTTAAGAGTCCCTACTTTTGGCTGTGCATTTGTTAGCTGTATAATTATTCATAGGTTAAAAAGAAAGCAGTATACCCCTTAAAAAACACAAATGACAGACTCTGAAGCACTCCTGAAAGCCCCAACACCCAATGTGAAATAAATCACTTCACACACATACCGGCAAAAGCACTGGTGAGCTGAGTGCTGCCTCACTACTACTTCTGATTAGGAAGAGGTCATAAAGGAAGGGAGTGTGAGGTTAAAGATTAACAACAGGGAACGTTACTGGACTGGACTGAAAGATCCATGCTTGTCTGTTTATTCCTGTGCGCAGAGAGAGAACGCTGTGTGCTATGGTGGGAAATATAGTTCCCCTGCACCTTTGTAGAGAAAGTTAGAGCTGCATTTTAATACATTAAAAAAATAGCCAGCAGACTACAAGTAGATGAGGCACTACTATAAAGTGACCAGATTTTTAAAATGAAATCCGGGGACATTTTTTTTTTTTATTGGCAAATGGTAAAAACTATTTTATTTGCGGATTTTCCTAAAATTATATATGCAGTGTGTTTGGTATGTGTTTATGGAGTGATTGCATGATATATATACACGTTATTTCGACCCCGAGATTAAAAAAAAAAATACTTCTTAGAATTTTTAGGGATATGAGTCGACCCCGAGATTAAAAAAAAAATACTTCTTAGAATTTTTAGGGATATGAGTATCAAAATGTTAAGAATATAAGATAGAGAAGAAAAAAATCAAAGCATATTTTGTATTTTATTCTTACCAAAGTATTCTGGTTCAACAATAACAATATAAATTAACAATTAAGAACAATAACTAAAAACTTAAAAAACAGTATTGTGGTCCCCCCACCAAAAATCAGTTTTCTTTTAACAATACGTATCTCATGTGTATCTCATGTGTATCCCGGCCTTTGTTCAGACATTTGTATTAACATATTTCTCAGAGGAATGAATCTGCCTGAGAATATTTTTGTTCTTGGAGATTTTCTCCACAAATTCTAAACAGGACAATTTAATGTTATTTTTCACGATGAGAATTGCTTTGATAGTTTCCACACGAAATCGTGATTTCTCAGCAGTCCATATGTCATTCATGAGTGAGAAAACTCTTTCCACTGGAGCATTGCTGCCTGGCAGACAGAGGACTACTTCAGCTAATTTTTTAAGGTTAGCATGGGGTACCTCCATTCTCGTGAAATGGGTCATAACTGCATTCCACTTGCTGGCTACCGACACTGCTGATGCTGATGCATTCCATACAGGTATTTGCTCTTTTTAGGAATTCATTTAGAAAAGTCACTTCATAAAACAAAGCATCTTGATCGACTGATACATTTGGACATTTTGTGTTCAGAAGTTCAACTGCCTTCTCAATATCAGACCTTGCAGGCACTCTCTTCAAAAGCAAGCATTTAAGGTCTTCAAGGTCATCTATATGTTTTCCCCAAGCATGTAAATATTGGACTGAAGCGTCAAAAAAAGAGTGAGCAACTTTAAAGTAGGAAGCTTGTGTTAAAACCCCATCTCTTTCTAGCTCCTTGATTTGTTGTCTTACCATTACTGGCACAAAGTCTTCCTCATGTCTAGCAGACAGCTTCTTTCTAAGGGTGTTGAGGATCACAGCTGATTCCACGGCACAGCGATCTTGCCCCTCCAGTGATTTTATTGTGTCATGGAAAAGTGACACAGTACTGTGGATGAAACTGAGCCAAAGTTCCGTTGTAGGGTCTTCAAATATCTTCCTAAGGACAACTGGGCACTTTTCTTCAGACAGAAAAAATGACTTCAGTGGCTCATAGAGCATAAGAATTCTTTCCAAAGCAGGTAACATTGAGAGCCACCTGACATTGCTGTGCCCAAGAATATTTTGATATTCTTGCCCCACAAACTCACAAAAACTTTTCAGTCTTTCAACACGAACAGTGAATATATGAAAATATCCAAAAATCTTGTTAAGAATATATTCAACATCCACTGGGATTGTATCTAGGGCAGTTCGTGCACAATTGTGGACAATATGAGCTGGGCATCCAAGACCTATAACTTCCCTTTGAAGGGCTTCTCTAACTTTAGTGTGCACATTTTCTCTCCCTTGCCTCCGTAGTCCACCAAAGTTTGTGTTTGTATTGTCGGCAGAGAAGGCCACAACTTTATTTTCCAGGTGGAATTTTTTTATAATTTCTATCAGCTCACCTGAAATAAGTTCAGCTGTTTCACCTGTCAGTGCCACAAAATCAAGAAGTTTTGTCTCCACAGAAGTGCTTTCCTCTTGTACCTTGAAGTAGCGAACCACAATAGGCAGCAACTTCATATGACCATGATTTGAAGCATCTACTGAAAGTGCTACAAAATCAACATTCTCAAGGTCATGTTTGAGCTCATCTGTTGACCAAGGAGCAAATACGTTTGTGACAATTGCTTCACACTTTGTCCGTGCACAGCAAAATTTAGGATTGAAGAACTTCCTATTTAATCCTGAAGTGCAGTCCATTGATCTGAAACTATGGTTATGGGCAATGGTGTGATATGAAAAAACTCCCTCTTGTAAAGCTAGGTCATATTCACTCTGAGAGGGTTCAACTTTCCGAAAAAATGATGTCACAGACGTTGAACCTGCACGGGCAGTTAGAGCGGCTTTGTGTTTGCTTGTGGCTTCATGTTCTTTAATTGAAGTTCTACCTCCACTTGAAATGGTAAACGCAGAATGACATATTGTGCATACAACAGAAGATCCCTTTCCAGCACTTTTCATGAAAGGAAACTCTTTTTGGAGCACATCATTGAAATAGCACTTTCTTTTGCTGTGCATTGCCATGACACTTCCGCAATCCCTACACTGCCAAACTGGTACAGAATCTGTAGAGAGATAACATGTCAGAGGTAGAAGATTGCATGCCAAGGCAAGTACTGGGGATGTCGGTGAGAAAAAACATATTTACTTGATAACAACTATACTGTAGTAGTAAAAAAACGTCAAGTATCCAAAAGTCCCACTATTGATTTAGCTCATTTTCATTAATTGCTATATGCTTTTGCTGTTTTCTTGTTTGATGTCTTTTGTTGCAACTTTAGACCGAGGACTTGCCAGTGAGCAGGACTACAGAGCAGAAGAAGGCTACATAATTGATTGATTGTTTATACTGCTAGAGCAGCTGCAGACGGTATTGCTTCCAGAAGCAGAGACTCATTGAAAGTATTGTCTTCCCGTTTATGTTACTGCCGTACTGCAGAGAGCATACGTTTTTTATATGTTATATTACATGTCAATAAAGCTGTAGCTATTAGTTTTCCCATAATCGGTGTCTGGTGTATTTATTTATTTTTGATATAATGACAGATCAACCTATGAGATTTTGGGGTATTGCGAAATTATATATATATATATATATATATATATCAGTGGGAAAAAAATGGAGGGCCAAAAAGGCATAAAAAAACAGACAGGAAGGAAAATAGCTGAGTAGAAACCAGGAGGAAGGAAAAAGAGAAAGTTAATAACAAAGGAAGAAAAGATTTTACATATATATTTGCTGACAAAATAGCAGGACATGTGTTAATCATGTATGTGCCAGCCTGCTCTTGAAATTCTATAAATAAATCTTGACTGTTCTAAATACCTTTTTAGTAGAAGCAGTAAAGAGCTGGATAGTGTGTAAAACCCAAATAAATTAATTATTTGATTAGAATAGGTCATTTTACTAAAAAAATAATGTATATATTAATGTCATACATGCAACATATATGTCTGCAACTAATTAACTATGAGGTCCACTTATGTTTACAGCTATAGATAAATGGGGGGGGGCTAAAATGCATTGAGCTTGGTAGATAAACTAGCACTTATAGTTATATTTCTTTTATTTGGTATATTTTAACACCTATGTAGTAATCAAAAGCACATATCTAGCTGGAAGAGTAACCGCCGGAGTAAAAAAAAATACAACCTAACTTATCCAATTAAAGGGACAGACTATCATAGAATTGTTATTGTTTTAAAAGATAGATAATCCCTTTATTACCCATTCCCCAGTTTAGCATAACCAACACAGTTATACTAATATACTTTTTACCTCTGTGATTACCTTGTGTTATCTATATGGCCCACGTGTACTTTCTGGGGGCTAGTTATCAAGCCGTCTACTTTTCTGGCTTCGCCGGCCCAATACGTCCGCCTAAGCTCGCCTACCTTCGCCGCCGCGGACCTGAAAAAATACGCCTAAGTTATCAAATAAAGCTGTCAAAAAGCCGCGGGGCGATGAGCAGCGGACTGTGAGAGTTATCACTCATCCGATCTCGCTGCCCTTCGGCTTTTTCCCAGCTTTATTGCTAGCCTGTCACTAAGCACTCACACTAAACTGCACTGTTCTACCCCCTATACCGGCGCCCCCGGAACCTCCCGCAACTAAATAAAGTTACTACCCCCTAAACCGCCGCTCCTAGACACCGCCGCAACTCTTATAAATGTATTAACCCCTAAACCGCCGCTCCTAGACCCTGCCGCAACTCTTATAAATGTATTAACCCCTAAACCGCCGCTCCTAGACCCTGCCGCAACTCTTATAAATGTATTAACCCCTAAACCGCCGCTCCCGGACACCGCTGCCACCTACATTATACCTAGTAACCCCTATCCTGCCCCCCCTATACCGTCGCCCTCTATTATAAAATTATTAACCCCTATCCTGCTGATCCCGCACCTCTCCGCAACTAAATAGTTTAACCCCTAAGCCGCCGCTCCATGAACCCGCCACAACCTATAATAAATTTATTAACCCCTATCCTGCCCCCCACTACGCCGCCGCCACTGTAATAAAATGATTAACCCCTAAACCTAAGTCTAACCCTAACCATAACGCCCCCCTAACTTAAATATTAATTAAATAAATCTAAATAAATTAACTCTTATTAACTAAATGAATCCTATTTAAAACTAAATACTTACCTTTAAAATAAACCCTAATATAGCTACAATATAAATAATAATTATATTCTAGCTATCTTAGGATTTATTTTTATTTTACAGGTACCTTTCAATTTATTTTAACCATGTACAATAACTATTAAATAGTTATTAACTATTTAATAGCTTACCTAGCTAAAATAAAGAGAAATGTACCTGTGAAATAAATCCTAACCTAAGTTACAATTACACCTAACACTACACTATACTTTAATAAATTATTCCTATTTAAAAATAAATACTTACCTGTAAAATAAACCCTAAGATAGCTACAATGTAATTAATAATTATATTATAGCTATTTTAGGATTTATATTTATTTTACAGGTAACTTTGTATTTATTTTAGCTAGTTAGAATAGTTATTAAATAGTTATTAACTATTTAATAACTACCTAGCTAAAAGAAATACAAAATTACCTGTAAAATAAATCCTAACTTAAGTTACAATTAAACCTAATACTACACTATCATTAAATTAACTAAATAAACTACCTACAAAGAACTACAATGAAATACAATTACATAAACTAACTAAAGTACAAAAAATAAAAAAAGCTAAGTTACAAAAAATAAAAAATTAAGTTACAAACATGTTAAAAATATTACAACAATTTTAAGCTACTTACACCTAATCTAAGCCCCCTAATAAAATAACAAACCCCCCCAAAATAAAAAAAATCCCTACCCTATTCTAAATTACATAAATTTCAAAGCTCTTTTACCTTACCAGCCCTTAAAAGGGCCATTTGTGGGGGCATGCCCCAAAAAGTTCAGCTCTTTTGCCTGTAAAATAAAAATACAACCCCCCCCCCAACATTAAAACCCACCACCCACATACCCCTAATCTAACCCAAACCCCCCTTACAAAAACCTAACACTAATCCCCTGAAGATCATCCTACCTTGAGTCGTTTTCACTCAGCCGAGCCACCGATGGAACTGAAGAGGACATCCGGAGCGGAAGAAGTTAATCCTCCAAGCGGCGCTGAAGAAATCTTCCATCCGATGAAGTCATCATCCAGGCGGCGCTGAAGAAGTCTTCGATCCGGCCGATGTCATCTTCAAAGAGGCGCTGAAGAGGTCTTCTATCCGGGCGAAGTCATCTTCCAAGCCGGGTCTTGAATCTTCCTTCCGCCGACGTGGAACCACCTTCTTCACCGACGGACTACGACGAATGACGGCTCCTTTAAGGGACGTCATCCAAGATGGCGTCCCCTCAATTCCGATTGGCTGATAGGATTCTATCAGCCAATCGGAATTAAGGTAGGAAAATCTGATTGGCTGATGGAATCAGCCAATCAGATTCAAGTTCAATCCGATTGGCTGATCCAATCAGCCAATCAGATTGAGCTCGCATTCTATTGGCTGATCGGAACAGCCAATAGAATGCGAGCTCAATCTGATTGGCTGATTCCATCAGCCAATCAGATTTTCCTACCTTAATTCCGATTGGCTGATAGAATCCTATCAGCCAATCGGAATTGAGGGGACGCCATCTTGGATGACGTCCCTTAAAGGAGCCGTCATTCGTCGTAGTCCGTCGGTGAAGAACGTGGTTCCGCGTCGGCGGAAGGAAGATTCAAGACCCGGCTTGGAAGATGACTTCGCCCGGATAGAAGACCTCTTCAGCGCCTCTTTGAAGATGACATCGGCCGGATCGAAGACTTCTTCAGCGCCGCCTGGATGATGACTTCATCGGATGGAAGATTTCTTCAGCGCCGCTTGGAGGATTAACTTCTTCCGCTCCGGATGTCCTCTTCAGTTCCATCGGTGGCTCGGCTGAGTGAAGACGACTCAAGGTAGGATGATCTTCAGGGGATTAGTGTTAGGTTTTTGTAAGGGGGGTTTGGGTTAGATTAGGGGTATGTGGGTGGTGGGTTTTAATGTTGGGGGGGGGGTTGTATTTTTATTTTACAGGCAAAAGAGCTGAACTTTTTGGGGCATGCCCCCACAAATGGCCCTTTTAAGGGCTGGTAAGGTAAAAGAGCTTTGAAATTTATGTAATTTAGAATAGGGTAGGGATTTTTTTTATTTTGGGGGGGTTTGTTATTTTATTAGGGGGCTTAGATTAGGTGTAAGTAGCTTAAAATTGTTGTAATATTTTTAACATGTTTGTAACTTAATTTTTTATTTTTTGTAACTTAGCTTTTTTTATTTTTTGTACTTTAGTTAGTTTATGTAATTGTATTTCATTGTAGTTCTTTGTAGGTAGTTTATTTAGTTAATTTAATGATAGTGTAGTATTAGGTTTAATTGTAACTTAAGTTAGGATTTATTTTACAGGTAATTTTGTATTTCTTTTAGCTAGGTAGTTATTAAATAGTTAATAACTATTTAATAACTATTCTAACTAGCTAAAATAAATACAAAGTTACCTGTAAAATAAATATAAATCCTAAGATAGCTATAATACAATTATTAATTACATTGTAGCTATCTTAGGGTTTATTTTACAGGTAAGTATTTATTTTTAAATAGGAATAATTTATTAAAGTATAGTGTAGTGTTAGGTGTAATTGTAACTTAGGTTAGGATTTATTTCACAGGTACATTTCTCTTTATTTTAGCTAGGTAAGCTATTAAATAGTTAATAACTATTTAATAGTTATTGTACATGGTTAAAATAAATTGAAAGGTACCTGTAAAATAAAAATAAATCCTAAGATAGCTAGAATATAATTATTATTTATATTGTAGCTATATTAGGGTTTATTTTAAAGGTAAGTATTTAGTTTTAAATAGGATTCATTTAGTTAATAAGAGTTAATTTATTTAGATTTATTTAATTAATATTTAAGTTAGGGGGCGTTAGGGTTAGGGTTAGGTTTAGGGGTTAATCATTTTATTACAGTGGCGGCGGCGTAGTGGGGGGCAGGATAGGGGTTAATAAATTTATTATAGGTGGCGACGGTGTAGGGGGGGCAGATTAGGGGTTAATAAATGTATTATAGGTGGCGACGGTGTAGGGGGGGCAGGATAGGGGTTAATACATTTAATATAGGTTGCGGCGGGTTCAGGGAGCGGCGGTTTAGGGTTTAATACATTTATTAAAGTTGCGGTGGGCTCCGGGAGCGGCGGTTTAGGGGTTAATATGTATAGAGTAGCTTGCGGTGGGCTCCGGGAGCGGCGGTTTAGGGGGTAATAACTTTATTTAGTTGCGGCGGTGTAGGGGGGGTCAGATTAGTGGTGTTTAGACTCGGGGTACATGTTAGGGTGTTAGGTGTAGACAGCTCCCATAGAAATCAATGGGATGTCTGTCAGCAGCGAACTTGTACTTTCGCTATGGTCAGACTCCCATTGATTCCTATGGGATCCGCCGCCTCCAGGCTGGCGCTTTGAAAACCAGGTACGCTGGGCCGTAAAAGTGCCGAGCGTACCTGCTAGTTTTTTGATAGCTAGCAAAAGTAGTGAGAATGTGCCGCACTTGTGTGCGGAACATCTGGAGTGACGTAAGAATCGATCTGTGTCGGACTGAGTCCGGCAGATCGAAGCTTACGTCACAAAATTCTACTTTTGCCGGTCTCGAGCCTTTGATAACTAAGGCGTATCAGCCTCGCCACAAATACGCTGCGGAATACGCAGCGTATTTGAGGTTGACGGCTTGATAACTACCCCCCCAAGTCTCTTTGTGTTGAAAAGAGATTTAAAAAGCATGTGATAAGAGGCAGCCCTCAAAGGCTTAGAAATTAGCATATGAGCCTACCTATGTTTAGTTTAAACTAAGAATACCAAGAGAAAAAAGCAAATTTGATGATAAAAGTAAATTGGAAAGTTCATTAAAATTAAAAGTCCTATCTGAATAATGAAAGTTTAATTTATACTAGACTGTCCCTTTAACAGTACCTGCTAGTGTACACATAGATTAGAGCTCCCAATGCTTAGTGCAGATAGCTGAGCTGCAGGACCATATGTAACTTATAGACTCAGTAGAATTTGTGTGGGGGGGGGTATGGGATTATCCATAGGTTATGCTGAGCTCATGAGTCCCTTCCTAATATTATTTTATCATATCATCTTATGTGGGTAGTTTTTGTGCTATTATTGGTGTGTGTGTCTGTCTGTGTGTATATCTGTCTGTGTCTTGGTATGTGCGTCTCTGTCTGTCTGTGTATGTGTGTCTCTGTGGGTGTGTATGTGTGTCTTTGTCTTGGTATGTGCCTCTGTGTGGGTGTGTATGTATGTGCGCCTTTGTGTGTGTATGTCTGTCTGTGTCTTGGTATGTGCGTCTCTGTCTGTCTGTGTATGTGTGTCTCTGTGGGTGTGTATGTGTGTCTTTGTCTTGGTATGTGCCTTTGTGTGGGTGTGTATGTATGTGCGCCTTTGTGTGTGTATGTCTGTCTATGTCTCGGTGTGTGTGTGTGTATGTCTTTCAGTGTCTTGATGTGTGTGTGTGTGTGTGTGTATGTCTGTCAGTGTCTTGATGTGTGTGTGTATGTCTGTCAGTGTCTTGATGTGTGTGTGTATGTCTGTCAGTGTCTTGATGTGTGTGTGTGTGTATGTCTGTCAGTGTCTTGATGTGTGTGTGTGTGTGTGTGGTTGTGTGCGTCTGTCTGTGTGTGTATTCTGTAGAGGGATGTTTTGTGCGCATGTCACAAAGAGATATGTGGGAGATATGCAGGAAGCATTACCTAAAAAAGATTATGGATATTTTACATTCCAAAACATGAATTTACATGGTAATCTGGTTAATCAATTACTAGTGATTAAAGTGGAGTTATTCAGCCTTATGCCACAGGCCTTTGTACTGTGCTTCCTCTTGGTCTTTACATTACAAAGGAATAAATATCACATTCTGTAATAATGACACCCAAAGGCGTAACTAGAAACCTCAGGGCCCCGGTGCAAGAATCCATGAAGGGCCCCCCCCCTCCCCGCCAAAAAAAAATTGATTTTTATACATCTTTGTTTTGCGCTATATATATATATATATATATATATATATATATATATATATATATATATATATATATATATATATATACACACACACACATATACATACTATAGGTATGGGATATCACAAGCCTAACCCACCAGCCTATTACTATATTTACCTGTGTGTGTAATTGTCTGAATAGGAAGCCTTGGTGTTATTTATGTATATTGAGCCATTCACTTTCCAGGTATGATAAACACACTTTTTGTTATTTTTTAACCAAAGCACCAGCTTTATCATACCTCCCAACATTTAATTGAGCCAAAGAGGGACACTTTTCTCCCCTTTAACAGAGCTCCGCTAGCCGCCCCCCACAAATAGAGGGGACACAAATATTTACACACATATTATACATACTAATACACACATATTTACACTCTTACACACACACACACACACATTTACACACACTCATACATATTTATATACGCACACACTGATAAACACATAATCACACACACACTTACACCTACACATATATACATTCACACACTCATACACATTTATACACACATTGATAAACACATAATCACACACACACACATATTCATATACATTCTGACAGCTCCCTTATCATATGGCTAGTTATTAACTATTGACTAGCCAATTAGTGCTGTGTCATGCACAACTCCACAGGATAACAATGTTATCTACTGTATATGGCACAGAAACTGTATAAGACTGAGTGGGAGGGAGGGTACTTTTGGAAAAATGTAAAAATTGTGTGTTTAAATGTATTACGTTATATTTAATATATAAGGACAACCACTTCCACAAATCCCAGAGAGGGGATATTCAAAGCCTAATGTTTTCTATTATTTATATAAACCATTATGGGATTATACAAACAACAGAAAATCAGCACTAATCAACTGCAATTAATCAAGTCTTCAGTATAACTATAAATTTTAAAATATAAAAATTTTAAATATTTAAAATATAAAAGGACCCTCTTCAAGTTGAAGTTAAAATTTGCAAATTTAAAATACCCAAATCCATAAAGGGTTAATCTCTCATCAAAAGGAAAAATCCAAAATATACAAACAAGGCATACAATAAAATACAATATAAGAAGTAGTACTAGTTACAATATAAAAAGTGAAATAAAAACAAACTTAAGCAAACCTAAAATCCAAATGTGTTTCCAGTAAAAAGTCCCCTATACGTTAGAACTAATGTCTGGTTCTTAGAATGGTCCTAGGTAGTACCCAAACAGATGCAGCTTCCTTTCGGTGATAATTTCTGTAATCACCGGAGTTGGGGCAAAACTAAAACAAGAAGCGTAGAAGTAGCACAAAAAAATTTGCGCTTCTTCTACGCTTCTTGTTTTACCATTATGGGATTACACTGTCACCGTGCCCCCGCGCCCCCCCCCCCCCTTCAGTCTCAGCACTGACTGAGCAGCTTAATTTAGCTTATGATATGGAGCAGACACTTACCTGAGGTTGAACGGATTTTCACAGTTCCACTCCGTTCTCCTCAGTAGTCTGTCACACTGGCTCTGGCTCTGGCTGTGAGCTGCTGCTGTGCTGGCCTGCCGCGCTAGCAAGGGAGGGACACCCACTGGACCCAGGACAGGTCCCAGACCTTCCAACGCCAAACAGACTCCTGCTAGCTGCTACTGACTCTGCTGCACCGCAGAGATACATGTGCGTGCAGGCAGTGCAGCTATCAGTACTCAGGCGGGAGACTAGAAGTCAGAGATCAGTGCGCGTGCGCGGCCAAAATGGAAAGTTCCGGCCGGGCAGCGCAGCAGAGAGCACGCCACCCGCCATCCAGTAGACTCACAATAAGTTAGTACTAGTAGTATACAAAACAAACACTGACAATTGTGGCAACAGTGGCATCTAAAAATAACATCAATGATCACCTAAAAATAAAAAATGAATAATAAAAAAAAAACAACCACCTGCCTTGTTGGGCCCCCCTGTTTGGGAGATCTGCTGGGCCCGGTCGCAATGGCGACCCTTGCATCAACGTTAGTTACGCCCCTGATGACACCTTAGAAAGGGACAGTAAACCAGACAGACAGAATGATAATATTAAATTCAAAGACCAAGAACAATACAGGATAAAATGCAGCTTTCACCTTTCAATGAAGATTAAACTATACACAATTAAAAGAATCCTTCAAAATGTAATACTAAATTACTGTATCCCTAACTCTGACACATCTGCAGGGGAAAAATGTGACACCCAAGACAAAGGTGTCTAGACAAACCGATTTTAACAACATGGCTGGTTATTTGAAAGATTCAGAATGCAGTGACAACTGTGTAGGGGGTGTTATGCTCCCACTACAATCTTTTAGCACAACAGTCCTCAAAAATGTAATACAGTTTTACTTGTCCCACTCGCACATTACCTTGCTTAATAATTTTTATTGGACATCGTTTATAATTCTATGTGCTCATCATTCACAGCACACACACACTGTAATACAGTGTTTTACTTGTCCCACTCGCACATTACCTTGCTTAATAATTTACATTGTGTGTGTGCTGTGAATGATGAGCACATAGAATTATAAACGATGTCCAATAAAAATTATTAAGCAAGGTAATGTGCGAGTGGTACAAGTAAAACACTGTATTACAGTGTGTGTGTGCTGTGAATGATGAGCACATAGAATTATACAGCCGGATGTGAGTACTTACTTGTCAGGAGTTGTACTGTGCCTAAACATATTGCTCCCCTTTTGCTGAATGTTGATATAAATGGCACTTTTCCCAGCAATGCATTCACTCCCCTGCCCATTGTCAATAAAATAAAACCTGACTGAGCAAATAACTTAAAATGTTATAGTCTTCCCTCCTGACTTACCAGCCGCAACTTAGGTCCGGTTGTACTCTGTGCGTGTGCAGGGAATGTCTGGTCTCAGTCTGCCCTCTGTCTTCCCTCCGCCTGACTTGACTTGCTCGCCGCAACTTAGGTCCGGTTGTACTCTGTGCGTGTGCAAGGAATGTCTGGTCTCAGTCTGCCCTCTGTCTTCCCTCCGCCTGACTTGACTTGCGCGCCACTGCAGTACTGTCTGGATTTGTACTGTGTGAGCGTGCGGCTCAGTCTCTTCCCTCCTACTTGCGTGCGCTACCTGTACGCTCCTCCCACTGCTTAGTAACAGTAACACTAACAGATAGCAGCAGCCAGTTAAGGAGTAAGTGAGATTAGAACACCGGGGACAATGAAATGGGGCCGGGGACAAATTTGGGGACATAATTTTGCCGGGGACAGTCTCCTCAATTCGGGGACTGTCCCCGGAAATCGGGGACGTCTGGTCACCTTACACTACTATGACAGCTCAAACTCTCTTTGACAAGAAGAGGTGCACACTCCTACATAGATTATAAGCAGCAGTGTTGTCCCACTACTAAAATATACAGCTCTCACAAAACATACCTCCACATCGCTGCTCTAACACAGCATTTCTATAATAATACAGTAGCGCTGTGTGTGTACAGACAGATCCTCTCATGCTGCTATTCTCAGAGTGCGATGCCTGCTACACGTATTTCACCCTGCCCCGACTACCTCTCTTCTATGAACCGTGCAGGCAAACTTTCTTCATGAAACCAGGAACAAAATAAGTTACTAAAGTGAATTTTGGGGGCAAAATACAAACATAACACTATGCAGAGCAGTGCACAATTACACCCGGAAAGAAAATTAGGAGAAACTGCATTGGGGAATAATTAGCCTGTTACACTTTCATGAATAAACTGTGCATGTTCAAAATCAGCGTGTGGGAGCAGGAAAAGTTATTTACGAGTCGACTGTGACTGGAAAAAGATAATGTACCAAAATATATATGCAGTAGTGGGCGGAGCTTAGCGACCATTTTAGGATTCTAAAAAACAATAAGTATTTAAATATTTTATATCCAAGTTTATAGCTGTGTGACCAGTTGAAGAATGCTTCTCTGCTATGCACTAATACCTTATTTAAATGTTGTACTTGGTATAGACTGTCCCTCCTGTTTTAGGACACTCTAAAATTAATTATTTCCTTCTATTTTTTTATAAAAACATGATTTCTTCTCCTCCCTTAGCTGGCGGGGGTGAGGCAGCTGCAACCTGAAGGTATAATAAATATTTTTCAATGCCTCACATATTTGATAAACCACGACACCTGATATGAAGTTATTGTCAATGACAGACACGTAGCAAAATAACCTGTATGGTCACATAAACGCTTTATTTTTCCAGCGACCAGCCCGATAGCAACCAGCCCTGTTAATACTACTCTCTAGCTGAAATGTACGGTGATTGTTTTCCCTGTAACATGGTAGTAAACTTTCTATGTACCGTTTGCTAATCTTCAATAGATAATAATTTAATCAAAATATCCCCGCCCCCCCATATGCTAATGTGGGCCTCTGATGCGCTTCACCCACCGTAGAATTTGATTGTTAGGGGTATTATTATTTATCTATTTTAAAGCTGTGTTTACCCGCTGTTTTGTTCTGCTTTGACCTGCTGTAAGATCAAAGCGCTATTTATTTATATCATATATACGACTAACTTACCTCACTAGTGTTATGTATACCATAGGGGCCATTATTGGCCAGCTAATTAGTCGTCCATGGAAGCTTTCTAAAACTACAAAATGGAGGTTTCAAGAGCTCTTAGTTTATATATCAGTTTTTTTTTTCTATTTACGTTATTGAATTGTGCTTCATGAAAATTGTTGACATTTACTTTACGGGACATTTGATGTATGTCTTTGTTTTCCCTTTTTCACATAACCTCAATAAAAGATTATTTTTCACACAAAAAAAGGCGATGGTGCAAAACACCCCTAACACGTGTTTCATATAAACGCTTCTGAAGCGCGTATTTTACCCTGCGCTAGCGCTGTACAGCTTAGCTTAACCCCTTAATGACAAGTGACGTACCAGGTACGTCCTGCAAAAACTTGCAGTTAGTGACAATGGACGTACCTGGTACGTCACTTGTCTAAGAGAGTGCTGGAAGCGATCGCAATCGCTTCCAGCAGCTCTCAGGGTATTGCAGTGATGCCTCGATATTGAGGCATCCTGCAATACCCTTTAGAAAGCATCCGATGCAGAGAGAGCCACTCTGTGGCCCTCTCTGCACCGGTAGCGATGCGGCCGGTTCGTTGGTGGGTGGGAGCGCAACAGGGAGGCGGGTGGGCGGCCCATCGCTACCCGGCATCCGGCTCCTGTTAGTGCAATGTGCACGCCGGGTGCCGGGAGCGTGCGGAGGCGCGCATGCGCGTGCGCGCGCGCGCGGGTGCGCGTGCGCGCGCGCGATTACCTACCCACACTGACACCAATGAGTGGGAAGAGGGGGGAAAAATTAAATATATATCGGATCTGGGAGGGGGAGGGGGTTGGGGTATTGTGGGGGGCTGCTACACTACAGAAAAAATTAAAATGGTATTAAAAGATAATAAAAAAAACACTTTTTTGGGGGGCAAATTGGGTACTGGCAGACAGCTGCCAGTACCCAAGATGGCGGCAATTAGGTAGGGGAGAGGGTTAGAGAGCTGGGGGGGGGATCATGGAGGTTGGGGCTAAGGCAGGAGTCCATCACAGCTAAAACATTTTTTTTTTTTTTATTAAAAAAAAGAAAAACTCCTTTTATTTAGTACTGGCAGACTTTCTGCCAGTACTTAAGATGGCGGGGACAATTGTGGGGTGGGGGAGGGAAGAGAACTGTTTGGGAGGGATCAGGGGGTGGGATGTGTCAGGTGGGAGGCTGATCTCTACCCTAAAGCTAAAATTAACCCTGCAAGCTCCCTACAAGCTACCTAATTTAACCCCTTAACTGCTGGGCATAATTTACGTGTGGTGCGCAGCAGCATTTAGCGGCCTTCTACTTACCAAAAAGCAACCCCAAAGCCATATAAGTCTGCTATTTCTGAACAAAGGGGATCCCAAAGAAGCATTTACAACCATTTGTGCCTTAATTGCAGAAGCTGTTTGTAAATAATTTCAGTGGGAAACCTAAAGTTTGTGACAAAATTTGTGAAAAAGTGAACTTTTTTTTTTATTTGATGACATTTGGCGGTGAAATGGTGGCATGAAATATACCAAAATGGGCCTAGATCAATACTTTGGGTTGTCTTCTAAAAAAAAATATATACATGTCAAGGGATATTCAGGTATTCCTGACAGATATCAGGGTTCCAATGTAACTAGCGCTAATTTTGAAAAAAAGTTGTTTGGAAATAGCAAAGTGCTACTTGTATTTATGGCCCTATAACTTGCAAAAAAAGTAAAGAACATGTAAACATTGGGTATTTCTAAACTCAGGACAAAATTTAGAAACTATTTAGCATAGGTGTTTTTTGGTGATTGTAGATGTGTAACAGATTTTGGGGGTCAAAGTTAGAAAAAGTGTGTTTTTTTCAATTTTTTCCTCATATTTTATATTTTTTTTATAGGAAATTATAAGATATGATGAAAATAATGGTATCCTTAGAAAGTCCATTTAATGGCGAGAAAAACGGTATATAATATGTGTGGGTACAGTAAATGAGTAAGAGGGAAATTACAGCTAAACACAAACACTGCAGAAATGTAAAAATAGCCATTGTCATTAAGGGTAAGAAAATTGAAAAATGGTCCGGTCATTAAGGGGTTAATGTTCCTTGGTTGCTTCATGTAACTAAGTTAATCTAAGTAATTATTTGTTTCCACAGTGTATCTCTGTTATAATTAACCATAGTGTATGTCTGTTATAATTAACCACAGTGTATCTCTGTTATAATTAACCACATTGTATCTCTGTTATAATTAACCACAGTGTATCTCTGTTATAATTAACCACAGTGTATCTCTGTTATAATTAACCACAGTGTATCTCTGTTATAATTAACCACAGTGTATCTCTGTTATAATTAACCACAGTGTATCTCTGTTATAATTAACCACAGTGCATCTCTGCTATAATTAACCACAGTGCATCTCTGCTATAATTAACCACAGTGCATCTCTGCTATAATTAACCACAGTGCATCTCTGCTATAATTAACCACAGTGCATCTCTGTTATAATTAACCACAGTGTATCTCTGTTATAATTAACCACAGTGTATCTCTGTTATAATTAACCACAGTGTATCTCTGTTATAATTAACCACAGTGTATGTCTGTTATAATTAACCACAGTGTATGTCTGTTATAATTAACCACAGTGTATGTCTGTTATAATTAACCACAGTGTATCTCTGTTATAATTAACCACAGTGTATGTCTGTTATAATTAACCACATTGTATGTCTGTTATAATTAACCACATTGTATCTCTGTTATATTAACCACAGTGTATCTCTGTTATAATTAACCACAGTGTATGTCTGTTATAATTAACCACAGTGTATGTCTGTTATAATTAACCACAGTGTATCTCTGTTATAATTAACCACAGTGTATGTCTGTTATAATTAACCACATTGTATGTCTGTTATAATTAACCACAGTGTATCTCTGTTATAATTAACCACAGTGTATCTCTGTTATAATTAACCACAGTGTATCTCTGTTATAATTAACCACAGTGTATCTCTGTTATAATTAACCACAGTGTATCTCTGTTATAATTAACCACAGTGTATGTCTGTTATAATTAACCACAGTGTATGTCTGTTATAATTAACCACAGTGTATCTCTGTTATAATTAACCACAGTGTATGTCTGTTATAATTAACCACATTGTATGTCTGTTATAATTAACCACATTGTATCTCTGTTATATTAACCACATTGTATCTCTGTTATATTAACCACAGTGTATCTCTGTTATAATTAACCACAGTGTATGTCTGTTATAATTAACCACAGTGTATGTCTGTTATAATTAACCACAGTGTATCTCTGTTATAATTAACCACAGTGTATCTCTGTTATAATTAACCACAGTGTATGTCTGTTATAATTAACCACATTGTATGTCTGTTATAATTAACCACAGTGTATCTCTGTTATAATTAACCACAGTGTATCTCTGTTATAATTAACCACAGTGTATCTCTGTTATAATTAACCACAGTGTATCTATGTTATAATTAACCACAGTGTATCTCTGTTATAATTAACCACAGTGTATGTCTGTTATAATTAACCACAGCGTATCTCTGTTATAATTAACCACAGCTATACTTTATCATTTAACTCTTGCACTCCCTAAAAACTTTTTTATCTCAGTCTGAGCCCCTTTCACAGCTGCTCCAGTCAATAAGAACAGATATATATATTTTTTTATTATTATTTTTTTTTATTTTAAAGTTTTTATTGAGGAAAAGAAAAATTAAATGTGTACAGATCATACAAAAACAGCAATAACATACATTTGATGTACAATAACAGTGATAGTCCTCATTTTTCACTCTTGGGCCCTATCATCTGCCTTTACAAATGTCCAGGGGCTTAAATTAAACATATAAAATCAAAGAAAAACAGTATGCATCAAAGAAAAAGTGAAAAGATTGTGTTATACAGCTGTATAAAAGTTTATATTCATGCATACATAACCCAGAGCTGGTCTCGATCTTGTGACAGAACTCACACAGTAACAAATAGTTGGCCTATGCCATTTCACAGAGCAAACACAGGAACAATCGGAGAGCCACAAATATTTCTCCATAAAAAACTTCTCCCTTATCAAACTGTTTTACACAGTGTAATTAACTACGCTTCTGCTCTCTATAAGAAAAATTGCATGTTGTATCTGGGGCTTGGATCTAGGTGATGTTTCTCAGGAAGTAAAGCTATTCATAGTCTCTCTCAAAAAGCCCTGTGAATATATGGCTCTTTTTCTTTCAAGCATATGGTTTTATACTGAGAGCCCCAACGCCGCCCGGCCGCAGGCCACGGAAGGGAGCCAGCCTCATTATATTTTTTCAGTCCAGAGCCAAGACAATATGTTATATTTATAATCCCTCTCTAATTTTAAGATTGAGTCTCCTTAAGGGCCCCCCAAACCCCCATAGAGAGCTATCAGGGATATATAAAGGTATTACTAAGATCACAGAGCCTTCTAGAAGCCAAGAATAGTAATGCAGGGTCTTAAAACATTTGATTCAATATCTGAGACTTACAGTGATATCGCGATAAGCCGTTTAATATAAAAATCAAAAAGGGGCTAACGTACCAACTACCCCCTAACTAATACATGCATATCAAACTATAATATAGGCCTTTAAAGGGGACACACAAACATAGAAAACAAATATGAACATAACATATTTTAGTCAACTTTGATCGTTACTTATCTGTACCAATTAGTCCTTTGTGAGCAGCCTAACCCCCTTCAAAACTTAACTGCAGGAATGGGTCGACTTTAATGACCGCCAGGATGACCACCGGCGGGTCACCAGTACATCTTTTCATAGGGATAGGTTGGCCCACATTCAAATGTTCACTCAGAAACATCGTAGGGTAAAAGTATTGTGTGGTGCCAGGCAATTTATTAGGTGCTTTTTCACGGAGTGTAAGCTCCTGTGTGCCATCCGAAGCATTGGTTTGGAGCAATTTATTTACATCTGCAGCTATAGTGCTTCCTTGCTGTCTGTGAGGGCCGCGACCCGACTCACCCCTGAGAACCCACTGCATGTCGGTGTCTAGATCCTGGCAGTAGCGTGGGGTGGATTCCAATGTGAAATGACAAGTGGTGTATTCCCGCCTTGGAAACATTCGTGTCGGGTGTCGATATTCAGCTTTGTCTCCTACCTTCGGTCCGGATTCAGGTACCCTATAGTTATCTGCAGTGCGCCGTTGTTCAGGCACTAATACATTCTTGTTAGGTAGCTGTGTAAAATGTCCACACGTAGATATAATATTTGGATAAATTAGGCCAGATTTGCCATGCTGCCAGACTGTTCCAACCGTTGTTATTGCGGGCGGTTGGGCCAACAAGTCTTCAGGTTTAGACCCTTTGATCCGATTGATAAGGAGCTGTAATTCTCGTTCTGAAGGTGCTCTGTCAATTAAATCCTGCATCATAGCTTCTAGCTTGGCAAAGCGGAAGCTCGACATATCCGAAAGAGCCTTGACCTCCATTATGATGTTTTTTAGTGACTGAGTTCTCTCCGATACTAGTGTATAGTGTAGTAGTATTCGCTCCCTCTGTATAATAAAAAGGGCTGTGTAGAGTCCAAAGTTATGTTTTGACGATAGCAGAAGGCCAGCTCTGGTAAGACGCCCAGGAGATCCGGGGACAACGACGCTGCCTGCGAGTTTAGCCGCCGCTGCAGGCCTCTCTTGTCCAGTTTCAGCCCAAGGGTCATAAACACAGCAGGGTGTAGGAGATGGATTACTATTTCACAAAATTTGTAGATGTTTGCTGTATATTCTGAGCTATAATTGGCGGATTATTGTCTCCTCTCCCAGAGCTCATGAAACATGCGACTACTCCAGAACAGATATATTTTAAATTAGAAAACAATATTACAGCCAACTTTAGTTTAACACAGGGACAGTGAACAAAACATTTATAAGAAACAGTTTAACAAATTGTTTTTTTTTCATATGTTCAAAGACTGTCATGGAAGAAACAAAAACTCATCCACAGGGATAGGAAAATCTAACAATAATTTATTTAGTATTAGTCAGTAGAGTCCCTAATGTGTCTGAATACAGCCTATTCACTTACCCAAGGCTGATAATTTAATAATTTCATGTTATTTTTATTATTAATTTATATTCCTCCATTTAATAACAATAATAAATAATTATTTAGATGACTATTTAATCTTTTTCATTCTGTGATTAGAGGTTAATTATAAAAAATTTTAAATGAGAAAACTATTCACCTAGATTTAGAGTTCTGCGTTATCCGTCAAAAGCAGCGTTAAGGGGTCCTGACGCTGCTTTTTACCCCCCGCTGGTATTTAGAGTCAGACAGGAAAGGGTCTAACGTTCACTTCCTCACCCCGACTCCAGGCTACCGCAGATCCCCTTACGCCAATTGCGTATCCTATCTTTTTAATGGGATCTGTCTAACGCCGGTATTTGGAGTCTTGGGAGAAGTGAGCGGTAGACCCTCTACCGACAAGACTCCTACCGCCAAAAAAAGTCAGTAGTTAAGAGCTTTATGGGCTAACGCGTGAATATAAAGCTCTTAACTACTGTGCTACAAAGTACACTAACACATATAAACTACCTATGTACCCCTAAACCGAGGCCCCCCATATCGCCGCCACTATAATAAAAAAATGTAACCCCTTATCTGCCGACCGGACACTGCCGCCACCTACATTATACCTATAAACCCCTAATCTGCTGCCCCTAACAACGCTGACCCCTATATTATATTTATTAACCCCTAATCTGCCCCCCCAATGTCGCCGCTACCTTACCTACACTTATTAACCCCTAATCTGCCGACCGGACCACGCTGCCACTATAATAAATGTATTAACCCCTAAACCGCCGCACTCCCGCCTCACAAACACTAGAATAAATAGTATTAACCCCTAATCTGCCCTCCCTTACATCGCCGCCACCTACCTACAATTATTAACCCCTAATCTCCCGCCCTGTCGCCGCTACTATAATAAAGTTATTAACCCCTAAACCTAACTCTAACCCTAACACCCCCTAACATAAATATAATTTAAATGAAACAAAATAATATTTCTAAAATTAACTAAATTAATCCTATTTAAAACTAAATACTTACCTAGAAAATAAACCCTAATATAGCTACAATATAACTAATAATTACATTGTAGCTATTTTAGGATTTGTATTTATTTTACAGGCAACTTTGTATTTATTTTAACTAGGTACAATAGCTATTAAATAGTTAATAACTATTTAATAGCTACCTAGTTAAAATAAGTACAAAATTACCTGTAAAATAAATCCTAACCTAAATTACAAATACACCTATCATTAAACTAATTAAATAAATTACCTACAATTAGCTAAACTAAAATACAATAAAATAAACTATTCTATAATACAAAAAAAAACACTGAATTACAAAAAATAAAAAAGAATTACAAGAAGTTTAAACTAATTACACCTAATCTAAGCCCCCTAATAAAATAAAAAAGCCCCCCAAAATAAAAAATTCCCTACCCTATTCTAAACTACCAAAGTAATCAGCTCTTTTACCAGCCCTTAAAAGGGCTTTTTGCGAGGCATTGCCCCAAAGTAATCAGCTCTTTTACCTGAAAATAAAAATACAATACCCCCCAACATTACCCAACACCCACATAACCCTACTCTAACCCACCCAAACCCCCCTTAAAAAAACCTATTGCTAACCCCCTGAAGATCATCCTACCTCGAGTCGTCTTCACCCAGCCAAGCCGAATTCTTCATCCAAGGTGCGCAGAGGAAGTCCTTCATCCGGTAGAAGTCTTCATCCAAGCTGCAAAGAAGATGTCCTCCATCTGGTAGAAGTCTTCATCCAGGCGGCGTCTTCAATCTTCATCCATCCGGAGCGGAGCGGAGCCATCTTCAACGGAGCCGATGCGGAGCCATCCTCTTCAACCGACGACTTCCCAACGAATTAAGGTTCCTTTAAGGGACATCATCCAAGATGGCGTCCCTTCAATTCCGATTGGCTGATAGAATTCTATCAGCCAATCGGAATTAAGGTAGAAAAAATCTGATTGGCTGATGTAATCAAGAGAATAGAGAGACGCACTCACTGAGACAGAACAATAGCTAGAAAAACTTCCGTGCTTGTCCACAAGGCCAGTGCCACTCAGGGTGCAGTCTCTTTTTGCACACTATGCCTTTTCACAGAGAAAAAATATCCTGTAGCATATCAGTCTGATCCTGCCCAATGACAGTCCAGCACCGAAATACCAGGCAATTCTTCTCTGAACAAGACAAACAACAAACCCCAGACGTACGTTTAGGCCTCTCTTGGGCCTCGTCAGTGAGGTGCAGTTGCATATCTTTAGGGCATGTGTGCAAGGAGTCCAACGTCTGGTTTCCCCCTTTTACTCTTAGGGAGACCTAAGAGTAATTTACATAAAATCAAGAGAATAGAGAGACGCACTCACTGAGACAGAACAATAGCTAGAAAAACTTCCGTGCTTGTCCACAAGGCCAGTGCCACTCAGGGTGCAGTCTCTTTTTGTAATCAGCCAATCAGATTGAAGTTCAATCCAATTGGCTGATCCAATCAACCAATCGTATTGAACTCGCATTCTATTGGCTGATCGGAACAGCCAATAGAATGCGAGTTCAATACAATTGGCTGATTGGATCAGCCAATCGGATTGAACTTCAATCTGATTCGCTGATTGCATCAGCCAATCAGATTTTTTCTACCTTAATTCCGATTGGCTGATAGAATTCTATCAGTCAATCCGAATTGAAGGGAAGCCATCTTGGATGACGTCCCTTAAAGGAACCTTCATTCGTTGGGAAGTCGTCGGTTGAAGAGGATGGCTCTGCGTCGGCTCCGTTGAAGATGCCTCCGCTCCGCTCCGGATGGATGAAGATTGAAGACGCCGCCTGGATGAAGACTTCTACCGGATGGAGGACATCTTTGTTCTTTGCCTCTTGGATGAAGACTTCTTCCGGATGAAGGACCTCCTCTGCGCACCTTGGATGAAGAATTTGGCTCGGCTGGGTGAAGACGACTCAAGGTAGGATAGGTTTTTTTAAGGGGGGTTTGGGTGGGTTAGAGTAGGGGTATGTGGGTTGTAATGTTGGCGGGGGTATTGTATTTTTATTTTCAGGTAAAAGAGCTGATTACTTTGGGGCAATGCCCTGCAAAAAGCCCTTTTAAGGGCTGGTAAAAGAGCTGATTACATTGGTAGTTTAGAATAGGGTAGGGAATTTTTTATTTTGGGGGGCTTTTTTATTTTATTAGGGGGCTTAGATTAGGTTTAATTAATTTAAACTTCTTGTAATTCTTTTTTATTTTTTTGTAATTTAGTGTGTTTTTTTTTGTATTATAGAATAGTTTATTTTATTGTATTTTAGTTTAGCTAATTGTAGTTAATTTATTTAATTAGTTTAATGATAGTGTAGTGTTAGGTGTATTTGTTATTTGTTAGGATTTAATTTACAGGTAATTTTGTACTTATTTTAACTAGGTAGCTATTAAATAGTTATTAACTATTTAATAGCTATTGTACTTAGTTAAAATAAATACAAAGTTGCCTGTAAAATAAATATAAATCCTAAAATAGCTACAATGTAATTATTAGTTATATTGTAGCTATATTAGGGTTTATTTTCTAGGTAAATATTTAGTTTTAGAAATATTTAGGAATATTTTGTTTCATTTAAATTATATTTATGTTAGGGGGGTGTTAGGGTTAGAGTTAGGTTTAGGGGTTAATAACTTTATTATAGTAGCGGCGATGGTGTGGGCGGGAGATTAGGGGTTAATAATTGTAGGTATGTGGCGGCGATGTAAGGGAGGGCAGATTAGGGGTTAATACTATTTATTCTAGTGTTTGTGAGGCTGGAGTGCGGCGGTTTAGGGGTTAATACATTTATTATAGTGGCGGTGAGGTCCGGTCGGCAGATTAGGGGTCAATAAGTGTAGGTAAGGGAGCAGTGACGTTGGGGGGGCAGATTAGGGGTTAATAAATATAAAATAGGGGTCAGCGGTGTTAGGGACAGCAGATTAAGGGTTCATAGGGATAATGTAGGTTGCGGCGGTGTCCAGAGCGGCAGATTAGGGGTTAATAATATAATGTAGGTGTCAGCGATAGCGGGGACGGCAGATTAGGGGTTAATAAGTGTAAGATTAGGGGTGTTTAGACTCGGGGTTCATGTTAGGTGCAGACTTAGAGAGTGTTTCCCTATAGGAAACAATGGGGCTGCGTTTGGAGCTGAACGCTGTTTTTTTGCAGGTGTTAGGTTTTTTTTCAGCCCTAACTGCCCCATTGTTTCCTATGGGGATATCATGCACAAGCACATTTTTCCAGCTTACCACTACCGTAAGCAACGCTGGTATTGTGGGTTGAAGTGGAGCTAAATTAGGCTCAACGCACCCTTTTTTGAGCGTAATGCAGCCGCTCAGACAACTCTAAATACCAGCGTTGTTTGAAGGGTGCGCTGGGGAAAAAAGCAACGTTAGCTACGCTGGTTTTTACCGACAAAACTCTAAATCTGGCGGTTAGTGTTTTATTAACCAATGAACTGAGCAGGCATAAAACGTTCATATTAAAAATATGTTTTGTAAACAACCAAAAAAAATGCTACTGAAGTGAGAAAGAATTTGCTTTTTAAAAAATCGAAGGTATTAGATAACTTGAAAAAATGGTGCTAAAATACAAGAGAAATAGATTTTTTTATGGTTTAGCATAGCAGTTTTATATCCGTCTCCATATCAGTCATTTTAAAGCCAGCTAAAAATATGTACAATGCACTTTGGGTTAGATTATGAGAGGAACACAAGTTTGTGCTTTATCTGCATTCAACTTTTTTTTTTACCATTGCACATGTATTACAGGTCACAGGTAAATTGTTTGCTTGTTCACAGTCACATCCTCACAATGAAAAAAGTCTTTGTATAGTTACAAACGCAGGTTCCTATTACCCCACAGACTTTAATGGAGCCTCATTTTGAACAAGATAAATAACAGCTGCCAGCTCGCACAAAAACGAACGCAGGATGCAATGAGATATATGTATCTATTTCTATACATATGTATGTCTGTATTTATATATATATATGAAACGGTAAAGGGTAGAGAAGTGCACAAGAAAGGCACCTCTAGTGAAGCCTGTTTTCACTAGTGTTATGAACAGAACAAAGTAAAATAGAATTACTCACGTGATTTGACCTCAACCAATATGAGGTATAGATAAGACACTGGTTATAGTTGGTGTAATCGATGTCTCCTTCTGCTTTCCCCTTGTTTCCTACTGTCCACTATAATCCTTCAGGTCCTGGATAATCATGGTATAGTCTATGTGAAAGTGAAACTGGGTCCACTGTCAGTACCAGGGTGTGAGTGGGTTATATAGGGACAAGTATAAACCGTAATCCAAATGATACAAAGAGAATGAAACAAATTAGATAATAGAAGTAAATTAGAAAGTTGTTTAAAATTGTATTCTCTATATAAATCATGAAATCATTTTTTTGGGTTTCATGTCCCTTTAAATCAAAGGTATTCTATAGCTATAGTTTAATTGAAGCTGGTGATTTAAAAGGGGACTTTGTACTTTAAGTTCATGTTCAGAATCCTGTGTAGTTTAGAACTAGTCATATTGATGCTAAGTAATCTTATTTGCTAGATAAAGGTTTTTTGTATTTCATATCTCTAAGTCAGGCTTTTATTATTGTAAGTAAACCTCTCTGGTGTTTATTAAAGGGACAGTCAACACCAGAATTGTTGTTGTTTTAAAAGATAGATAATCCCTTAATTACCAATTCCCCAGTTTTGCATAACCAACACAGTTATAATTATACACGTTTTACCTCTGTAATTACCTTGTATCTAAGCCTCAGCAGACTGCCCCCTTATTTCAGCTATTTTGACAGAATTGTATTTTAGCCAATCAGAGCTGTCTCCATGGTAAATTCACATGCATGAGCTCAATGTTATCTATATGAAACATGTGAATTAATGCCCTCTAGTGGTGAAAAACTATCAAAATGCATTTATATTAGAGGCGGCCTTCAAGGTCTAAGAAATTAGCATATGAACCTCCTAGGTTTAGCTTTCAACTAAGAATACCAAGAGAACAAAGCAAAATTGGTGATAAAAGTAAATTAGAAAGTTGTTTAAAATTACATGCCCTATTTGAAACATGAAAGTTTTCTTTGGACTTGACTGTCCCTTTAAGTTATTTGCAGCTATTGTGAGATATTTCAAAATTGGTTATTCTATTTAAATCTCTGATTGTGGTAAATTAAGCAGAGTAAGTTTGTAATCCATTTGGGCATTGAATTAGAGTTATTGGCTAATTATAGAAGATTCTGGTATTTTATTGTGATATTTTTAGGTGATTCATTGTAAGGTCCATTTTAGAGATATATTTTTGATTTACTTTGTAAAGAATATTATAACAGCATAAAGCGTGTATAGTTGATTCATACATATACTGACATTATATAGTAAAAAGCAGCATTACATTATATATGCACACAATAGTATAAATATACCCAACACTTGTGTTCTTGCTACAAAGGGATTTATCAGACATATAATGTTCCCTATATATATATATATATATATATATATATATATATATATATATATATATATATATACACACACACAGGTGGCCCTCGGTTTACGCCAGTTCAATTTGCACCGTTTCAGAATAACAACCTTTTTTTTCAGTCATGTGACTGCTATTGAAAAGCATTGAAAAGCAGTGCACTAATTAAAATAGCCAGTAGGTGGAGCTGTCCGCTTGTGTTGCAACAAAGTTATGCAAGCTTAGCAGACTTAAATTAATCTGTGTACAAAGAACAGACCTTAGCTATCGAGCAACAAGATCTAGCAGCCACTTCCCTATTATCTTCCTGTCCAGCTGCTTGAGGTGAGGATGCCTAACTGCCTATTAATCACTCCAGATTGAAATGCATAGAATAGGTGCAGATCCAATATTATCTAACATGCAAACAATACAGAGAACTGTTTGCAGAAATATGCAAGTAAAAAAATGTTTTTGTTTATTAAAAACTTAGTTTGATTATACAGTCTGTTCTGTTATTATTTAATTAGGTTTATAATGCTGTTTAGCATTTAACGTCTTAATTTCAAAGCTTTAAAAATAATGTATTAGGTGTTACTTATGACAATTTTGAGAGGGGCCTGGAACCTAACTCCCTCACTTCCCTTTGACTTACATTATAAACTGGGTTTCAATTTACAACAGTTTTGATTTACAATGATTCCATCTGGAACCTAACCGCGGCATAAACTGAGTGCTACCTTTATACAGTATGTGCTATTATCAGTTCTTGTGACTTCTAACTAACTAACTAACATGAAAACATCTAACAGACATAATATCAAGTTACAGAACATGACACACATATTACATACCCAGAATACATGTAGGTTATAGTAGCCATTTAAATTAAACTGATTATGATCACATGACACACATATCACATACCCAGTATACATGTAGGTTATAGTAGCCATTTAAATTATACTGATTATGATCACGTATGTACTGGTTACTGATATTGTGTCTCATTAAATAAAATCAGTTTCCCCTCAGTAATTCCTCTGGTATATAACATGTACAATGCTAAGCATTTATTGCTATAAGAAAAAGTTTATCCACATGATGTGCACATTAAATATATTTCCCAGATGTCAATCATTTGAGACTGATGTTCTTGTTTATATAATTCTCTAACACTCTATTCATATAAAGATTCCTTTATTCTGTAAATGTAATTATTTCCTCTCCTATGTAAAACAAACGTACAACTCCTAACACTGGCATATTAATAAACAACACTGGGGGTGCTTTGGTGGTGAATGGCTGTGTAAACTGGTCAGTATGAGGACAGATTTGTATATTCCTGTGTGGTGTTTGTATTCTATTACATTGATATGAGAGAAACTGAGGTGCACATATATAAAGTTACATAGGACAGCAGGAGAGCACCTCCAATCTGGGGCTTTTATAACTGGGATTTAGAAAGTATTATTTACAATAGGATCCTTTTTTATGCTTCTATGTAGAGAGTTTGTCCTCTTTAGGATAATTGTAAAAAGGTTTGTACACTGTGTATATAAAGTTTGTGTGTAAATATTTGGTGTTTTGTGATACCTGACTTCAATAAAAACCTTTTTTTCCACTTTCTAAACATGTGAAAGGTTTCTTCCCTTGTGAATTCTTTCATGAGTTTTCAGAGTCGTCTTATGTGTAAAACATTTTCCACACTCTGTACACGTGAAAAGCTTTCCCCCTGTGTGAATCCTTTCATGTTTTTTCAGATTACTCATTTGTGTAAAACTTTTTCCACACTCTGTACATGTGAAAGGCTTTTCCCCTGTGTGAATCCTTTTATGATATTTCAGATAACTCATTTGTGTAAAACTTTTTCCACACTCTGTACATGTGAAAAGTTTTTCCCCTGTGTGAATCCTTTTATGATATTTCAGATTACTCATTTGTGTAAAACTTTTTCCACACTCTCTACAAGTAAAAGGCTTTTCCCCTGTGTGACTCCTTTCATGATATTTCAGATGACTCATTTGTGTAAAACTTTTTCCACACTCTGTACATGTGAAAGGCTTTTCTCCTGTGTGAATCCTTTCATGATTTTTTTAGACAATCCATTTGTGTAAAACTTTTTCCACATTCTGTACATGTGAACGACTTTTCTTCTGTGTGAATCCTTTCATGTTTTTTCATAGTACTCTTTTCTGTAAAACATTTTCCACACTCTGTACATGTGAAAGGCATTTCCCCTGTGTGAATCCTTTCATGCTTTTTCAGATTACTCTTTAGTATAAAACTTTTTCCACACTCTGTACATGTGAACGGCCTTTCCCCTATCTGACTCATTTTATGATATTTCAGACTACTCATTTGTGTAAAACTTTTTCCACACTCTGTACATGTGTAAGGCTTTTCTCCTGTGTGAATCCTTTCATGAGTTTTCAATTTACTCTTTTCTGTAAAACATTTTCCACACTCTGTACATGTGAACGGCTTTTCTCCTGTGTGAATCATTTCATGAGTTTTCAGAAATTTCATTTTTATAAAACTTTTTCCACACTCTGTACATGTGTAAGACTTTTCTCCTGTGTGAATCCTTTCATGAGTCTTCAGATCACTCTTTTGTGTAAAGCTTTTTCCACACTCTACACATGTGAATGGCTTTTCTCCTGTGTGAATCCTTTCGTGCGCTTTCAGATGAGCCATTCGTTTAAAACATTTGCCGCACTCAGGACATGTGTGTGGTTTCTCACCTGTGTGAATTTTGTGGGGTTCTAGTAGATTAGACTTCCATCTAAAGCTTTTCTCACATTCTGTAGATTTGAAATGTTTCTCCTTTGTATGAATCATTTGGTTAGACTGTAGACTTTTCCCTTCTTTAATATGTTTTGAAAACGGAGTAAATGTGTGTGGTTTATCCTCAGGGATAATAATTTCACTAGATAACTCATAAATGTTGTCCTCTTGTTTGATGACTAAATTACTCTCTGTACACAATGATTGCTGCCCAGTTCCTGCCAATTCGCCATCTTCTTTAAATATCTGCTGTGATATCCCCAATGTTTGTGAATAGTCATTGGTGTCTAAGACTATTGGAGTTTGCGGTATCATTCTGATGCTTTCTGTAGTGAAGGATGGAAATGAACTATTCACGTGTTTGTCTACATAAAAAGAAATGGCATAAAGAGAAATACGACTGTTTATTCTTTATAATATAATCTCATGCAAAACTACTTATATATTCCTAACTCTTATAAGGCATATAAAAAAATTTACTTGAACAATGTACAACTATACATGATAATTTGGTGAGGATAAATATGTAAGAATACCACGTCAGACCTTTGATGGATTATATGATCCTTTTATATAATGACAAAAGTTAGATGTTCATTTCTATGAGTTAATTATTGAAAGTGCACCCAGTTTTGGATTCTGCAATTTTCTTTTGTGTATCTATTTAAGTTTCTTTATGTTCAACACTAACCCCTGGTCTCTGTCTAAAACAACATAAAGGGTCCAAGAGAGACCTATATCGCTAAATAGGGGATTAAAAATGAGGAATACGAACACTAATGTACAACACTAAAGAGATATGCTGTAAATATTTAATGTATTGCTTTCATTTTGCTTTATGTATGCAATTATTTTTTATTCAATTAAAAAAAATTGAATACAGGGGGCGGAGTTACGCCGTGCTGGAACATGGCCGCATTTTGACACAGCTCCGTGTCGACCCGCTCTCTCTTTGCTCCATAAATGGTTCAGACACAGCCTAATTGACATTTTGGAGAACCGGAGGAGCCCCGCTACCTGCACAGACTACCTTGCTAACTAGCTGACCCCGGATCCTTTGCGGCCACCGATCGGGTTCTTTTATCAACTCCCGATACGCCGCCATCTTGGACTTGCAGGGACCTGCTCCTCTCAAACAGCGGGTGATTTCCCCAGAGCTCACACAGCGCTATCGACTGGAGGTCGACGTAAGCTTACCCCGCAGACACGGCAATTGCAGTGACCACCGGGCCACCCGCTCCTTTGAAGGCCGCAACCTACAGCACTCCATGCAGGGCCTGGGTACAGGCCGCAACACCCACGAGGTATTTGCTCAGTTTCTTAACAGCCCAGGGTAGGGCGCAAGTTTTTAGCGGGGCCGTAACAGCAGTGAACCCGAAGTTTGTGTGATAAGTTGGGATCATTACCTAGAAGCTCTGAAAAGTGTTAACCAAGAATAGCTTACAAGCCCCTGATAGCGCAGTTTGATAAAACTTTCCCACGCACTTGAAGAACTTACAAGCTGCATATAAAGCCCTTTCTTACAACAAAATAGAGATTTGGGATTTGCTTTGAACTCTCAGCTTTTTCATTAAGATTATAAAGCCGCAGGGCTTTTCCCTAATTCACAGGCACATCTCAAGGCAATACAATGGCCTCTAAAAAGGGGCAGAAGCCTGAAAAGCCCACAAAAGCCCAACAGCAGACCCCCTCAGTCTCTTCCTTTTTTCAGACGACATAGGCAGCTACTACTGCAGGCATGGAGACAGATGAGATACCATGTGTACCCAGTTCTATCCCATTCTCACAAAACCAACAAGATCAATTACAGGCCATACAAGCTAGATTGGCATCTTTGCCTTCAAAATCAGACCTTGACTCACTAAAAGTATTTATCAAGGAGGAATTAAGAGACCTGAAAAAAGATCTAAATGAGATGGGTAACAGAATTGAATGCTTGGAGGAGGGCCAAGAGACTTTAAATAATCTTGTTAGTTCAAATACTCAGCAACTTTCTATCCAGGACTCTATGGTCCAGTCCCTGCAAAATAAGGTTGAAGACCTTGACAATCGCGGGCGCAGAAATAATTTGCGCATCTGCGGGATCCCAGAGTCTATCCTTCCAGACCTGCTTAAAGACTATCTAAAAGGCCTATTTCAACATCTCTCTCCAAACTTACCAACTATTCTATCTGAAGATCTGGACAGGGCACATAGGGCTCTGCGGCCACTGCCTAAACCCCCTTTGCCCCCACGTGATGTCATTGTCAGATTCCTTCGTTTTACTGCTAAAGATAACATCTGGCATTCGGCACGGTCTCAACAGTCTATCTCATATGAGGGCCATACCTTACAAATTTATCAAGATCTCAGCCCATACACGATCCAAAGACGGAAAGAAATCAAATTTATTACGAACACGCTGCAAGAGCATCGTATCAAATACCGCTGGGGATTTCCGTTTAGCTTGGTAATCATTCATGATTGACCATCTTTCCAGATCTCTCAACATTAAGTTTGCACCGCCATCTGATGCAGTCTTTAATATTCCTTCCACGTCTACAGAGCAAGCCCCCTCGCACGCAAGAGACCAATGTGCGAGGGGGCTTGCTCAATGGCAAAGGGTTCTGCCAAAACGGAGAAGAACAAATTCACAGCGTCCCGAAGATGGTGCACCGCCACAATGAGATAAGATCACTCCTGAACTTTAGAAAATGTACTTATCTATCTTGACTGAAGTGGGATGTGAAAACCCACCAGTAAACCCTATATAGTTAATCTTCCGGCCGCAGCCATATGGCTCTTTCAGACTGTTACTTACTACAAGGACTCTGCCTATACAAGGAAGTTGTGCAATACCTGATGTGGTAACGTACTGTACAGAGTTAAATTAGAATTTTGTTTTAAACACGTTGTCAGTTTTTTTTTTTTTTAAATGTTTTTCCGAAGAGAATAGGAATGTATTTAACAAAGTACAATGCAGCTATTTTAAGGTTGTTCTGCTCCGGGTTGGGGAGGTTGGTATAGGTACCTAATTAATGTGAGCAATACCCTTAGACCTAAGCTTATAGAAGATACAAACCCGTGTCTTTTACTCCATCCCATTACCTTTCCCCTCCCCCTCCTAGTAACAATCCAAGGGCTCCTCCAAATGTCTAGACCAATAAATATATATATTGTAAGGTGTATGTTAGTATGTTTCGTACACTAATTACACACAATGTATCTACCATATTTTATTGTTGTTCAGAATTTCTCTGCAATGCTTTGTTTCTGGTTGATTTATACTTACTGTTTTATTTTGTTCAGATCTCAGACGGAGTTATGACTTCAGACGGACCTCCTACTACACTAATCTATAGATACAAGCCTGAGGAAACAGGGTTATCCCTGAGAAACGCGTCGTTATTATCTCTGTACATACAAGGAGATTTGCCTTTTAAACACACCCAGCTGTATTTTGATGCACTGATAGTATTTTTTATTTTTGCACAATAAAATACTTGTTTTAATTTTTATACAAGCCTGGTGTTAGTGTGGCATTTCACTTGCAAGTAACCTAAGGGCTGTTTAGCCTTTCTCCCCTCTTCACTCCAGTTCCTTTCTGCTGAAAGTGACCCAGGCAAGGGTTACGGTTGGGACAACAAGAACCATAGGATATCACGACGGGGATTCCATTGTACAGCCAGCTGGTTTGCTGTGAAAATACCATCCTGTTCCTATAGGCACAATTGAGTGCCTTCACGTTTGTGAGTATCCTGTAGCTTGTTTCATTTGGATATTGTTGGTCCTCATTGATCTACACATGTGGCGCCTCTGTTTTTGTTGTCATTACAGCTGTCCACTAATCTATACCTACTTCCCAATATGGAGACCACACGTGAGAAAAATATAAAGTTAATCTCCCACAATGTAAAAGGATTTAACAGCCCATTTAAAAGATCCCTAGCACTACGGGAATATAAAAAAATAAAAGCGGATATATTGTTCATTCAAGAGACCCACTTTAAGAGGGTATTTGAACCTAAGGCTGGCCTTAAGAAATTCGGAGAGGTTTTCCTCTCTTCACAAACTACCAAACACAATGGGGTTGGGATATTAGTGAACAGTAGATTGCCATTCCGCATAATTTCGACACACAAAGACAAAGAAGGCAGGTACATTATAGTAGTAGGGTACCTATTTCACAAGTTAGTAATGCTTGCAAACATCTATGCCCCTAACGTTAACCCTTTACCCTTCTTTCTCCAGCTGAATAAAATACTTTTCGAAACATCCAGGGGGTGGTGACTTCAACCTAGCGGCTAGCGCTTGACCCAACCCTTGACTGCTCCACAGGCACGTCCTCGGTACCTAACAAAACACTTAGACAAATTAAAACAACCCTCTCACAACTGGCCCTGCATGACACATGGCGATTACACCACCCTAGTGATAAACATTATACATTCTACTCAAACCCACATCACCTATATACCAGAATAGATTATTTTTTCACAGATGTAAATAGTCTTTCATTCGTCACCCATACTGACATCTACCCTATCACCTGGTCAGACCACTCCAAAATCAGCTGCCATCTTAAATGGCCTACCTCGTCACCCTCCAATTCTTGCTGGAGATTTGACGATTCTCTCCTTCGAGATGCCTTGCTCTATATCCAGATTCAAAAATCTCTAATTGATTATTTTAAAAGAAATGACATTCCCGATACCGACATACATAACATCTGTAACGCTCACAAATGTGTGATTAGGGGTGAACTTATTGCAATAAAAGCCGCTAAGACTAAACAACAAAACCACTATCTTCAGTCCCTATTAGAAGATATAGATAAACTGCAGACACTACACAAAACATACCCCACGAATACCTCACTATTAGACAGCCTTAGCCATAAACGAGATCAGTTACACATTTTTTTGGATACTGAAGAGAAAAAAAAAGGCTTTGTTTCTCAGAAAGATGTACTATGAAGGAGCCAACAAGCAGGGAAAACTACTGGCCAGACAATTAAAAAGACGAACAAATAAACAATATATAATGAACGTACGCGGTCCCTTGGGTAACTTACACTCGACCACTGCTGACATCACGAAAGCATTCATGGACTACTACGACAACCTTTATAATACTAGATGTGATGCGACCGACCCCTCCCCAACAGACATAGCAGACTATCTATCAAACTTAAATCTCCCGAAGCTAACCTCGGAACAAATAGATACACTAGATGCCCCACTTTGTGAAGAAGAACTTATTGAAGCTATCTCCTCTCTCCCCTCGGGTAAAGCCCCGGGCCCCGATGGCTTTAGCAACTCCTATTATATTCAATTTAAAGAAATATTGTCACCATACCTCCTAAAATACTATCAGAGCATAGACTCTGGCGGGGCGTTTCCCTCCTCCTCGCTGCGAGCGCACATATCACTAATACCTAAGCCAGGTAAATCACCAGAACAAATATCACACTATCGCCCGATCTCGCTCATTAATACTGATTTAAAGATTTTTGCGAAAATTCTAACAAACCGTATAAACCAGTTCCTCCCTTGCCTTATACATAATGATCGGGTGGGCTTTGTGCCCGGGCGCAAGGCGAGGGACAACACAGTCCGCAATCTACATTTAATCTGGCACATCACAAACTCACAAATCCCCTCAGCAATAATATCCACCGATGCCGAAAAGGCCTTTGACTGGGTCAACTGGTCTTTTCTGAGAGCAGCTCTAGAAGCATTCGGCTTTAGCTCAATCACCCTAAAACGAATATTCGCATTATATGTATCACCTAAAGCCCGTATTTTAGTTAATGGCTCCCTCTCACCCCCTATCGATATAAACAATGGAACGCGCCAAGTTTGCCCTCTCTCACCCTTACTGTTTGCACTCCTCATTGAAACCCTAGCCGCCAAGATTAGGAACAACCCTGAGATTACAGGAATTTCGGTGGGACGGGAAATTTACAAGTTAGCCCTTTTCGCCAATGATATCCTTTGTACAGTTACTAACCCTAAACACTCCATCCCCCCTTCTGACGGAGTTCTCTACTTTTCACAACCTAACAAATTTTCTGATAAATCAGACCAAATCTGAAATAATGGGCTTATGCCTCCCACTAGACTCAATAAACTCAATAAAAAAAAGCTGCCCCTTTAAATGGTGCAAAGCATCCATTAAATATCTAGGTATATTTCTAACTGACTCAATTGATAAGATCTTTTCAGCTAATTTTCTCCCAATTAAATCAGCAATTACGAGAGACTAGTCCTCCTGGAGCTCGAAGAAATTAAACTGGTGGGGGCGAATTAATACTTTAAAAATGAATGTCTTCCCGAGACTCCTCTTCATCATGGAAGTGCTACCTATCCCCCTACCCCCTAAATATATACCCCAGATGCAAAACTTATTTAGCGCCTTTGTGTGGCAAAGGAAGCCACCGAGAATTAATAAACATACCATAACCTTGTCTAGATCTCATGGTGGTCTAGGAATACCTAATTTAGAAGCATACAGAACCTCGATATTTATGCAGAGGTTGCTAGATTGGAGGGTGGGAGACACACAGAGGAGATGGGTTCGCCTTGAAAACTATCTAGGACCTGGTATACCATTACACAATTTTTGCTGGAGGGCAGACTTTTACGACCAGACAAGGCTCATCACTAATCCGATTACAAGAGAAACAGCCTCCCGATGGAGCTGGGCCTCTATACATTACCCACACATCTCTTCTAGCCCAGGACCCCTAACCTCCCTACTCCACAACCCTGACTTCACTATCTTTTCGCTAGTTAACGAGGGCTCTTCTACCCGGGAGTTACCCGATACACTTATCCACCACGTCACCATTAATGAAACAATATGCACACAGGACCAATTGATAGAACGTGGCATTGAATGGGTGAGAAACTGGTTCTCATATAGAAGATTACACAATTACATATCTACTCACAAAAATCAGAATAATATGGTCCGCACCCCTACCAATTTGGAGAAATTATTTCTTGTAACTTGCCCAGTTAAACATTCACTGTCTACCATTTACAAAATTATCACCCCCCCCCCCGGGTAACTTACCAAACTCTATGGAAATGTGGGAAAGAGAATTGGGAACCATCATCCTACCTCAAACAGAGTCTAATATATTTTTAAATACAAAAAAGTCATCTACCTCTTCCTCCATCTTAGAAACAAATTATAAAATCCTTCATTGTTGGTACTGGACCCCCGCAGGCTTCATCGCTTATACCCTAAGCTCAGTAATAGATGCTGGAGGTGCGGACATGTGGGAAGCGGCATGGGCCACATGTGGTGGTGGTGCTCCCGGCTTAACCACTTTTGGTATCAAATCATAAGGGAAGTTGAGCATATCCTTAAAATAACTATCCCTCCAGACCCTTTGGTTTGGTTATTGAACAAGTCCACTCCTCTCTCTTTCAAACAACTCCTCCCTATATTCAGGATTTTTACCAACAGTGTAAAAATTCTTATAGCTAAAAGGTGGAAGTCTAGAGAGGTTCCCACGTTAACAATGTGGCGAGAAAAGGTCACTGAACTCCTGGAATTGGAGGAATACTCAGTATATAAAAGAGGGAACACGGAAAGTTTTACAATGTTACAAGCAATGTGGGATGAATATATTAGAAATGTTTAACTCTCATCATTTACAGCAACTACCCAATATATATGATTGCTTAATGCTAGTGTGGTCCTCAACTAAGAAGTCAAAATCATATCATAGACGCCTGATTTACTCCCTCTGAGACTGAACAACAGTTCCTTGAAATTACCTAGTTATTTTTGTTTTACTTTAAAATTTTAAGAGACCGTAAATCCATAGATGCAATACAATCTCTATTTGCCTTTAACACAATTTCTTTTGTTTTTGTGTTTTGTACCAATATGTAAACGATGTATTCTCTGCACAATCTCTTTTCTACTAAAAAGAATTTAAAAAAAAAAATTGAATACAATCCATCTCAATAAAAAAACATTTTTTTATACTCAAAAATGTCTTCCGTTCTGTATTTTTAAATGTATTTACCTGTAAATAACAAATTAAAAAGCATAACATCAAATGTAAACATTACTACATCACAGTAAACTAAATGACTGATTACTGATGAAAACAAGTTACAGGGCCGCATTAAACAAGGTGCATGTGGATAATGTTCTCAGCCAGGGAACAAGTACATCTGTATTCTGGGCAAGAGAGGTGGCATCCACCATCCTCATTTAAAATTGCACAAGCAAATGCACATACAGCCCTGCCCAGCACATGCTCACCCAGTTGGGTGAGAACATGATGCCTTAATCATCACAGACTAATCATCAGTGTGAGATGTTTTGAGAGGGTAAGAAGCAGTGACCTTATGATAATCTTTATCTTTTGGCTGTGGTTGTTCTATTTATATAAACAGCCAAAAACGATATTAGTTTCATAATACTCACTGTAAAATTAAGCACACAAATCAGTGGTGGTTCTGGGGTGGGGAACACTGGGGGAGTTGTGGGTGTTCCACACATGGGAACAAGGTAGGCATAAGTGTAGTTATGGGTGTTCCATGAGCGAGGTCAGGGCAGGGGAAGATGGAGTTGCAGGTGTTTTGAGTACAGAACCAGGTCAGGCAGTTGTTGGACATGGTCTGTCTAAAAGGACAGAGGGGGGAGTAGTATTTTTTTGCCCTCCTCCTCAGCTCAATGGAGGTTGCTCCATCTTTATAACGTCACTGACACAAATGTTCTTAAAGATGCAGATATAAATATAATAGTTTATATTTGTTTAATGAGTGATCTATTCTATTTTCCCAGGTATTAAAATCAGCATAATATCTATTTTACTCACCTAACACATATGAATTCATGCTGATAACAGGCTCCAATGTCTGTGCTCAGGAAGAAGGTTCCCTTATTCACTTCAGTTACATCAATACCTGATATCTCTCAGTGCACTGGCCGTGTCTGTAAAAAGAATATTAAATGGTTTAGACAGATAATAATAAATAATGGTTCTGATTAACTGTGCGTATG
Source organism: Bombina bombina (assembly GCF_027579735.1). Lineage (NCBI taxonomy): Eukaryota > Metazoa > Chordata > Amphibia > Anura > Bombinatoridae > Bombina > Bombina bombina. The sequence continues at coordinate 57,057,512 of NC_069503.1, read as the reverse complement.
GTATAATTAAAGGCACACATAACAATTCATGTGATACAGATTAGCTGTTTAGGTTATTACATATGTGCTGTTTAGTCACCACAAGCATTTAGTACAGTTATCTATATGGGTGTTATAATTGCCTCTTAAATATGAATCTTCACAGATCTATACAACATAATTGTAGAAAATCTATTTAAGTGGGGCCATATCACAACTTTACAAATATATTATAATCTTTGTTTTCTGTCATTTATATGAAACAATATTTTCTCCTGAAAGAAATGTTAAAAAACATCAATTATGCTTACCTGATAATTTTCTTTTCTTCAGATGGAAAGAGTCCACAGCTGCATTCATTACTTTTGGGAAATTAGAACCTGGCCACCAGGAGGAGGCAAAGACACCCCAGCCAAAAGTTTAAATACCCCTCCCACTTCCCTCATCCCCCAGTCATTCTGCCAAGGAACAAGGAACAGTAGAAGTGGACTCTTTCCATCTGAAGAAAAGAAAATGATCAGGTAAGCAAAATTTATGTTTTTCTTCATAAATGGAAAGAGTTCACAGCTGCAGTCATTACTTTTGGGAAAACAATACCCAAGCTATAGAGGACACTGAATGCAAAAACGGGTACAAAAGGTGGCCCATTCTGAGGGCACCAGGCCTACAAACCCTAGCCCAAAAACCTGATTCATCTGAAGCCAAGAAAACTTTGAAAAAAGGGAAAAGGCCCTAAGGACACTGACCCGCAGCTAGTCCAGAAGCCTAGCTAGAGACCGCAGAAATGGACACGACTGAGCCAACCCGCCTCCATGAGACACTGTAACCCAGCAGTTGGTCCCCAACAATCCACCCCTTACTAGAAAAAGGGATCAAACCCCCAAATAAAGAAAGCCCCCAAAAAAGAGAAAACTAAGGATCCCCGAAGGGACCCCAAACATAGTACAACCGTTTCCAAATAAAAAAGGGAACTCCGAGAACCAAGCCAAGCACACAAAGACCCGAAACAGTCTTGAGAAACAGGCAGGTAACGAGAATCTCAGTACCCACAGAGGGTATGCCAACTCTCAACCTCAAGAAGTGAAGCCACTAATCTAACCACTAGACCAAAACAGCAGGCTTCCAAGACCCCGGATTACACAAAAACCACAAGGTTAAGACCGGGAACAGAAACCGAGAAGAAAACATCTCCTAAATACAAAATGCAACCACATCTTAACAGACAACTAAAGACAGAGTTCTTAAGTCACAGAAAACTCACAATATCGAAATATTCAGAGACCGAACACATGCAGCAACACAGGCAAGCGAACCACTGAGACAACCCACACGCCACAGTCATACCAGGATGACTCAGAAAGGAATACTTGCAAACAAGTAAAAGCAGCTGAAAAAAAGAGATATCAAACCCTATTGTCAGACTGCTAAACATCCACTAAACAGTGGGCACACCACAGGCTGTCTGAAAGCCATTGGTCCTTCTCAAAATTCATGAACATAGAGAAAGCACAGAACCTCAAGGAGGCTCACCGACCAAAAGACCAGAGGACGGACACATATTTCAGATCCTGCTCCACACCAGAACAGCCCAAGCAACAGGCAGGTCTGAAAAAAACAAAGGAACAGAAAGGACCCCAAATACCAATCCTTAGGGAAGGACGGAATGGGGTGAACTCTGTCACCCCAACAGAACTCTGGTGCTAACCCCAGATCTCCAAAATAAGTACTGTCAAAAGATAGCCCAATAGAAGATGAACATCACAAATGTTGAAGATTCCTATGAAAACCCATTAGAACTGACAGTCTCAACATAGAGTTTCCAGTCTCCATAGAAGGAACAGCACAAGCCCCAGAAAAGCAAACTGCTCATCCTTACAGGCTAAAAATACCTGTTCCAACTTCCTGCACACAGGAAAGGACAACAACCCTACAGAGAGAGGAACCCCCCTTCATAAGAAGGAAAAACAACCCCCCCCAAAGGGAAGGACACCTATAAGAACAGAGTACATGCTCACAAGGCATTAGTCAAGTCTGATGAAAATGAAAAGCAGAATGAAAATCATCCAGAAGTCCTTAAGAGCACTGAAAGAACTCCCCACAAAAGAAAATATACATCGTTCAAATGACAAGGCAAACCATAAGTAGGATAGCCGAGAGCGCCCAGAACCTGGCCAAGCTGCTAGCAGACTTAGCAAGCCATTCCTTAGCCCCGAGCAGCCACAGGATCATAAAATTCTGGACCTTCAGAAAGATCCCAAACAACTATAGGCCTGAGCCCCAGAATTGTTTAAAACAAACCACACCCTAGGGAACACAAATATGCCCTCTGAAAAATCAGACCTCACAGGGGAATAACAGGACTAACTCGTAACACGGGGACAAGACTCACTCAGAAATTCCACCCAAAGAGAAGAGAACCTCCTTTACAAAAGTCCAACACTCCAAAAAAAAGCTAGGGCACAACAGAGGCACGCCAAGACTCTAGAATCCAAGGGATAACATTGAGGACAAAGTACCCAAAGAACGAGTAGGACAAAAGGCTAGACTCCATATCCCCACAGAGTATGCAACCAGTGGACCATACCCAAGGAAAAAGAATGCAAAGCATACCAACCCCGGCAGAAAAACCCCTAAGCAAAGCTCGGGGAAGGAGACCTCACAACCTAACCTCCCTGATTTTGAAAAAACAAACTCCTGAAGTAGGAAAAGCCACACGGCCCTCCCTATAAAGGAGGTCAAAACCGCTAAGGAGAAACGGACAAGGTCCAGAAATCTTAACCCGAAGGAAAAGAACTGCAAAAGGAACAAGTCCAAGGAGCCCCTAAAGGCAAGAACTGCCAGGAACCAGCGGCAAGGAGGCCCTGAGTCCTCTAAACTTCCAACCCAAACGGGGAGGGAAACACTCTAAATTCCGATGAAATGACGGAAACAACAGAGTGTGTTGCAGCGGAACTCCACTGAGTCCCAGGTGACCAGCTAAAAAGGATAACAAGGACTGAATCAATCCCCCATGCCTTGCAGACCCTCAGGTCCTCTCAGAAAGCTTAGCTGAACCTATCAAAATAAAAAATAAGGAAAAAATACAAATAATAGTGCACCTCAACCGGACCAGCCAGGCAGATAGGTGACAGTTGTCTGCAATAGACATCAATACAGAAGGATCCGAAACCAATCAGGACCAGCCTGAAACACAAGGTCGATACTGTCAAGGCCGCAATTAGTTACCCCCAGAAATGGAGACTAAACAGCAGACAAACATAGGACTAACATGTCCTCACACAAACAAACTTCCGTAGAAGTAAAACAGAGTGATATACAATTGCGAGCATCTATGTCCGAAAAATTCCTGAAGGAAAACATAACATGAGCTCAAAATAAAAAATCACCCTAACCAGATTAAAATAAAAATAAGGCAACCCGTAGGTTATCGCCCAAGAAGAACAAACACACCTGCAGGAACGAGATCATGTTCTTCCAGCTCAGGACTGGAAAAGATACTCACTAAACAAAGCTATAAAAAGATTACGTGATCCTCATATAGCCAATTCTGCGAGTCATTCGAAGTAGAAGACTGAGAATTCCCATATCCGTTAAGGATGGAATCCTCCAACAACGCCAGAATGTGTCTCAGTAGGACACGAAGGAGTGCCAGTCTATAACGAAAGGCAAGGCATACCCTCACCAGAGCAGCAGACGACCCTGACCCCGAAGGTTGACTCCATGATGCCTCAGGGATAGTCGTTCCCCCAGAGCTGAGCAGGACATCCCATGCCTGAAGAGCCCGTGTCAACAGAACATGTACAATATCGTAAGCACACTTCTGGTAGCTGCAGATGCATCAGCACCATAATAATGGACATTATTGGCCATAAAATGTGCCATAACCTCGGGGGGGGGGGGGGGGGGAAACCACCTTCCAGTGAATAAGCAAAATCTGGGTTACCTGCATGTGTAGTAAGAGTAGGTAGTAGGGAACTAGCCACTCGGGGGACAGGACCCTCAGAGACGAATGGCTCAGCGGCTTCTTGAATCCCCGATCCCGAGGAATTGAGCACTCTAAAACGGCATTCTGAACATAACTGAAGGGCATGTATGACCCAGGCCAAATCGTATTCCTCACAAGAGATGTTCATCTCCACTATTATCAGAATTCTCCATAACTGGGATATTGAATACAAAAAACGGACCAAATAGGAAAAGTAAATGGCACCTGACACCCACAATGGCTGGGGCAATCACCACCTCCTAGGACCCAGACACCAGCGGACCAGAAATTTTCCATCGCCACATGATCAGGAACACGGAAATGGAGAGTCAAAACGTGACCATGCCAGGTCACCAGGTGCACTGAGTGGTCCAGAAAAAAAGGCTGCGTCACTTCCAAGGTCGTTATGTTCCTAGCCAAGAGCCTAAGTAACACGGCACATAAGCAGGTCGGATCACATAGCAAACATGATTAAAAAATAATTTATGTAAGAATTTACCTGATAAATTCATTTCTTTCATATTGGCAAGAGTCCATGAGCTAGTGACGAATGGGATATACATTCCTACCAGAAGGGGCAAAGTTTCCCAAACCTCAAAATGCCTATAAATGCACCTCCCACCACACACTTCAGTTTAACGCATAGCCAAGTAGTGAGGTGTAAAAAGGAGTAAAAAAGCATATAAAAAGAGGAACTGGAAAAATAATGTGCTTTTACGCTAAAAAAATCATAACCACCATAAAAAAGGGGTGGGTCTTATGGATTCTTGCCAATATGAAAGAAATTAAAGGGACACTGTACCCAAATTTTTTCTTTTGTGATTCAGATAGAGCATGAAATTTTAAGCAACTTTCTAATTTACTCCTATTATCAAATTTTCTTTATTCTCTTGGTATCTTTATTTGAAATGCAAGAATGTAAGTTTAGATGCTGGCCCATTTTTGGTGAACAACCTGGGTTGTCCTTGATGATTGGTGGATAAATTCATCCACCAATAAAAATGTTCTGAACCAAAAAAAAAGCTTAGATGCCTTCTTTTTCAAATAAAGATACCAAGAGAACGAAGAAAAATTGATAATAGGAGTAATTAGAAAGTTGCTTAAAATTCCATGCTCTATCTGAATCATGAAAGAAAAAAAATTGGGTTCAGTGTCCCTTTAATTTATCAGGCAAGTTCTTACATAAATTATGTTTTATTTTTTATGTAATTGGCAAGAGTCCATGAGCTAGTGACGTATGGGATATAATACCCAAGATGTGGGAAACCACGGAGTCGTCACTAGAAAGGGAGGGAAAAAATAAAAACAGCTAATTCTGCTGAGAAAATTAAACCAAAATAATAATTAATTTTTCTTAAAATTCAAAAAACTTAAAACATAAGTAGAAGAATCAAACTGAGACAGCTGCCTTAAGAACTTTTCTACCAATGACTGCTTCTGAAAAAGCAAACACATTAAAATGGTAAAATGTTGTAAAAGTATGCAAAGACCAAGTTGCTGCTTTGCAAATTTGATCAACTGAAGCTCCATTCTTAAAAGCCCAAGAAGTGGCAACTGAGGAGACTGCCCCACGGAGACTGCCCCGCCTCCAAATAAGCTTTGTGAATCAAAAGTTTCAACCAAGATGCCAAGGATATGGCAGAGGCTTTCTGACCTTTCCTAGAACCAACGAAAACAACAAATAGACTAGAAGTCTTCCTAAAATTCTTATTAGCCTCAACATAGTATTTCAAAGCTCTAACTACATCTAAAGAATGTAGAGATCTCTCAAGAGAATTCTTAAGATTAGGACACAAAGAAGGAACAACAATTTATCTACTAATGTTGTTAGAATTCACAACCTTAGGCAAAAATTTAAACAAAGTCTGTAGAAGATTCACAAGAAAGACCAGAAAATTCAGAAACTCTTCTAGCAGAAGAGATAGCCAAAAGAAATAACACTTTTCAAGAAAGTAGTTTAATATCCAAAGAATGCATAGGTTCAAAAGGAGGAGCCTGCAAAATCCCTAAAAACCAAATTAAGACTCCAAGGAGGAGAAAAAGACTTAATAACAGGTTTGATACGAACCAAGCCTGAACAAAACAGTGAATATCAGGAAGTCTAGCAATCTTTCGATGAAACAAAACAGAAAGACCAGAAATTTGTCCCTTCAAAGTATTTGCAGACAAACCTTTATCCAAACCATCTTGAAGAAACTGTAAAATACAAGGAATTCTGAAATAATGCCAAGAAAAATTATGAGAGGAACACCATGAAATATAGGTTTTCCAAACCCGATAATAAATCTCTCTCGAAACAGACTTACGAGCCTGTAACATAGTGCTGATCACTGTGTCAGAGAAATCTCTATGACTAAGAACTAAGCGTTCAATTTCCATACCATCAAGTTTAGAGATTTGAGATCCTTATGGAAAAGTGTCCCTTGAGACAGAAGGTCTGGCCTGAAAGGAAGTGGCCAAGGCTGGCAACTGGACATCCAGACAAGATCCGCACGCCAGAACCTGTGAGGCCATGCTGGTGCTACCAGAAACACATGAGATTGTTCCAATATGATCTTTGAAATCACCCTTGGAAGAAGAATTAGAGGTGGAAAAATGTAAGCAGGTTCGTAAAACCAAGGAACTGCTAAAGCATCCACCATCTCAGCCTGAAGATCTTTGGATCTGGAAAGATATCTGGGAAGTTTCTTGTTTAAACAAGAGGCCATCAGATCTATTTCCGGAAGACCACACATCTGTACAATCTGATGAAACACATCTGGATGAAGAGACCACTTCCCCGGATGAAAAGTCTGATGACTGAGATAATCCGCTTCCCAATTGTCTACACCTGGAATATGAGTTGCAGAAATTAGACAAGAGTTGGACTCCGCCCAAAAAAGTATCCGAGATACTTCTTTCATTGCTAAAGCACTGCAAGTCCCTCCCTGATGATTGACATATGCCACTGTTGATATTGTCTGTCTGAAAACGAATGAAAAGTTCTCTCTTTAATAGAGGCCAAGTCTGAAGAGCTCTGAAAATTGCACGTTCTAATATATTGATTGGTAACCTCGCCTCCTGAGGTTTCCAAACCCATTGTGCTGTCAGAGATCCCCAGACAGCTCCCCAACCTGTAAGACTTGCTTCCGTTGAGATCACAGTCCATTAAGGGCAAGCAAAAGAGGCCCCTCGAACAATACGATGATTGTCCATCCACCAAGACAGAGAGCATTGAATGTTGGGATCTAAGTATATCAACTGTGATATACGAGTATAATCCCTGCACCACTGTTTCAGCATGCAAAGCTGCAGAGGTCTCATATGAAAATGAGCAAAGGGGATTGCGTCCGATGCTGCAGTCATAAGACCTAAAACCTCCATGCACATAGCCACTAAAGAGAACGATCGAGACCCTTGTTAGAGGAATCAAAAAACTTTTTTGTAAATTGATCCTCCAACCATGCTTTTGAAGAAACCACACAAGTTGTTTCATGTGAGATTCTGCTAAATGAAAAGACTGAGCTAGTACCAAGATATCATCCAAATAAGGATGCAATAGCCTGCTCTCTGATTACAGATAGAAGGGCACCGAGTACCTTGGAAAAGATTCTTGAAGCCATCGCTAGGCCAAATGGAAGACTGGAAAACTGGTAATGCTTGTCTAGAAAAAAGAATCTCAGAAACCGATAATGGTCTGGATGAATCAGAATATGAAGATAAGCATCCTGTAAGTCTATTGTGGACATAAAATGCCCTTGCTGAAAAAAAGGCAAAATAGTCCTTATAGTCACCATCTTGAAAGTTGGGACTCTTACAAAATGATTTAGAAGTTTCAGATCCAGAACTGGCCTGAAAGAGTTTTCTGTCTTTGGTACAATGAATAGATTTGAATAGAACCTCAAACCCAGTTCCTTTAGAGGAACTGGAACAATCACGCCTGAAAGCATAATTTATGTAAGAATTTACCTTATAAATTAATTTCTTTCATATTAGCAAGGTCCATGAGCTAGTGACATATGGGATATACATTCCTACCAAGAGGGGCAAAGTTTCCCAAACCTCAAAATGCCTATAAATACACCCCCACCACACCCACAATTCAGTTTAATGAATAGCTAAGAAGTCGGGTGATAAGAAAGGAGTGAAAGCATCAACAAGGAATTGGAATAATTGTGCTTTATACAAAAAAATCATAACCACCATAAAAAGGGTGGGTCTCATGGACTCTTGCCAATATGAAATAAATTAATTTATCAGGTAAATTCTTACATAAATTATGTCTTCTTTCATGTAATTGGCAAGAGTCCATGAGCTAGTGACGTATGGGATAGAAAATACCCAAGATGTAGAAATCCATGCAAGAGTCACTAGAGAGGGAGGGATAAAAATAAAGACAGCCAATTCCGCTGAAAAATTGATCCACAACCCAAATCAAAAGTTTTAATCTTAATAATGAAAAAAACTGAAATTATAAGCAGAAGAATCAAAGTGCATATCAACCATTCACTAGCACAGAGAGCAGCACAGTGTGTATTAACCCTTCAATAGCACAGAGAGCTGCACAGTGTGTATTAACCCTTCACTAGCACAGAGAGCAGCACAGTGTCTATTAACCCTTCACTAACACAGAGAGCAGCACAGTGTCTATTAACCCTTCACTTGCACAGAGCGCTGCACAGTGTGTATTAACCCTTCACTAGCACAGAGAGCAGCACAGTGTGTATTAACCCTTCACTAACACAGAGAGCAGCACAGTATGTATTAATCCTTCACTAGCACAGAAAGCAGCACAGTGTGTATTAACCCTTCACTAGCACAGAGAGCAGCACAGTGTGCATTAACCCTTCACTAGCACAGAGAGCAGCACAGTGTGCATTAACCCTTCACTAGCACAGAGAGCAGCACAGTGTCGATTAACCCTTCACTAGCACAGAGAGCAGCACAGTGTCTATTAATCCTTCACTAGCACAGAGAGCAGCACAGTGTGTATTAACCATTCACTGGCACAGAGAGCATTACAGTGTATATTAGCTCTCTTTACTAGCACAGAAAGCAACACTTTGTGAATCAACTCTTGAATATCACAAAGAGTAGCACAGAGTGTATTAACCCTTCCAGAGTTCATTAACCCCTTCACTAGCACAGAGAGCAGCACGGTGTGTATTAACCCTTCACTAGCACACAGAGCAGCACAGTGTATATTAACCCTTCACTAGCACAAAGAGCAGCACAGTGTGTATTAACCCTTCACTAGCACACAGAGCAGCACAGTGTATATTAACCCTTCACTAGCACAAAGAGCAGCACAGTGTGTATTAACCCTTCACTAGCACAGAGAGCAGCACAGTGTATATTAACCCTTCACTAGCACAGAGAGCAGCACAGTGTGTATTAACCCTTCACTAGCACAGAGAGCAGCACAGTGTGTATTAACCCTTCCCTACCACAGAGAGCAGCACAATGTGTATTAACCTTTCATTAGCACAGAGTGTATTAACCCTTCCCTACCACAGAGAGCAGCACAGAGTGTATTAACCCTTCACTAGTACAGAGAACAGCACAGTATGTATTAACCCCTTCATTAGCAGAGAGCAGCACAGTATGCATTAACCCTTCAGTAGCACAGATAGAACAGTGTACATTAACCCCTTCACTAGCACAGAAATATGTAGTGGGTATTAACCCTTCACTAGAACAGATAGGTACACAGTGTGTATTAACCCTTCACTAGCACAGAGAGCAGCACAGTGTGTATTAACCCTTCACTAGCACAGAGAGAAACAGCACTTAGTATACCATTGCCTGGCACAAGTAGATGAATAACAAGCATTACATTTTTTATTTTTTATCACACAATACAGATAGCCTGACTCACTCACCCAGCAGCAGCTGCAAAGGAAGTAAATGGGAGGGGAACAAAGGTCTGCTCGATACTGAACTACATCTCCCAGAATACATGCTGAGAAGTCACATGTTAAGCAGAAGCCAAAAAGAAAAGAAAATACAAAGGACTCGGTGTCTAGCTGCAGACTGGAGCTCCACGCTAGACAGGAAACATGTGACCTCCACACAAAGCTTTTTTTTTTTTTTATCAACTTTAATGTAACAAACAACCTATAGACAATCATTATGAAAACAAAACATTTTGCAGCTTTCTTGATCTTAAAGGGACACTGAACCCAAACATTTTCTTTCATGATTCACATAGAGCATGAAATTTTAAGCAAATTTCTAATTTACACCCTATTATCAAATTTTCTTTGTTCTCTTGCTATCTTTATTTGAAAAAGAAGGCATCTAAGCTAAGGAGACAGCAAATTTTTGGTTCAGTACCATGGACAGCACTTGTTTATTGGTGCTGTCCAATCAGCAAGGACAACTCAGGTTGTTCACCAAAAATGGGCCGGCATCTAAACTTACATTCTTGCTTTTCAAATAAACATACCATGAGAATGAAGAAAATTTGATAATAGGAGTAAATTAGAAAGTTGCTTAAAATTGCATGCTCTATGTGAATCATGAAAGAAACATTTTGGGTTCAGTGTCCCTTTAATGTTCACTCACAGTGGTTTATGCTGATTGTCATTTATAAGGTAACTACTGTGACTGTCATTTATAAGGTAACCACTGTGACTGTTATTTATAAGGTAACCACTGTGACTGTCACTTATAAGGTAACCACTGTGACTGACATTTATAAGTTAACCACTGTGACTGTTATTTATAAGGTAACCACTGTGACTGTCACTTATAAGGTAATCACTGTGACTGTCATTTATAAGTTAACCACTGTGACTGTTATTTATAAGGTAACCACTGTGACTGTCACTTATAAGGTAATCACTGTGACTGTCATTTATAAGTTAACCACTGTGACTGTTATTTATAAGGTAACCACTGTGACTGTCACTTATAAGGTAATCACTGTGACTGTCATTTATAAGTTAACCACTGTGACTGTTATTTATAAGGTAACCACTGTGACTGTCACTTATAAGGTAACCACTGTGACTGACATTTATAAGGTAACCACTGTGACTGTCATTTATAAGGTAACCACTGTGACTGTCACTTATAAGGTAACCACTGTGACTGACATTTATAAGGTAACCCTGTGACTGTCATTTATAATGTAACCACTGTGACTGTCACTTATAAGGTAACTACTGTGACTGTCATTTATAAGGTAACCACTGTGACTGTCACTTATAATGTAACCACTGTGACTGTCACTTATAAGGTAACTACTGTGACTGTCATTTATAAGGTAACCACTGTGACTGTCACTTATAATGTAACCACTGTGACTGTCACTTATAAGGTAACTACTGTGACTGTCATTTATAAGGTAACCACTGTGACTGTCACTTATAATGTAACCACTGTGACTGTCACTTATAAGGTAACTACTGTGACTGTCACTTATAAGGTAACCACTGTGAATGACAAGAAAGCTGAAAAATGTACAAATCTGAAGTTGGATTCTTATTTTATCAGCTACTTATCCTGCAACTGATTACAATTTGCAAAATAAAGATATCTAGCATTATTTTTATTTTAAATAAAATAATACACTTTCCAAAAACCTAAACAAACTTACATTTTATAAAAGAACAACAACTTATATTGCAATAAACAGATGGCAATCATGGCATAATTTTGATTGTTTCTAATAAGTAACTGATATTATAAAAGGGTTAAAATCCTTTGCGCCACTCATTTATGTGTGGAATATACAAGGCGTGAGCCTCTTCATGGGACAGACGTTATCAGCCTTGTCCAACGCTCTTTATGGCAAACAAATTGGTGCCAACCTTACCACTTTATATATTTAACCTTTTCTAAATAAGTCATTGGTATTTAAAAAAGAATATAATTCTTTGCGCCACTCCTTTATGTGTGTATCTATACACAAGGCGTGACCTATTATAGAATAGACATGCTATCAGCCTGGCCCAGCTCCCTTTATTGCAAACAAATTGGTGCCAACCTTGCCACTTCATATATTTTACCTTTTCTGAATAAGTAATTGGTATTTTAAAAAGGTTAAAATTCTTTGGGTCACTCATTTCTGTGTAGATATATACAGGGCTTTAACACCATTTTTAGAATAGACATATGTTCAGCCTGGCCCAATGCTTTTTATAGCAAACAAACTTGTGCCAAACTTGCCATCTCATATATTTTAACTTTTCTGAATAAGTAACTGGTAATTTAAAAGGGTTAAAATCCTTTGGCCCATGATTTTTTGTGTGGATACATACACGGCGTGACGCCCTTCATAGGATAAGCATGTTTTTAGCCTGGCCCAATGATGTTTATAGCAAACAAGCTTGTGCCAAACTTGCCATCTCATACATTTTACATTTCTGAATATGTAACTGGTCATTATAAAAGGGTTAAAATACTTTGGGCCACTCATTTATGTGTGAAATATACAAGGCATGAACCCTTCATAGGACAGACATGCCAGCCTGGCCCAACGCTCTTTATGGCAAACAAATTGGTGACAACCTTGCCACTTCATATATTTTACCTTTTCTGAATAAGTGGTATTTTAAAAGGGTTAAAATCCTGTGGGCCACTCATTTCTGTGTGGATATATACAGGGCATGAGCCCCTTTATAGCACAGACATGTTCTCAGCCTGGCCCAATGCTTTTTATGACAAACAAACTGGTGCCGACCTTGTCAAATCACATATTTTACCTTTTCTAAATAAGTTACTGCTATTTAAAGGGTTTCTTTGCCATATAAATCTTTGGGACAGTCTGAAAACACTTGGATTGTACAAAGGGGCTCACGCCCTATATAACCACACAGAAATCAGTGGCCCAAAGGATTTTAACAGTTTTAAAATACTATTTACTTACTTAGTAAAGGTAAAATATATAAAGTGGCAAGGTTGGCACCAGTTTATTTGTCATACATAGCGTTGGGCCAGGCTGAGAACATGTCTCTCCTATGATGGGGCTCACGTTCTGTATATATCCACACATAAATGAGTGGCCAAAAGTATTTTACCCTTTCAAAATACCAGTTACTTATTCAGAAAAGGTAAATGTATGAGATGACCACGTTGGCACAAGTTTGTTTGCTACAAAAAGCTTTGGGCCAGGCTGAAAATATGTCTATCCTATGAAGGGGCTCACTCCTTGTATATATCCACACAGTAATGAGGGCCCAAAGGATTTTTACCCTTTTAAAATATCTGATTCCTTTTTAGTAGAAGGTCAAATATATGAACTGTATATCAATTAGATAGATATAGAACTGCCTTATTCATCAAATTATGGTTCCATCTATTACCCATACACTCATATTCCTTAGGGGAGTGCAGGGTGTGCCCTAGTGGTTGGTATACAGTGTAATCCAAAAGAAAAAGAAAACCACTATTTGGCACACACTTAAACACATAGGTAGATCCGCAGACAGGGAACCAAAAAAATAAAACAACTTTTACTGTCAAATATTAAACTACAAATTTTGGAGCATCTGGATTAAACACACTACAGTTGTCTATTTCAAAATAAGACAATAATCGTTGAGGCTCTAAGTTTGCAAAATTAAGCAGATTCCAACACTGTCAGAGGCCCATTGTAAGATGTCCCCAGAGATAGAAAAAGATCCCTAATAAACTACTGACTATGATTTGGTGCTACCCACATAGGTGGGTGAAGGGTGGGGCTGATCAGACGATCTCTTGGTAGGCAGCTGCTTACAGTTATTGTGCAAAATTTACGGCTTGCAGTGACTAAGGAATGGCCAGAATTACCTGTATATCAATCACAGAGAGCACACAAATAAAGTATAACCATGTCCAGATTACTCACAGACAGGCGAACGCCTAACGCACGTTTCACCTGGGCTTTCTTAGAGCCTCAACGATTTGACAGTAAAAGTTAAGATTTATTTATTTTTTTGCTCCTTTTCTGTGGATCTACCTATGTGTTTAAGTGTGTGCCAAATAGGGGTTTTCTTTTTTCTTTTTTGGGGCGATTACAAAATATATGAAGTGACAAGGTTGTCACCAATTTGTTTGCCATAAAAAGCGTTGGGCCAGGCTGATAACGTCTGTTGTATGATGGGGTTCACGCCCTGTATATATCCACTTATAAATGAGTGGCTCACAGGATTTTAACCCATTTAAAATATCAGTTACTCAAAATTATGCCATCTGTTTATTGCAATATAAGATGGTTTTGTTTATAAAATGTAATTTTGTTTAGGTTTTTAGAAAGTGTATTATTTTATTTAACCCCTTAACGACACGCGTCGTACAGGGTACGTCTTGCACAAACTGGTCTTTAAAGACCAGCGACGTACCCTGTACGACGTTGGGGTTGAAAGCGGCTGGAAGCGATCCTGATCGTTTCCAGCCACTTTCCGGTTATTGTAGTGATGCCTCGATATCGAGGCATCACTGCAATAACATTTTTCCCCATCCGATGCAGAGAGAGCCACTCTGTGGCCCTCTCTGCACCGGACATCGATGCCGCGATCGTTGGTGGGTGGGAGCAGACGTGGGAGCAGACGTGGGAGGCGGGTGGGCGGCGATCGATGGCTTACCGGTGGGCGGGATCGTGGGCGGGATTGCTGGGGGGCGCACACGGATGCGGGCGCGTGCACAGGGGAGGCGGGCGGGCGCGTGCACGGGGAGCGGGTGGGAACCATTACACTATGGAACAGTGGTTTCTATTTAGAGGGAGAGAGGGGGGATAAATATGTTAATCGAAGGGATCTGGGAGGGGGTGGGGGTTTTGTCTTGGGGGGGGAAGCTACACTACAGAAAAGTGGGGAAAAAATAAAAAATATACATTTTTTTTGTAAACTGGGTACTGGCAGACAGCTGCCAGTACCCAAGATGGCTCCCAATAATGTAGAGGGGGAGGGTTAGAGAGCTGTTTGGGGGGGGATCAGGGAGGTTTGGGGCTAAGAGGGATCCTACACAGCAGCATATGTAAATATGCTCCAAAAAAAAAAAAAGGAAAAAAAAATACCTTTTATTTTAGTACTGGCAGACAATTGTGGGGTGGGGGAGGGAAGAGAGCTGTTTGGGAGGGATCAGTGGGTCTGATGTGTCAGGTGGGAGGCTGATCTCTACACTAAAGCTAAAATTAACCCTGCAAGCTCCCTACAAGATCCCTAATTAACCCCTTCACTGCTAGCCATAATACACGTGTGATGTGCAGCGGCATTTAGCAGCCTTCTAATTACCAAAAAGCATTGCCAAAGCCATATATGTCTGCTATTTCTGAACAAAGGGGATACCAGAGAAGCATTTACAACCATTTGTGCCATAATTGCACAAGCTGTTTGTAAATAATTTCAGTGAGAAACCTAAAATTGCGAAAAAAATTAAGTTTTTTTTAAATTTGATCGCATTTGGCGGTGAAATGGTGGCATTAAATTTACCAAAATGGGCCTAGATCAATACTTTGGGTTGTCTACTACACTACACTAAAGCTAAAATTAACTCTACAAGCTCCCTACATGCTCCCTAATTAACCCCTTCACTGCTGGGCATAAAACACGTGTGGCGCGCAGTGGCATTTAGCAGCCTTCTAATTACCAAAAAGCAACACCAAAGCCATATAAGTCTGCTATTTCTGAACAAAGGGGATCCCAGAGAAGCACTTACAACCATTTATGCCATAATTGCACAAGTTGTTTGTAAATAATTTCTGTGAGAAGTTACCATTTTTTTTTTATTTGATTGCATTTGGCGGTGAAATGGTGGCATGAAATATACCAAAATGGGCCTAGATCAATACTTTGGGATGTCTTCTAAAAAAAAATATATACATGTCAAGGGATATTTAGGTATTCCCGACAGATATCAGGGTTCCAATGTAACTAGCGCTCATTTTGAAAAAAAGTGGTTTTGAAATAGCAAAGTGCTACTTGTATTTATGGCCCTATAACTTGCAAAAAAAGCAAAGAAGATGTAAACATTGGGTATTTCTAAACTCAGGACAAATTTTAGAAACTATTTAGCATGGTTGTTTTTTGGTGGTTGTAGATGTGTAACAGATTTTGGGGTCAAAGTTAGAAAAAGTGTGTTTTTTTCCATTTTTTCCTCATATTTTATAATATTTTTAATAGTAAATTATAAGATATGATGAAAATAATGGTATCTTTAGAAAGTCCATTTAGTGGCGAGAAAAACGGTATATAATATGTGTGGGTACAGTAAACGAGTAAGAGGAAAATTACAGCTAAACACAAACACCGCAGAAATGTAAAAATAGCCCGTGTCCTTAAGGGATTAAAATAAAAATAACTGTAGATATCTTTATTTTACAAATTGCAATCAGTTACAGAATAAGAAGCTGACAAAATAAGAAGACAACTTCAGCCTTGTACATTTTGTAGCTTTCTTGTACTTAATGTTCATTCACAGTGGTTACTTTATAAATGACTGTCACAGTGGTTACCTTATAAATGACTGTCACAGTGGTTACCATATAAATGACAATCACAGTGGTTACCTTATAAATGACAGTCACAGTGGTTATCTTATAAATGACAGTCACAGTGATTACCTTATAAATGACAGTCAGAGTGATTACCTTATAAATGACAGTCAAAGTGGTTAACTTTATAAATGACAGTCACAGTGATTACCATATAAATGACAGTCACAGTGGTTACCTTATAAATGACAGTCACAGTGGTTACCATATAAATGACAGTCACAGTGGTTACCTTATAAATGACAGTCACAGGGGTTACCTTATAAATGCAATCACAGTGGTTACCTTATAAATGACAGTCACAGTGATTACCTTATAAATGACACTCACTTTGGTTACCTTATAAATGACAGTCACAGTGATTACCTTATAAATTGATTACCTTATAAATGACAGTCACAGGGGTTACCATATAAATGACAGTCATAGTGGTTACCTTATAAATGACAGTCACAGGGGTTACCATATAAATGAAAGTCACAGTGGTTACCTTATGTGACGAACCAGGGTTATCCAACCCTGTGCCAGTCACTTATTTGGCACAGAAAGGGTTATCAGACCACTTCTACTCTCACTAATATATCGCAATCTAGTCACACCAGGACAGCTTGTGATTTAGTTCCGTGGGTGTAAGGGTTAACAACACTCCCTAGTCTGTACAAGACGTAAAAGAAATGCCCAAAACTCCCCTTTAATGCCACCCACACTAAACTAATAACCATATAGCTCCAAAACTGCCACAACTTAAAATTTATTAAAGGGAAAATCCTAAGGCAAAACCCAGACTTACACATTAACTCTCTGAGTACAATTTAGCAGAAAATAACCTAAATTATACAGTTCTAATATTCCAGTCTCTTCAGTAATGTGGCTCAATAATTAGACAAAGGCCAAGGCTTAATAAATTAATTATTTATTATGCCATAAAATATTATGCACAATGCATTATTAATAAAAAGTTGCTACAAATAAAATTACACATTAGCAAACAGGTTAAAATAAAAAAGGAGAAAAACAGATTGAATACTTTACTAGTATCAAGATCTGTGCCAGGAGCTGGCATGAAAGCAATGGTCCTTACCCTGTAGAACAGCTCCCCTTGTAAGAATGACCAATTTCAGTGTTAAAACACAAGACCCTTATACCTTTTTCCCATAGATCAGGTTGCCTGCCCACACCCTCCTGGGCGGGCTAAGAAACCTCCCTGTCTTTAAACACATATATGCATTAGACCAATGTCCTTTTATTGACCTCATCAGGATATGGGGGAGAAGCACTGTTATATCTCTGGAGCTGACAGATTGACTCAATACATACACAATAACATTTGGAAGAAGGGTTTTAGAAACTATTTATGAGGGGTTCTGGCACATCAAAGAAAACACAAACCCAGTACACAGCTATTTTTAAAAAACAAACAACTGTTTTTAGTTCACAAACTAAACAGAATTAACCCCTTAGCATCTAAATCCTGAGATATTCGTGACACCTTATAAATGACAGTCACAGGGGTTACCATATAAATGACAGTCAGAGGGGTTACCTTATAAGTGACAGTCACAGTGGTTACCTTATAAATGACAGTCACAGGGGTTACCTTATAAATGACAGTCACAGGAGTTACCATATAAATGTCAGTTACAGGGGTTACCTTATAAGTGACAGTTACAGTGGTTACCTTATAAGTGACAGTCACAGTGGTTACCTTAGAAACGACAGTCACAGTGGTTACCTTTAGAAATGACAGTCACAGTGGTTACCTTATAAATGACAGTCACAGTGGTTACCTTATAAGTGACAGTTACAGTGGTTACTTTATAAATGACAGTCACAGTGGTTACCTTAGAAATGACAGTCACAGTGGTTACCTTATAAATTACAGTCACAGTGGTTACCTTATAAATGACAGTCACAGCGGTTACTTTATAAATGACAGTCACAGTGGTTACCTTTATAAATGACAGTCACAGTGGTTACCTTATAAGTGACAGTCACAGTGGTTACAATATAAATGACAGACACAGCGGTTACTTTATAAATGACAGTCACAGTGGTTACCTTTATAAATGACAGTCACAGTGATTACCTTATAAATGACAGTCACAGTAATTACCTTATAAATGGCAGTCACAGTGGTTACCTTTATAAATGACAGTCACAGCGGTTACCTTATAAATGACAGTCACAGCGGTTACTTTATAAATGACAGTCACAGTGGTTACCTTTATAAATGACAGTTACAGTGGTTACCTTATAAGTGACAGTTACAGTGGTTACCTTATAAGTGACAGTCACAGTGGTTACCTTATAAATGACAGTCACAGGGGTTACCTTATAAATGACAGTCACAGTGATTACCTTATAAATGACAGTCACAGTGGTTACCTTTATAAATGACAGTCACAGTGATTAACATATAAATGACAGTCACAGGGGTTACCTTATAAATGACAATCACAGTGGTTACCTTATAAATGACTGTCACAGTGGTTACTTTATAAATGACAGTCACAGTGATTACCTTATAAATGACAATCACAGTGGTTACCTTATAAATGACTGTCACAGTGGTTACTTTATAAATGACAGTCACATTGGTTACCTTATAAATGACAGTCACAGTGGTTACTTTATAAATGACAGTCACAGTGCTTACCTTATAAATGACAGTCACAGTGGTTACCTTATAAATGACAGTCACAGTGATTACCTTATAAATGACAGTCACATTGGTTACTTTATAAATGACAGTTACAGTGATTACCTTATAAATTACAGTCACATTGGTTACTTTATAAATGACAGTTACAGTGATTACCTTATAAATAACAATCACAGTAATTACCTTATAAGTGACAATCACAGGGGTTATCTTAGAAATGACAGTCACAGGGGTTACCTTATAAATAACAATCACAGTGATTACCTTATAAGTGACAATCACAGGGGTTACTTTATAAATGACTGTCACAGTGGTTACCTTATAAATGACAGTCACAGTAGTTACCTTATAAATGAAAATCAGCATAAACCGCAAGAAAACTGCAAAATGTTTTTGTTTTCAGAATGATTGTCGATAGGTTGTTTGTTACATTAAAGTTGATTTAAAAACAAAAAGCAAAGAAAAAAAAAAGCTTTGAGTGGAGGTCACATGTTTCCTGTCTAGAGTGGAGCTGAGCTCAAAGTAGTCTATCTGCAGACTGGAGCTCCACTCTAGACAGGAAACATGTGACCTCCACTGTAAAAAAAAATTTCAATAAAACTTTAATGTATCAAACAACCAATAGGCACAATCATTCAGAAAACGTTTTTTTTTTTAATAAACTTTATGCACAATCATTCTGAAAACTTTTTTTTTTTTTTAAATAAACTTTAATGTATCAAACAACCAATAGGCACAATTCGGAAAATGAAATTGCTTTCTTTTGGTTTATGGTGAGTGACATTTATAAGATTAAGGCAAAGTATAAGCAAATGTAATGATTATTCTAAGTTATAAATAGATCATGTCAGGAAATCACAGGAGTAATTCTTTAGTTTTCATGTATTATCTACTGTTTTAAATTAACAATATTGAACTATTTAAAGCTCCACTCTACACAACAAAAATGTAACATCCACAACCTCCACGGAGTTCTCTTCAAACAAGAAGAAGTTCTGCTGCTTTCTTTTTTTTTTACCGTTTTTAACCCCTTAGTGACCTGACTGTTGTACCAATTTTTTAGCGTTAGCGACCAAGGCTGTTTTTACATTGCTGCGGTGTTTGCGTTTAGCTGCAATTTTCCTCTTACGCCTTTACTGTACCCACACATATTATATACCGTTTTTCTCGCCATAAGATTTATTTTCTACAGATACCATTCTTTTCATCATATCATATAATTTTTACTAAATATTTTTATAAATTATGATTAAAAATTTAAAAAACCACACTTTTTTTTTTACTTTTACCCCCAAAATCTGTTACGCATCTACAACCCCCAAGAAAACAACATGGCTAAACAGTTTCTTCATTTTGTCCTGAGTTTTGAAATACCCAATTTTCAATTTTACGATTAACCTTTTTCTCCTTCAGTGACCTTTTAACACCAACCCTACCCCTAGATCTAACCCTCCCCCTAGATCTAACCCTACATAACTATTTATTTTTATTATTTTTACTATTTATTTTTTTTCATCTGTTACAACTGCGGTCCTTAAGGACATAAAGGGATAGTAAATTCAAAATTTAACTTGCGTGATTCAGATAGAACATGTCATTTTAAGACACTTAGAAATGCACATCTATTTTTAAATGTGCTTTGTTCTCTTGTTATCCCTTGCTGAAAGAGAATACACACATATTCAACACTAGTGGGAGCTAGCTGCTGATTTTTGCCCGCACACATTTGTCTTTTGCGATTGGATGACTATGGCTCCGTTCGGGCAGCGCTCCAAGCGAACTGGGACTCGCTTGTAGCGTTTTCCTCACATTTGCAAATGAGATACCTGGCGTTTTTTGAGTACTCTGATGACGTAAGTCCCAGCACTTCCATCGTGCTGGAAAAGCTGTCACTTTTCAGAGCAAGCTCAGACGCTTGGCAACATGGCAGCC
This sequence comes from Bombina bombina, assembly GCF_027579735.1. NCBI lineage: Eukaryota > Metazoa > Chordata > Amphibia > Anura > Bombinatoridae > Bombina > Bombina bombina. The sequence goes on along the minus strand of NC_069503.1, from coordinate 57,036,497 downwards.
TCCACACACGTTTTGCTGTGGAGGCTGCCATGTTTTATAAGCAGCAGAGGAGGGATGGGTGAGGCTGATAAGTCTGACAGCAGCATTTAGTACAGGGCAAATTGGAGATAGGTTAAGTAACCTATCTCCACTTTGCCCTGTACTAAATGCTGCTGTCATACTTATCCAGTGTTATGCTGATAATTGTTTCCCCAGTGTCTCTGGTTTCCCCTGCCTCTCGGCAAACATCGGAACTCTGACCCACCTCCATTCAGCTGCTCTCAGCTCAGCACCCGTACTATTATTAGCTTAATGTGGCAGGATAAGCTACAGGGGTTGAGCTGAGAACAGCTGAAAGAAGGTGGGTCAGAGTTCCAATGTTTGCCGAGAGGCAGGGGAAACCATTCTCGAACAACGGTGTTGTGTAAACAGCTTAAATAAAAATAATCCTCCACTAATAAAGAGAGACACAATTTAAACATTTTTACAGTCAGCTACAAGGGAGCTTATTTAAAAATGTTCGCATGCGCAAAGTCCATTATTGTGCAGCAGATCCCTTTGCGCATGCGATCATTTTCTCTAAATTCCCTTGCTTGTGATGTCACCTAGCGCCACGTCATCGCTGGAAGTGAAGCGCCTTCACTAGCTCCTGAGCACTGCCCGAACGCGGCATATATGTGTTCATCTTGCTGCCAGTAGTGCAATGTTGTTCCTTCAGCAAAGGATAACAAGAGAACGAAACAGATTTTATAATGGAAGTAAATTGGAAACTGCATGTTCTTTCTGATTTATAAAAGTTTGTTTTTGACTTGAGTGTCCCTTAAATGATTTTTTATTTATTATGAAAATAACAGTTTTGATTCTGATTATGACTAAGTTTCCTCCCATGTGCTTGACACAGGAGCCAGCAATCATTAAAGATCTACACATTGCTATACAATGGGTTGTCAAGAATGAGGCACTGTTCTGTGGGTGCATAACCATGCCAAGTTATGTGTCAATGAATAAAGATGACCGCCAGAAGACCATAGATAACGTGATGCAAAGAGAAGAACCAGAAGCAAGGGAGCCATTCCTCTTTGTATTTCAGCACAGAGAAGATATGGAGTTGTTTTTGCAGGCATGTCTTGACCAACAGGGCCTCCAAGTTAATGCCATGTTCAACAAATGACTGATGGACAAGGGGTGGTGGTGTGTTTCTGTTTAAATTATTGATAATAATAAAAAAAATAAGATAATTAACACCATTTCTGAGTCAGTGCTTTAATAACACACTACCACAAGTATGAAGGTACAGGATAATTATAGGTAACAGTATATATAACATAATTTATGTAAGAACTTACCTGATAAATTCATTTCTTTCATATTAGCAAGAGTCCATGAGCTAGTGACGTATGGGATATACATTCCTACCAGGAAGGGCAAAGTTTCCCAAACCTCAAAATGCCTATAAATACACCCCTCACCACACCCACAAATCAGTTTAACGCATAGCCAAGAAGTGGGGTGATAAGACAAAAGTGCGAAAGCATAAAAAATAAGGAATTGGAATAATTGTGCTTTATACAAAAAAATCATAACCACCACAAAAAGGGTGGGCCTCATGGACTCTTGCTAATATGAAAGAAATGAATTTATCAGGTAAGTTCTTACATAAATTATGTTTTCTTTCATGTAATTAGCAAGAGTCCATGAGCTAGTGACGTATGGGATAATGACTACCCAAGATGTGGATCTTCCACGCAAGAGTCACTAGAGAGGGAGGGATAAAATAAAGACAGCCAATTCCGCTGAAAAATAATCCACACCCAAAATAAAGTTTAAATCTTATAATGAAAAAAACTGAAATTATAAGCAGAAGAATCAAACTGAAACAGCTGCCTGAAGTACTTTTCTACCAAAAACTGCTTCAGAAGAAGAAAACACATCAAAATGGTAGAATTTAGTAAAAGTATGCAAAGAAGACCAAGTTGCTGCTTTGCAAATCTGATCAACCGAAGCTTCATTCCTAAATGCCCAGGAAGTAGACACTGACCTAGTAGAATGAGCTGTAATCCTTTGAGGCGGAGTTTTACCTGACTCGACATAAGCATGATGAATTAAAGATTTCAACCAAGATGCCAAAGAAATGGCAGAGGCCTTCTGACCTTTCCTAGAACCGGAAAAGATAACAAATAGACTAGAAGTCTTTCGGAAATTCTTAGTAGCTTCAACATAATATTTCAAAGCTCTAACTACATCCAAAGAATGCAATGATCTCTCCTTAGAATTCTTAGGATTAGGACACAATGAAGGAACCACAATTTCTCTACTAATGTTGTTGGAATTCACAACCTTAGGTAAAAATTTAAAAGAGGTTCGCAACACCGCCTTATCCTGATGAAAAATCAGAAAAGGAGACTCACAAGAAAGAGCAGATAATTCAGAAACTCTTCTAGCAGAAGAGATGGCCAAAAGAAACAAAACTTTCCAAGAAAGTAATTTAATGTCCAATGAATGCATAGGTTCAAACGGAGGAGCTTGAAGAGCCCCCAGAACCAAATTCAAACTCCAATGAGGAGAAATTGACTTAATGACAGGTTTTATACGAACCAAAGCTTGTACAAAACAATGAATATCAGGAAGATTAGCAATCTTTCTGTGAAAAAGAACAGAAAGAGCAGAGATTTGTCCTTTCAAGGAACTTGCCGACAAACCTTTATCCAAACCATCCTGAAGAAACTGTAAAATTCTCGGAATTCTAAAAGAATGCCAGGAAAAATGAAGAGAAAGACACCAAGAAATGTAAGTCTTCCAAACTCGATAATATATCTTCCTAGATACAGATTTACGAGCCTGTAACATAGTATTAATCACAGAGTCAGAGAAACCTCTTTAACTAAGAATCAAGCGTTCAATCTCCATACCTTTACATTTAAGGATTTGAGATCCTGATGGAAAAAAGGACCTTGTGACAGAAGGTCTGGTCTTAACGGAAGAGTCCATGGTTGGCAAGAGGCCATCCGGACAAGATTCGCATACCAAAACCTGTGAGGCCATGCTGGAGCCACCAGCAGAACAAACGAGCATTCCTTCAGAATCTTGGAGATTACTCTTGGAAGAAGAACTAGAGGCGGAAAGATATAGGCAGGATGATACTTCCAAGGAAGTGACAATGCATCCACTGCTTCTGCTTGAGGATCCCTGGATCTGGACAGATACCTGGGAAGTTTCTTGTTTAGATGAGAAGCCATCAGATCTATTTCTGGAAGTCCCCACATTTGAACAATCTGAAGAAATACCTCTGGGTGAAGAGACCATTCGCCCGGATGTAACGTTTGGCGACTGAGATAATCCACTTCCCAATTGTCTATACCTGGGATATGAACCGCAGAAATTAGACAGGAGCTGGATTCCGCCCATACCAGTATTCGAGATACTTCTTTCATAGCCAGAGGACTGTGAGTCCCTCCTTGATGATTGATGTATGCCACAGTTGTGACATTGTCTGTCTGAAAACAAATGAACGATTCTCTCTTTAGAAGAGGCCATGACTGAAGAGCTCTGAAAATTGCACGGAGTTCCAAAATATTGATTGGTAATCTCACCTCCTGAGATTCCCAAACCCCTTGTGCTGTCAGAGACCCCCAAACAGCTCCCCAACCTGTCAGACTTGCATCTGTTGAAATTACAGTCCAGGTCGGAAGAACAAAAGAAGCCCCCTGAACTAAACGATGGTGATCTGTCCACCACGTCAGAGAGTGTCGTACAATCGGTTTTAAGGATATCAATTGAGATATCTTCATGTAATCCCTGCACCACTGGTTCAGCATACAGAGCTGAAGAGGTCGCATGTGAAAACGAGCAAAGGGGATCGCGTCCGATGCAGCAGTCATAAGACCTAGAATTTCCATGCATAAGGCTACCGAAGGGAATGATTGTGACTGAAGGTTTCGACAAGCTGAGATCAATTTTAGATGTCTCTTGTCTGTCAGAGACAGAGTCATGGACACTGAATCTATCTGGAAACCTAAAAAGGTTACCCTTGTCTGAGGAATCAATGAACTTTTTGGTAAATTGATCCTCCAACCATGATCTTGAAGAAACAACACAAGTCGATTCGTATGAGATTCTGCTAAATGTGAAGACTGAGCAAGTACCAAGATATCGTCCAAATAAGGAAATACCACAATACCCTGTTCTCTGATTACAGACAGAAGGGCACCAAGAACCTTTGTAAAAATTCTTGGAGCTGTTGCTAGGCCAAACGGCAGAGCCACAAACTGGTAATGCTTGTCTAGGAAAGAGAATCTCAGAAACTGATAGTGATCTGGATGAATCGGAATATGCAGATATGCATCCTGTAAATCTATTGTGGACATATAATGCCCTTGCTGAACAAAAGGCAGGATAGTCCTTACAGTTACCATTTTGAATGTTGGTATCCTTACATAACGATTCAATATTTTTAAATCCAGAACTGGTCTGAAGGAATTCTCCTTCTTTGGTACAATGAAGAGATTTGAATAAAACCCCAGCCCCTGTTCCAGAACTGGAACTGGCATAATTACTCCAGCCAACTCTAGATCTGAAACACATTTCAGAAATGCTCGAGCCTTCGCTGGATTTACTGGGACACGGGAAAGAAAAAATCTCTTTGCAGGAGGCCTTATCTTGAAGCCAATTCTGTACCCTTCTGAAACAATGTTCTGAATCCAAAGATTGTGAATTGAATTGATCCAAATTTCTTTGAAAAAACGTAATCTGCCCCCTACCAGCTGAGCTGGAATGAGGGCCGCACCTTCATGTGGACTTGGGAGCTGGCTTTGGTTTTCTAAAAGGCTTGGATTTATTCCAGACTGGGGATGGTTTCCAAACTGATACCGCTCCTGTGGATGAAGGATCAGGCTTTTGTTCCTTATTGTGACGAAAGGAACGAAAACGATTATTAGACCTAAATTTACCTTTAGATTTTTTATCCTGTGGTAAAAAAGTTCCTTTCCCTCCAGTAACAGTTGAGAAAATAGAATCCAACTGAGAACCAAATAATTTATTACCCTGGAAAGAAAGGGAAAGCAAAGTTGACTTGGAAGACATATCAGCATTCCAAGTTTTAAGCCATAAAGCTCTTCTAGCTAAAATAGCTAGAGACATATACCTGACATCAACTCTAATGATATCAAAGATGGCATCACAAATAAAGTTATTAGCATATTGAAGAAGATTAACAATGCTATGAGAATTATGATCACTTACTTGTTGCGCTAAAGCTTCTAACCAAAAGGTTGAAGCTGCAGCAACATCTGCTAAAGATATAGCAGGTCTAAGAAGATTACCCGAACATAAGTAAGCTTTTCTTAGAAATGATTCAATTTTCCTATCTAAAGGATCCTTAAAGGAAGTACTATCTGCCGTAGGAATAGTAGTACGCTTAGCAAGAGTAGAGACAGCCCCATCAACCTTAGGGATTTTGTCCCAAAACTCTAATCTGTCAGATGGCATAATTGCTTAAAACGTTTAGAAGGAGTAAATGAATTACCCAAATTATTCCATTCCCTGGAGATTACTTCAGAAATAGCATCAGGGACAGGAAAAACTTCTGGAATAACTACAGGAGATTTAAAAACCTTATTTAAACGTTTAGATTTAGTATCAAGAGGACCAGAATCCTCTATTTCTAATGCAATTAAGACTTCTTTAAGTAAAGAACGAATAAATTCAATTTTGAATAAATATGAAGATTTATCAGCATCAACCTCTGAGACAGAATCCTCTGAACCAGAGGAACCATTATCAGAATCAGAATGATGATGTTCATTTAAAAATTCATCTGAAAAATGAGAAGTTTTAAAAGACCTTTTACGCTTACTAGAAGGAGGAATAACAGACATAGCCTTCTTAATGGATTTAGAAACAAAATCTCTTATGTTAACAGGAACACTCTGAGTATTAGATGTTGACGGAACAGCAACAGGTAATGTAACATTACTAAAGGAAATATTATCTGCATTAACAAGTTTGTCATGACATTCAATACAAACAACAGCTGGAGGAACAGCTACCACAAATTTGCAGCAGATACACTTAACTTTGGTAGATCCAGCACCAGGCAGCGATTTTCCAGTAGTATCTTCTGACTGTGTGTCAATCTGGGACATCTTGCAATATGTAATAGAAAAAACAACATATAAAGCAAAATTGATCAAATTCCTTAAATGACAGTTTCAGGAATGGGAAAAAATGCCAGTGAACAAGCTTCTAGCCACCAGAAGCAATAAATAATGAGACTTAAATAATGTGGAGACAAAAGTGACGCCCATATTTTTTAGCGCCAAAAAGATGCCCACATTATTTGGCGCCTAAATGCTTTTAGCGCCAAAAATGACGCCACATCCGGAACGCCGACACTTTTGGCGCAAAAAAAACATCAAAAATGACGCAACTTCCGGCAACACGTATGACGCCGGAAACAGAAAAAAGTTTTTGCGCCAAAAAAGTCCGCGCCAAGAATGACGCAATAAAATGAAGCATTTTCAGCCCCCGCGAGCCTAACAGCCCACAGGGAAAAAAGTCAAATTTTAAGGTAAGAAAAATTGATTTATTCATATGCATTATCCCAAATATGAAACTGACTGTCTGAAATAAGGAACGTTGAACATCCTGAGTCAAGGCAAATAAATGTTTGAATACATATATTTAGAACTTTATATAAAAGTGCCCAACCATAGCTTAGAGTGTCACAGAAAATAAGACTTACTTACCCCAGGACACTCATCTACATGTAGTAGAAAGCCAAACCAGTACTGAAACGAGAATCAGTAGAGGTAATGGTATATATAAGAGTATATCGTAGATCTGAAAAGGGAGGTAAGAGATGAATCTCTACGACCGATAACAGAGAACCTATGAAATAGACCCCGTAGAAGGAGATCATTGAATTCAAATAGGCAATACTCTCCTCAAATCCCTCTGACATTCACTGCACGCTGAGAGGAAAACCGGGCTCCAACCTGCTGCGTATATAGCAGTAGCCTATTGTAGCTTCTGCTTTCATAGTATAAGGTTAGGGTTATAAGTTCAAATGGTTTCTGACCTTGATTGAACACGATTCTCCAGAGCTCCGGGGAACAGCAAGAAAGCACACAAGCACAGAGAGTTTCTCACTAGTTCTGTTTACTGTAAGTATACACAGCAGTTATATAGCAGTCTCGCATCATGAGGCTACAGGAAATGCAGTTAGAGGAGTAACATAAAATGTCCATATATGTCTATCTAAGAAACATGTTAAAGGAAGTTGTGGGTGTTGTTTGCTGTATTACAGACAATCATATGAGTTTCAAAATGCCCTCATGTATCGGTTACAAGTCACCCACTAACATAATATACCCATCAACACACAGACACATAAAACACACAAAGACATAGAGACACACACACACCCTCACTGAGACATCCAGAGAAAACAGAGAGACATACACTCTCAGAGAGACACCCACAGAAACTGCACATACATACACACACCCTCACAGAGACAACCAAAGAAAACACACAGACATACTCACACACCCTCAGAGAGACATCCACAGAAAATGCAGACATACATACATACACACACCCACCCTCAAAGAGACATGCACATAAAAAAAAGTCATACACATCCACCCTCACAGAGGCATCAAGAGGAAATACACAAAGACATACATACACACACCCTCACAGGGACGCAAATAGAAAAAGCACAAAGACATACGCACACACCCTCACAGACATACACAGAAAATGCACAAAGACATATACACCCACTCTCACAGAGAGACCAACAACAACAACAAAACAGTGTGCGACATGCATGATAAAAAAATTGCAGAAATTAAGAGATCACTTTTTAAACAATCAGATTTGCAAATGTGCAAACAAAAATTAAACTCTATGAATTCAAAATTGTAGATTAATGTTATCGGTAGATGGCTAGATGAAGAAAAGTTCTTTTAAAAGGTTGACATATGTTTGTGTTTTTTCCCCCAAACAAGAGCAACACTTCAATTATGGTGTAAGAGCAACACTTCAATTATGGTGTAAACATGTTCCCATCTGTCAGCTGTACTTATGGATTTTGAAAATGCTGTACTCTATATGGTCTTGGTCGAACCATAAGCCGTGGCACTAGGTCTCATACCATTAGATATGGTTAAATGCATGATTTAGGCTAGTTTGTATGTATTTAAAAATGAAGTCAGCTGTAGTGTAAACTGAACAGTGTTACGTTAACCTGTATCATTTGAAACACTGAGAAATCTTAGTTTGAAAGTATAACCTTTTTATGCATATGTAAAAATCATAGATAAAATGCCTCCTTGCATCTGTAAAGTCCTTGCATAAAGGGGCAGTAAACTGAAATGTAGTTAAAATGTATATATTACTAAAAATAATATATCTTTCAAAAGGGCAACTACCATTTGTGTATTAAGGAGGAAACCTTTATGCATGGCTTTAAATATAGAATTTCTACAGCATTGTCAAATAATCATAAATACACTGCTGCAGATTGCTAAAAAAAATGTTTTTTTATGGACCCCTGGCCCCACAATACTACTACCACACTGAAGTTACAATCCAAAATTGCACAAATAAATAAATAAAAATTACTATGTAAGTCCTACCTCCTCTGCAAATGAAAGTGCTCTGCCATCTGACTCAGACACACACTGTACAAACTTAAAGGGCTACTGGACCCACATACTACACTCTGCTGTAGTACCCTCTTGTGGCTGCCAAAATTGTTTAAAGAAAATAATAGTTGTTCTTGCCTCATGGGGCACCCTGGTCCATTTGGCCCCTGACAGGAGTCACCCCTGTAACCCCCTGATGGCAGCCAGGTGTGATTTACGGAGATGATGTATTTATAACTTACAATAATCATTACTTTTGCTTATACTTTTGCCCTAACAGAACATATGTTAATGTAAAGAATGTGCTTATTTAACCTTATTAATAACAATCAGCATAAACCACTGTGAATGAACATTAAGAACAGGAAAGCAAAATATTTAGTTTTTTGAATTATTGTGTCTATTGATTGTTACATTAAAGTTAAATATTGAGTGGAGCTCAAATGTTTCCTATCTTGAGTGGAGCTCCAGTTTGGCACAAGTTTGTTTGCCATATAAAGCGTTGGTTCAGGCTTAGAACATATATCCACACAGAAATGAGTGTCGCAAATAATATTAAACCTTTTTAAATACAAGTTACTTTTAAAATAAGGTAAATATATATTCAGTGGCAAGGTTGGCACAAGTCTGTTTGCCATATAAAGCATTGGGTCAGGCTTAGAACTTAAAAATATGAAGTGGTTCATGCCCTGTATATATGCACACAGAAATGAGTAACTCATCGGATTTCAACCCTTTTTAAATACCAGTTTAAATACCAGTTACTTATTCAGAAAAGGTAAAATATATGAAGTGGCCAGGTTGGCACAAAAAATTGCTATAATAAGCATTGGGCACGGCTGAAAATATGTATACTGTATTCTAAGAAGATGTTCATGCCGAGTATATATCATCACAGAAATAAGTGACCAAAAGGATTTTAACACTTAAAATACCAGTTACTTATTCAGAAAAGATAAAATATATGAAGTGGCAAGGTTGGCACCAGATTGTTTGATATAAAAAGCATTGTGACAGGCTGAAAACATGTATATCCTATAGAGAGGCTTATGCCATGTATATAAGCACACATTAATGAGCATTCCAAAGGGTTTTAAAAGTTTTTAAATACCAATTACTTATTTAGAAAAGGTAAAATATATGAAATGGCAAGGTTGCCTGCAATTTTTTTGCTATAAAAAGCGTTGGGCCAGGTTGATAACATGTCTATTCTATAATGGGGTTCATGTCCTGTATATATCCACACATAAATTAGTGGGCCAAATAATTTTAACCCTTTATAAATACCTTTACTTAATAAGATAAGATAAAATATATGAAGTGGCAAAGTTGGCACCAGATTGTTTGCATTGGGCCATGCTGAAAATATTTGTCTATTCTATGATGAAGTTCATGCCGAGTATTTATCATCAAAGAAATGAGTGACCCAAAAGGATTTTAACCCTTTTAAAATAACAGTTTATTATTCATAAAAGGTAAAATATATGAAGTAGCAAGGTTGTCACCAATGTTTTCCATAAAGAGCGTTGGGCAAGTCTGATAACATGTCTGTCCTATGATGGGGTTAATGCCGTGTATACATCCACAAATAAATAAGGGGCTCAAAGGATTTTATCTCTTTTTAAAATAACAGTTACTTTTTGAAAACATAACCAAATTTGTTCCACATTTGCTATCTGTTTATTGCAATACTAGTGTTAAAGTCCATGTAGATGGTCAAAAATGTGTCCAACTTACTAACCACTCCCTTATTTACCCACCTCTCCCTCCAAGAACCTTTGCCTACCATCTGACCCCCCCCATCCACTCAGATCTCCTCTCTCTTATCCCCCCTTCCTCCTTCACCCTCCCTGCCACTTTCAACATCTAATTTTCTGCAGCGCAGAGGTACAACCCGCTCCCGTCTATATCTATCACCAATCCCTCTATCTCTATCACTATCCATATATCCCTCTATCCCTCTATTGCTGTGTCCATCAATCCCTATCCATCTATCCCTCTGTCTCTATTCCTCTATCGCTATCCCTATCTCCCTATACCTATATCCATTTATCTCTATCCATCTATCACTATCCCTCTATCCCTATCTTAACATATTATTTTTATGCAGCGCAGTGGTCCCAGCCTCTCCAGCCCCTCCAGCGATGGGGCTCCCACCTGCCTCCCTCCTTACCTTCCCATGCCACCAATTGGCACCACCGCTGCACAATACAGAAAGGGACACAGATTGCAGCAATGCCTCAATATTGAGGCATAGTGCATTACCATTTTCTTTTTTTTTTTTTTTTTTTTCTTTTTATATATAAAGTTTTTATTGAACAGGTTCATAAAACATGACATAAGATACACAGTACAATGTATAATAGTGTGCTATTAAATTCCATCTGATTGCTATTACAGGTTATGAACATGCAGCTTCTGCTGTGTATCCGCAAGGACAAGAAAAAAGAGAAAAAAAAATCTTTTATATATAAACCGCATAGGCCTCTAAATAGGCCAACTTTAGCATCTTGTCCAGTTATATTTGAGGGAACCTTTTTCAAAATAATTAAATAAAAAGAAAAAGAAAGAAGGGGAGGAAGGGGAAGAAAAGGGGAAGAAAAAAAAAAAAAAAAAAAAGAAAGAAGAGGAAAAGAAGAGGATAACCGTAGTGATGTAGAAGGGGTGAAGCAGTAGAAGGGAGAGAAAGAGGAGAAACATAGGAGGAAGTGTAAAAAGAAGAGGGGAAATCCAGAAGAGTGGGTAATGAAGTAATCTCTCCAATATCACCTGTCCCATAGCATAATGTAACATCATTGGTCAGAAGCTCGAGTAAGGTCGAAATTATGTTGGTACCTGCAGTGATTCCCAATAAAGTTTTATATTTAAAAACATGTCATGTCTATTTCGTTTAAGATAAGAGTATTCTTCCAAAAGAATAAGTTCTTGTGTTCTAGCTGCCCACTCCGTAATTGTTGGGACATTTTGGGATTTCCATTTTCTGGCAATTAGGGATTTTGCTCCATTTACGCAAATTTGAAGTAGGGAAAGTCTAAGTTTACAGGAGATCCTAGGCCTAGCGTTGAACAGTATGATCATTGGGTTAAAATTAAATGTAGTACCTAGTAACGGGTGTAATATCTTTTCTAAGGAGTCCCAAAAGGTCCGCAGGCTAGGGCATGACCACCATATGTGCGATAAAGTTCCCTCACCCCCACACCCCCTCCAGCACAAAGAAGAAACCTCAGGGTATATAATTTTCAGTCTGACTGGTGTCATATACCACCTTGAAAGAATTTTATAGTTCATTTCGAGGATCTGGGAAGAAGACGACGTTTTGCCAGTAAATTCAAACAATTTATACCAGTAATCCGGTGTAATGTCTTGGTGCAATTCTTCCTGCCAGGATTGAGTGTATGTCGGTAATGTTCTATGTACACAATGGTCTATAATTCGCCTCAACATAGCAAGAGTTCCTCTTGAGGTAATGGCAGCTCTGCAAAGCGTTTCAAATGGGGTGAGAGAGCGTGTAAGCTGAGAGCTATGTGGGGAAACTCGCAGCAGATTTTGCAATTGGGAGTATTTCAACCAGTTAGTAAATGTACCTTCCAGAACTTCAGATAAGTCTTGTCTCGGCCTAAGTTTCCCCTGGGAAAGAAAATCCACCAGCGGAGATGAAAACCCCAACTCTTTATAGTGTATGTCCCCCGTTGAGAGATGGATGCCTAATAGTAATTCAGTGTTTTGGAAAATTGGTGTCATGGGCGAGTGGGGTGTGGATATGCCTTTTATATGGGTAATTATTGTATCCCAGGTACGAAAGATGTGTCTATAAAGAGGGGATGATCTAGCTCTAGTTGGGCGATATTTATCCTGCAGCCAGCAAATTGGGCCTACTTTGGGAGTTTTCAGGATATGCGTGTCTAGGGGGATCCATGCCTTGTCTTGAGAGCTATTGTGCCAATTTAGTATACGTTGTAGTACGTTAGCCTGATAATATCGGAGTATATGGGGAGTACCCAACCCACCATCTCTCCTAGATCTATATATATTTTGCCTAGCCACTCTCGGTTTTTGTCCTCCCCATATAAAATCGTTGAGGATAGATTGGAGCTGTTGGAGATAGGTATGGGGGAGATGAATAGGGATAGTCTGCAATAAATAAAGTATTCGAGGCAACAATGACATTTTCGTGATTTGGTTTCTGCCCCACCAAGAGAAATATTTATTTCGCCAAGATTGGCAGTCCCTCGATATTTCTTGTAAGAGCGGTGTGTAATTGGATTTAAATAGGGATGTCAGTCGTGGTGTAACGTTAATACCTAAGTATCTGATGTGATCACTGTTTAGTTGATATGGACAGACCTGGGCCAGATTTGAGAACTTATGGGCGTTCATTGTAATATTTAGAATGTTAGATTTCTGGTTATTAATCAGGAAGTGGGAGAGGCTCCCAAAACGGCTAAATTCGGTCAATACGGCCGGTAGAGATATACTAGGATTAGATAAGGACAACAGTATGTCATCAGCATATAAGCTTATTTTATAATTGTTGGGGCCTACGGCTATCCCAGTGATGTTAGTATTTAGCCTAATGTGGGATGCTAGGGGTTCCATTGCAATAGCAAATAATAGCGGGGACAGTGGGCACCCCTGCCGTGTACCATTATTTATTTGAAAAGACTCTGACAAAATACTATTTACCCTGATTCTAGCTGTGGGATTACTATATAGACTGAATATCCTGTTAATCAATTTATCTCCAAACCCATATCCAGTCAACACCGAGCGAAGGTATACCCAGTTCATCCTATCGAACGCTTTTTCCGCGTCGGTTGAGGCCAGGACCATCTCAATATTAGAGGTTGTAGCAAAATCGATCAAATGGAGCGTCCTAATTGTATTATCCCTGGCCTCCCGACGCGGAATAAAGCCCGCCTGGTCTGTGTGGATAATATGAGGCAACAGCGTACTAAGTCTAGTTGCCAATATCTTGGCATATATTTTAGCGTCCGTATTTATGAGGGATATAGGCCTGTAGCTGCCTGGTTCAAGTGGGGACTTCCCTGTTTTATGAATTAATGTAATGTGGGCCGATAAAAAATCTGTGGAAAAAGATCCGTTTTCGTCTATTGAATTAAATAATCTAAGCAGGTGTGGCAGTAATATATTTTTAAATGTTTTGTAATACAAATTGGAAAAACCGTCGGGTCCCGGGCTTTTTTGCGTTGGTAGAGATTCAATGGCCTTTATGATTTCCAAAGGGGCAATGGGTTCATCTAAGCCTGCGGCCTCCTCCTTCGAAATCTTAATTAAGTCAGCCTCCCTAACATATGTATCCATATCGCTAGTCTCTTCGGGGGAGTCTATTGGTGGTAAATTATATAGTTTACTGTAGTAGTCATGAAATGTTGAGGCAATTGACTTACTATCTTGTATCTCCTCACGATCTACGTTATATAGTTTTTGGACATAGGAGTTAAGCGTTCTTTGGCGTAAAGCTCTGGCTAATAGCCTTCCGGCTTTGTTTCCTTCTGAGAAATATAATCTCTTTAGATAAAAGGCTTGTCTTTGGGCTTCTTTTTGTAACTGGGTATTAAACTTATTTCTTGCAAGGGCAAGGTCTCGATTTATGATGGGATCTAAAGGGTGCTGGAAATGGGCCTGCTCAAGGGTCGATAATTGGTGTTCAAGCGTGCTATAGTCTGATTTCCTACGCTTAGTAAGAAATGCTTTGTGTTTGAGAAAAATGCCCCTTATTACCGCCTTGTGTGCATCCCATAGGGTACTGGGAGTAATAGAATCAGTCATATTTATTCTAAAATACTCATTCAGGGCTTTAGAGATTTGTTCTGTAAATACTGGATCTTTTAAAAGTGTTTCATCCAGTCTCCAGATGTATTGGGAGAGTGGAGCCGAGGGCCAAACAACGGTGAGCGTGACCATAGAATGGTCCGACCAGGGAGTTAGGGAAATAGTGGTGGAGTCTATAATGTGTAAGCTAAGTTGGTTTACTAAAATGTAATCTATTCTAGACCAGGACCTATTCAGGTGCGAGTAAAATGTAAACTCTTTCTTCTGGGGATGTTGCAACCTCCACACGTCTACTAGGGAGTGGGCTGATAAATTGGTATTAATGCTTTGTAATGTGGATATGGGGATCCCACTCCGTCCGTGAGAGCAGTCGAGCAAAGGTGACAGAGCTACATTAAAGTCGCCTGCGTAGATAACAATTCCCCTAGTAGTAGGCAAGTATCTGTCCAAGGTCTGCCTAAAAAACTTAGCTTGTGCTCTATTGGGGGCATACACATTCACCAGTGTAACCGGTTGATTATATAGAGTGCCCTGTAAGATAAGAAGTCTACCCTCTTTATCCTGTTGTTTGGCAGTTAGTTGAAACGGTAATCTCCTATTAAAGAGAATGCCTACTCCATTTGTTTTACTGTCGTTATGAGAGAAATAGCCAAGAGGGTATGTGCTGGAGGAGAGTGCGGGAGCCCCCTCGCGACTAAAGTGTGTCTCCTGAATAAAGATAATGTCGCCCCCCAGCCTGCAAAACCAATTCAGGGCTACTGATCTTTTTGTTGGGGAATTAAGGCCCTTGACGTTTTGGGAAAAAAATTTTTAGTTTAGGGAGGGACATAATAATCTAAGGGTCTGAGCAGCATGGAGGGGCTAGAACTTACTGGAATTAAAGGGTGTACCTGCATGTCTATAGATTCCCATCTCTGGGATGAGGGGTACTTACTGTAACCGAGCTTCTGGTGGCCAAAAATGATGTGCATGAATGGTACATATAATGCAACAGATAATACAGAGATTGGTATGTCGAGAGATCCTCTGGGGGTAGAGAAAAAGGTGATTATTGAGAGAAAGAGAGAGAAGAAGAGGGAGAAAAAGTAAATAAATAACAAAAAACAAAGACATTACAGTAAAATACAAACCTAACCTACCTACAGCAATTGAAAAATGGCTCAAGAACATTGAGCTATAGGTCAGGGCTAATACTATTCTGTTCTAAATGCAAACATATAGGAGAACATAACAATCTTAACTAATATAATCTCCATCCACTTAAATCTTACTGCCACCTAACAGTGCAGAGCTAAAATTAAAAGTGTAAGATTAACATAACTAAACAATGTAAAAATAAAAATAAAACTGCAATAAACATCACTTTGTGGCTTCCATTTTGGAAGCCTATCTTCTGGAACTCATAGTGAAACTGTTACCCGATTTAGGGTCAACTAGCAATGCTAGATGGAGACGGCTAGAGGGTATTGGGTCATCATACCACCTTAGCAAAAAAAAAAAAAAAAAAAAAAAGTATTTTCCGGCTTATAAGGCTGTGTCCATCTATTCTAAAGTACTATTACCACATAGTCGTCCACATATAGGAAGTACTGTTCATAGGTGGGTCGCCCCCTGGGGAGCATCAAGATGAGGTAGAAAAGGAAACACCTTTCCAGAAGTAAAGTGGTGGAAAAAGTTCAGATAGATACTAAAGGACCTCAGGTAGGTGTTTGTTGAGCATCATCTTGGCCTGAGAAGGGGGTAGCAACAGTCTTGTCTTTTCTCGGTCTTTTCCGGTTGACTGTGGTCGAGCCCAATCTTTGGGGTCTGGGGGTATGGGTGTCTTGTTGATCCTGATCAGACTTGGATTCATTAAGTTTGGGAAGGGTAGGTAGAGGTATGTTCAATTGTTTACAGAAAGGTTCAATATCTTCCAGCGATCTATAGGTGAATGTCTGTGAACCCCGAATCACCCTAAGGCAAAACGGGAAACCCCATCTATAAGGTATCTTCAGTGTTTGTAGATGTTGTGTTAAGTACCTGGCCTCTCTCCTTTTACCAAGTGTGATAGGGCTTACATCTGCGTATACCTGTAGATGACTATCTTCAAAGCAAATATTCTGTTTTTTCCGAGCTGCAGTAAGGACCAGTTCCTTGTCTTTGAAGAGTTGAAATTTTAAAATCACATCTCTTGGCGGATCCGTAGGTTTCGGAGGTGGTCTGAGTGCCCTGTGGGCCCTATCTAGTGGGATAGAAGGTAATTCAGATTCATCAGTAATATGCTGAAAGATTTTTTGCAGGTAATCCTCAAGTTGAGGGGGGAGGATAGTCTCTGGGATACCCCTAATCCTAAGGTTTTGACGTCGCCCCCTATTGTCCAGATCTTCTACATGGGTTTGGAGGTTGTCTATAGTGACACTCTGTTGGTACGCCTGTCTGGAAAGTAATTCAAGCTCTGAGTTGATATGGTCAGATCCTTCCTCCAAATATTCCATTCTATCCCCTAGATCATTAATGTCCTTCCTGACCTCTTTAAGGCCATCCTTTATGAGTTGACTGACCTGTGATAGCAGTGCAGCAAAGTCATCTTTGGTGGGTAAAAAATTTAAATCTGCCCTTGTGAGTGGTCTGGTGTTCCTAGAGGACGTTTGAGATTGTATTGATTCATCAGAGTCACTCATGTTATCTTGCATTCCAGCTGCCGGCCCAGGGGTGGCTTCTAAGGGCTTAAAAAATTATTTTAGCATAGATGGGTTTTGCATGTTTTTTAGGCTCTTACTGCCTTTAGGTGCTTTTTTCTGTCCTTTAACAGACATCTTGCAGCGTCTGGAGTAGGTGATGAAGGTCTATTAACTCAGATTGGACTCTCTCTTATTCTCTAGACCAGATGTAGACAGAGGTTTAAGAAGCCACAGTTTGATTAAATATTGGCGTGATCACCCACCATTAGGTTATATTTAGAAATTTCTTAGTCGGGTTCCCCGCTGTCGTTGTATATAGCAGAGACTCGTGGCGTTAAATCACAATGTGTGTTGTGCCTGGCCTGTTAGTTTGTGGTGCGGCATAATTACTTAGCGTGTAGCATATTCAAAAAAGTGATCTAGCTCGCTCATGGCTTATTCTCAGCTTGTCCCAAAATATCATGCCTCAGCTCTCAGTGGCTGGCCGAGTTCAGAGTGTGCAGCAGTGATGACGAGGCCTTGCTGTAATGTGGGCCATCGGGGAGGGCAGGCCCTAATGGCGCACTACTCACTGTCTCAGACGGCGGTTCTCTTACTTGTGCTGGGCCGGTTCAGGTCCGGAACATCTTTCCCGATCTGCTCCAGGGAGGTATAGCGGCGGGTATGAGTTGCGATGTGTCGCCTCGCAGCCTGCGGAACAGGCCTCCGTAGTGTCCAGATATGGCGGCGGTTAACCTCCGATATGTTGTGGTGCGGTGCTGCTTTTCAATGCTGGATAAAGCACCAGGGCACTGTTGAATAGCTGACCTGTAGGTCGATGTGGAGATAGATCAGCTTTTTATGCTCCTAAATAGGCTTTTTAGCCCTGACAGACACGGAGCTCACGCATGTGCGTCCTCCATGATGAGCTGCTAGCTCCGCCCCCCCTGCATTACCATTTTCTAAGCAACTGTTGCAGAGAGGGCCAGTGATGGTGCCGATCATTGGTGGCATGTGAAGGATAGGAGGGAGGCAGGTGGGTGGCCCATCACTGGAGGGAGGAGGAAGAAGGCGGTAGGGTGTGTGAGAGGGGCAGGAGCGGGTGGGAACGCTTATACTACGGAAAAAGTTGGAAGCTGGAAGGAGGGTGAGGGGGATAATAGATTAGTAAAATAAACTGGGAGAGGGTAGAGTGGTAGGGGAATGAGGGTGGGCAAATACACTACAGATTTTATTTTATACATCTACTGTATATAAAAAAAATAAAAGCAAATAAATATAGTAAAATGGCTACTGGCAGACAGCTGAAAGTACATAACATGTACGCTAAAAGGTATAAGGGGGGGGGGTTAGAGAGCTGTTTGGGGGGGGGGGGGCTGAACAAAGGAGATCCCAGAGAAGCATTTACAACCATTTGTGCTATAATTGCACAAGCTGTTTGTAAATAATTTCAGTGATAAACCCAAAGTTTGTGAAAAAGTAAAAAAAAAATTTTATTTGATCGCATTAGTGGTGAAATGGTAGCATGAAATATAGCAAAATGGGCCTAGATCAATACTTTGGGTTGTCTACTACACTAAAGCGAAAATTAAACGTACAAGCTCCCTACAAGCTAATGAATTAACACCTTCACTGCTGGGCATAATACAAGTGTGGTGCGCAGCGGCATTTAGCGGCCTTCTAATTACCAAAAAGCAATCCCAAAGCCATAAATGTCTGCTATTTCTGAACAAAGGGGATCCCAGAGAACCATTTACAACCATTTGTGCCATAATTGCATAAGCTGTTTGTAAATAATTGCAGTGAGAAACCTCAAGTTTGTGAAAAAGTGAACATTTTTTTTGTATTTTATTGTATTTGGCGGTGAAATTAAATATACCAAGATGGGCCTAGATCAATATTTTGGGTTGTCTACTACACTAAAGCTAAAATTAACCCTACAAATTCACTATAAGCTACTGAATTAATTCCATCACTACTGGGCATAATACAAGTGTGGTGCACAGCAGCATTTACCGGATTTCTAATTACAAAAAAGCAACGCCAAAACAATATATGTCTGCTATTTCTGAACAAAGGGGATCACAGAGAAGCATTTACAACCATTTGTGCTATGATTACACTAACTGTTTATAAATAATTTCAGTGAGAAAAAGAAATTTTGTGAAAAAATAAACATTTTTTTTTTTATTTGATCGCGTTTGGCGGTGAAATGGTGGCATGAAATATACCTAAATGGGCCTAGATCAATACTTTGTGATGTCTTATAAAATAAAATATATACATGTAAAGGGTTATTTAGGGATTCCGGACAGATATCATTGTTCTAATGTAACTAGCGCTAATTTTGAAAAAAAGTGGTTTGGAAATAGCAAAGTGCTACTTGTATTTATGGCCCTATAACTTGCAAAAAAAGCAAAGAACATGTAAACATTGGGTATTTCTAAACTCAGGATAAAATTTAGAAACTATTTAGCATGGGAGTTTATTGGTGGTTGTAGATGTGTAACAGATTTGGGGGTCAAAGTTAGAAATACTGTATTTTTTTACACATTTTTTCATCATATTTTATAAAAAATATTATAGTAAATTATAAGATATGATGAAAATAATGATATCTTTAGAAAGTCCATTTAATAGCGAGAAAAACGGTATATAATGTGTGTGGGTGCAGTAAATGAGTAAGAGGAAAATTACAGCTAAACACAAACACCGCAAAAATTTACAAATAGCCCTGGTTCCTTAACCCCTTAATGACCGGACCATTTTTCAATTTTCTTACCCTTAATGACACTGGCTATTTTTACATTTCTGCAGTGTTTGTGTTTAGCTGTAATTTTCCTCTTACTCATTTACTGTACCCACACATATTATATACCGTTTTTCTCGCCATTAAATGGACTTTCTAAAGATACCATTATTTTCATCATGTCTTATAATTTACTAAAAAAAATTAATAAAATATGAGGAAAAAAATGGAAAAAAACACACTTTTTCTAACTTTGACCCCCAAAATCTGTTACATATCTACAATCACCAAAAAACACCCATGCTAAATAGTTTCTAAATTTTGTCCTGAGTTTAGAAATACCCAATGTTTACATGTTCTTTGCTTTTTTTGCAATTTATGGGGCAATAAATACAAGTAGCACTTCGCTATTTCCAAACCACTTTTTTTCAAAATTAGCGCTAGTTACATTGGAACCCTGATATCTGTCAGGAATACCTGAATATCCCTTGACATGTGTATATTTTTTTTTAGAAGACAATCCAAAGTATTGATCTAGGCCCATTTTGGTATACTTCATGCCACCATTTCACCGCCAAATGCGATAAAAAAAAAAAAAGTTCACTTTTTCACAAAATTTGTCACAAACTTTAGGTTTCTCACTGAAATGATTTACAAACAGCTTCTGCAATTATGGCACAAATGGTTGTAAATGCTTCTCTGGGATCCCCTTTTTTCAGAAATAGCACACCTATAAAGGGCTTTGGGGTTGCTTTTTGGTAAGTAGAAGGCCGCTAAATGCCGCTGCGCACCACACGTGTTTTATGCCCAGGAGTGAAGGGGTTAATTAGGGAGCTTGTAGAGAGCTTGTAGGGTTAATTTTAGCTTTAGTGTAGTGTAGTAGACAACCCCAAGTATTGATTTAGGCCCACTTTGGTATATTTTATGCCACTATTTCACCGCCAAATGCGAGCAAATTAAAAAAAAAAGTTCACTTTTTCACAAAATTTTTCACAATTTTAGGTTTCTCACTGAAATTATTTACAAACAGCTTGTGCTATTATGGCACAAATTGTTGTAAAAGCTTCTCTGGGATCCCCTTTGTTCAGAAATAGCAGACTTATATGGCTTTGGCGTTGCTTTTTGGTAATTAGAAGGCCGCTAAATGCTGCTGCGCACCACACGTTAATTATGCCCAGCAGTGAAGGGGTTAAATTAGGTAGCTTGTAGGGAGCTTGCAGGGTTAATTTTAGAGATCAGCCTCCCACCTGACACATCCCACCCCCTGATCCCTCCCAAACAGCTCTCTTCCCTCCCCCACCCCACAATTGTTCCCGCCATCTTAAGTACTGGCAGAAAGTCTGCCAGTACTAAATAAAAGAGTTATTTTTTTTTTTAAATAAAAATAATAAAATATTTTAGCTGTGATGGACCCCTGCCTTAGCCCCAACCTCCCTGATCCCCCCTCCAGCTCTCTAACCCTCTCCCCTACCTAATTACCGCCATCTTGGGTACTGGCAGACAGTTTGGCCCCAAAAACCATTTTTAATAAATAAAAGTATTTTTATTTTATTTTTAACTTAAAAACTCTTTCTGTAGTGTAGCAGCTGGAGGGGGGATCAGGGAGGTTGGGGCTAAGGCAGGGGTCCATCACAGCTAAAATATTTTATTATTTTTTTTTATTATTTTTTTAAAAAAAACTCTTTTATTTAGTACTGGCAGACTTTCTGCCAGTACTTAAGATGGCGGGAACAATTGTGGGGTGGGGGAGGGAAGAGAGCTGTTTGGGAGGGATCAAGGGGTGGGATGTGTCAGGTGGGAGGCTGATCTCTAAAATTAACCCTGCAAGCTACCTAATTTAACCCCTTCACTGCTGGGCATAATTCACGTGTGGTGCGCAGCAGCATTTAGCGGCCTTCTAATTACCAAAAAGCAACGCCAAAGCCATATAAGTCTGCTATTTCTGAACAAAGGGGATCCCAGAGAAGCTTTAACAAAAATTTCTGCCATAATAGCACAAGCTGTTTGTAAATAATTTCAGTGAGAAACCTAAAATTGTGAAAAATGTAAAGTTTTTTTTTTATTTGCTCGCATTTGGCGGTGAAATCGTGGCATGAAATATACCAAAATGGGCCTAGATCAATACTTTAGGATATCTTCTAAAAAAAAATATATACATGTCAAGGGATATTCAGGTATTCCTGACAGATATCAGTGTTACAATGTAACTAGCGCTAATTTTGAAAAAAGTGGTTTGGAAATAGCAAAGTGCTACTTGTATTTATGGCCCTATAACTTGCAAAAAAAGCAAAGAACATGTAAACATTGGGTATTTCTAAACTCAGGACAAAATTTATAAACTATTTAGCATGGGTGTTTTTTGGTGATTGTAGATGTGTAAGAGATTTTGGGGGTCAAAGTTATAAAAAAGTGTGTGTTTTTTCCATTTTTTCCTCATATGTTATTATTTTTTTTTTAGTAAATTATAAGATACGATGAAAATAATGGTATCTTTAGAAAGTCCATTTAATGGCGAGAAAAACAGTATATAATATGTGTGGGTACAGTAATGAGTATATAAACAGTATATAATATGTGTGGGTACAGTAATGAGTATATAAACGGTACATAATATGTGTGGGTACAGTAATGAGTATATAAATGGTATATAATATGTGTGGGTACAGTAATGAGTATATAAACGGTATATAATATGTGTGGGTACAGTAATGAGTATATAAACGGTATATAATATGTGTGGGTACAATAATGAGTATATAAACGGTATATAATATGTGTGGGTACAGTAATGAGTATATAAACGGTATATAATATGTGTGGGTACAGTAATGAGTATTTAAACAGTATATAATATGTGTGGGTACAGTAATGAGTATATAAACGGTATATAATATGTGTGGGTACAGTAATGAGTATATAAACGGTATATAATATGTGTGGGTACAGTAAATGAGTATATAAACGGTATATAATATGTGTGGGTACAGTAATGAGTATATAAACGGTATATAATATGTGTGGGTACAATAATGAGTATATAAACGGTATATAATATGTGTGGGTACAGTAAATGAGTATATAAACGGTATATAATATGTGTGGGTACAATAATGAGTATATAAACGGTATATAATATGTGTGGGTACAGTAATGAGTATATAAACGGTACATAATATGTGTGGGTACAGTAATGAGTATATAAACGGTATATAATATGTGTGGGTACAGTAAATGAGTATATAAACGGTATATAATATGTGTGGGTACAATAATGAGTATATAAACGGTATATAATATGTGTGGGTACAGTAATGAGTATATAAACGGTATATAATATGTGTGGGTACAGTAAATGAGTATATAAACGGTATATAATATGTGTGGGTACAGTAAATGAGTATATAAACGGTATATAATATGTGTGGGTACAGTAAATGAGTATATAATATGTGTGGGTACAGTAAATGAGTATATAATATGTGTGGGTACAGTAATGAGTATATAATATGTGTGGGTACAGTAAATGAGTATATAAACGGTATATAATATGTGTGGCTACAGTAAATGAGTATATAAACGGTATATAATATGTGTGGGTACAGTAATGAGTATATAATATGTGTGGGTACAGTAAATGAGTATATAAACGGTATATAATATGTGTGGGTACAGTAATGAGTATATAAACGGTATATAATATGTGTGGGTACAGTAAATGAGTATATAAACTGTATATAATATGTGTGGGTACAGTAATGAGTATATAAACGGTATATAATATGTGTGAGTACAATAATGAGTATATAAACGGTATATAATATGTGTGGGTACAGTAATGAGTATATAAACGGTATATAATATGTGTGGGTACAGTAATGAGTATATAAACGGTATATAATATGTGTGGGTACAGTAATGAGTATATAAACGGTATATAATATGTGTGGGTACAGTAATGAGTATATAAACGGTATATAATATGTGTGGGTACAGTAAATGAGTATATAAACGGTATATAATATGTGTGGGTACAGTAATGAGTATATAAACTGTATATAATATGTGTGGGTACAGTAATGAGTATATAAACGGTATATAATGTGTGTGGGTACAGTAATGAGTATATAAACGGTATATAATATGTGTGGGTACAGTAATGAGTATATAAACGGTATATAATATGTGTGTGTACAGTAATGAGTATATAAACGGTATATAATATGTGTGAGTACAATAATGAGTATATAAACGGTATATAATATGTGTGGGTACAGTAATGAGTATATAAACGGTATATAATATGTGTGGGTACAGTAAATGAGTATATAAACGGTATATAATATGTGTGGGTACAATAATGAGTATATAAACGGTATATAATATGTGTGAGTACAGTAATGAGTATATAAACTGTATATAATATGTGTGGGTACAGTAATGAGTATATAAACGGTATATAATATGTGTGGGTACAGTAATGAGTATATAAACGGTACATAATATGTGTGTGTACAGTAATGAGTATATAAACGGTATATAATATGTGTGGGTACAGTAATGAGTATATAAACGGTATATAATGTGTGGGTACAGTAATGAGTATATAAACGGTATATAATATGTGTGGGTACAGTAATGAGTATATAAACGGTATATAATATGTGTGGGTACAGTAATGAGTATATAAACGGTATATAATATGTGTGGGTACAATAATGAGTATATAAACGGTATATAATATGTGTGGGTACAGTAATGAGTATATTAACGGTATATAATATGTGTGGGTACAGTAATGAGTATATAAACTGTATATAATATGTGTGGGTACAGTAATGAGTATATAAACGGTACATAATATGTGTGTGTACAGTAATGAGTATATAAACGGTATATAATATGTGTGGGTACAGTAATGAGTATATTAACGGTATATAATATGTGTGTGTACAGTAATTAGTATATAAACTGTATATAATATGTGTGGGTACAGTAATGAGTATATAAACGGTACATAATATGTGTGTGTACAGTAATGAGTATATAAACGGTATATAATATGTGTGGGTACAGTAATGAGTATATAAACGGTATATAATATGTGTGGGTACAGTAATGAGTATATAAACGGTACATAATATGTGTGTGTACAGTAATGAGTATATAAACGGTATATAATATGTGTGAGTACAGTAATGAGTATATAAACGGTATATAATATGTGTGAGTACAGTAATGAGTATATAAACGGTATATAATATGTGTGAGTACAGTAATGAGTATATAAACGGTACATAATATGTGTGGGTACAGTAATGAGTATATAAACGGTATATAATATGTGTGGGTACAGTAATGAGTATATAAACGGTATATAATATGTGTGGGTACAGTAATGAGTATATAAACGGTATATAATATGTGTGGGTACAGTAATGAGTATATAAACGGTATATAATATGTGTGGGTACAGTAATGAGTATATAAACGGTATATAATATGTGTGGGTACAGTAATGAGTATATAAACGGTATATAATATGTGTGGGTACAATAATGAGTATATAAACGGTATATAATATGTGTGTGTACAGTAATGAGTATATAAACGGTATATAATATGTGTGGGTACAGTAATGAGTATATAAACAGTATATAATATGTGTGGGTACAGTAATGAGTATATAAACGGTATATAATATGTGTGTGTACAGTAATGAGTATATAAACGGTATATAATATGTGTGGGTACAGTAATGAGTATATAAACGGTATATAATATGTGTGGGTACAGTAATGAGTATATAAACGGTATATAATATGTGTGTGTACAGTAATGAGTATATAAACGGTATATAATATGTGTGGGTACAGTAAATGACTAAGAGGGAAATTACAGCTAAACACAAACACCGCAAAAATGTAAAAATAGCCATTGTCATTAAGGGTAAGAAAATTGAAAAATGGTCCGGTCATTAAGGGGTTAAACCCATATTTTTTTCTTTCATGATTTTGAAAGAGCTTGCAATTTTAAACAATTTTCTAATTTATTTCTATTATCTAATATGCTTTATTCTCTTTATATCCTTTGCCAAAAAGCATATATAGATAGGCACAGTAGCTGCTGATTGGTAGCTGCACATAGATGCCTCGTGTGATTGGCTCACCCATGTGCATTGCTCTTTCTTCAACAAAGGATATCTGAAAAATAAAACAAATTAGATAATAGAAGTAAATTAGAAAGTTCTTTAAAATTGTATTCTCTAGCTGAATCATGAAATATTTTTTTGGGGTTTAATAAAATGTAACAATGGTCTGGTCACTAAGGGGTTAATGTTCATTCACAGTGGTTACCTTATAAATCACAATCTGCATAAAACACTGTGAATGAACATTAAGAGCAAGAAAGCTACAAAATGTTTAGTTTTCATAATCATTGTCACAGTCCATAGCTTGTTTGTTACATTAAAGTTGATTTAAAAAAAAAAAAAAAAAAAAAAAAAAAAAGCTTTGTGTGGAGGTCACATGTTTCCTGTCTAGAGTTGGAACCTTCTCGCTGAGCTGAGCTGACAGTCTGCATCTAGACCCTTCTCTACATATCTGTGTAACACTCAGTGATATCACAGAGGAACCAGAGAGACTTCATACTTACAGAGCTTCTGCTAAACGGTAATGTGCAAACCCTGACATAAATCTTTATTAACAGTAATATTTATTTGCTCCAGTAATAAATATCACTCAGCTTATGGCCCTGTTGTATCAGTCTCATCACTGATCTAATGATAAATATCTTGTGATCTGCATATTATTTTATTTCTAATGAGGTTATTTTATAATACATTTCTTATTTCTATTAGCTGCACCTGTTTATCATCAGAACGTTTATCCCACTGATCTGTGACTGATTCTTGTTGTTAGTAAAGACCTTAGTAAGTGTATTCTGCACCTTCAGCTGCTGCTGTTTATGTCACATGATCACAGACTTAAAGGGACAGCGTCCTGTACATTTGGTTTCCAATTTACTTCTATTATGAAATTTGCTTTATTCTTTTGGTATCCTTTATTGTAGCAGCAGCAATTGCACTACTGGGAGCTAGCTGAGCACACAAGGTGAGACAATGACAAGAGGCTTGTGCGACCACTAATCAGCAGCGAGAGCGCTATAGTGCATTGTAAGCTTTGCCACAAAGATTTCCAATGGAATAAATCAGATTAAATAATAGAAGTAAATATAAACTTGATTAAATTTAAATCATGAAAGTTAAATTATGACTTTGCTGTTCCTTGTAATGTGCTTCTAATTACTTTTTATAACAGTGCATAAAAGAGTATTAAATGTATGGGAGATTTCTCCTTTAGGTTTATTTTTATATAAAATAGCTGTTTATGGGTAGCCAAAATGACCATTCTCCCTAAGATTCTTTATTTATTCCAAACTGTCCCTATACCACTCTCAGACACTTATCTTTGTAGACTACAATCAGTGATGAACTCCTATATATGGAAGAAGAAACCCCCAAGAATAGCTAGATCCACCCTTTATCTATCAAAAAAATATGGAGGTTTGGGAGTCCCGGACTTAGTCAAATATCGAACAGCAGTCTTCCTAAGGAGACTGGTAGATTGGTGCACGATTCCTAACAACCACGATAAAATCTGGATAACATTAGAACATGACTTGATTGGATCCCCCCAACTTGGTGTATATTGTTGGCAACCGAATGGGAATCATCCAGCCTTAATAAAAGTATACCCTATAATTAAAGAAACGTTTGCTGTGTGGTCTCGGGTCATAATTAACTATCCGCACATTTCAACTGTCCCCTCCCCCCTGACAACAGCTCTATCTAATCCCGACTTCCCAACGGGGATGTTGGTTACACCTAAATCACAGAGCAGCTTAGACAGTCTTCTTCCATTATATACACTACTTGAAGCGAGCAAGTTGATATCTAAACAACAATTAGTAGAATTGGGAATTACACAATTTACCAACTGGTTCAAATATTTACAACTTAAGCACTTTATACACACCCATAAACTTAAGCATCAAACGACTAGAGACCGTACCCCTTTAGAAAAACTTTGTACTCTTAACTCACCCCCAATGCATGCTATATCTACCCTATACCAACTTTTACTTACACCCTCCGAATTCAAGCAAACCTCTACAATAATATCCTGGCACAAAGAACTTCCCTACACACTCTCTGAAGAAGAATGGTTTGACATCTTCCGGTATACTAGTAAATCAGCACATTCGGCCACTTTACTAGAAACTAATTACAAATTCCTACTTCGTTGGTATCTTACCCCTCATAGATTAAAACATATATTCCCAGAAGCATCAGACAGATGTTGGAGTAGGTGCTCAGGAGAGGGTACACCTTACCATATCTGGTGGGAGTGTCCTAAGATTCTAAAATTTTGGACAGACATTAACCAAGAAATGAGCAGGTTATTAAATCACGATATTACCTTAGATCCCTTAATATATTTGTTTCATATCTTACCTAAACTCCTGTTTAAGCAGCATACATACCTATTGCAGTTGGCCATATGCAGTGCCAAACAAATAATCCCTAGAATGTGGAAATCTGAGGCCACACCAACCTTGTTGATGTGGAAAACACAAATGGAGACGAACCTGTCTCTGCAGAGATTCTTTTATTATACCGTAGGTAGATTGGAATTTTATGCTGAAATGATGTATTTTTGGGAATCCTATTACTACACTAGGTAGATCTTAGTCCCCTTTGCGGCACTAGTTGGTTTTGTTTGACTATGGGGTTACACATTGAGCGCACCCTTCAAGGTAGTCGGAACGCACCTTTCTACACATAAAGATCATTATTACTCTCATATACTTAGTGACATACATGCCCCTCTAATTATACAGGCTCTAACTGGGACTGGAGAGACGTTGGACGTGAGTGGAGGATTGTACCGGGCCTATACTAACACAGACCTTTTATCATTCACACATTTCAGACATAGTTACTAGGTTGACAAATTCAAATTCAAGGTCTGCGAAGAGAGAAGAGAAATATTTAAGTTTCAGTTACTATGTGATCATTTCGTGTGAAAAGATAATTTTATGTGAGCCCTTGACAAATGGATCTTGTGAGATTGTTTTTTTTTTTTTTTTTTTTTAATTGTTCATTTTTATTGAGCATATATAAAAAAAAAAGATACAACCAGTAGAAAGAGAGTACAGAGTCCTCCATTACTTCAGCTTTACCTATTTAACACATAGCTTATATTTAACAATACCTTTCCACATCTCTAATCTTCCTACATTTCTATAAATGACAATTTAATAGTCCATATCTCTGTCTCTCTCTCACAATTTCCATAGCTCAATTTTCAATTTTCTATTGTTTGAAATACCATAACATTAATAACAGATGTACAATATATCACAATATTACACCGTAATGGGTATACTTTTACATTTTTAGTGGACAACCTAACTTAGTAATTTCCGCTAATCACATCTTATTTACTCATAAGATGTGGATCCTTTGTAAGAACAAATTTCATTTAGGAAACTCACCAAATGGAAGAAAGAAAAAGAGAAAAGAAGAAAAGAGAAAAAAAAAAAAGGATTTTTTTTTTAAAAATTATTCTCTCTCCCGCCCCCTCCTTCCCCCCCCCCCCCGGTCCTCCCCCATACCCCCACACGACGTATAGTTTAAATACTCTTTTATTTACTTTAGCCAGTGTATGGGTAGTGCTTCTGCTGCGATTAGTTCAATGAATGGAGCTGAATTCCTAAGTGGCTCTATAAATTGAATTTGCTGATCTATTGGCCATGAACATATACTTCTTCCATTTCTTAAAATATTTTATATATGTATTTCGGGCATCCACTCTCAGGTTTTGTCTTTCAATAATCATCTGTAGCTTAATGTTATTAACTAGTTCGCTTAAACTAGGAGCTCGCTTATGTTTCCACCTTTTGAATATTAAATTGCGTGCAAGTAAAATCACAATATTTAATAATTGCCTATCTCCCGGTTTCTCCTTTTGACACAAAAAAATATTTCCATAGAGTCTAATACCACCCTATCACCAAGATACTTATTGACCCAGAATTGTACTTTTAACCAGTATTGATATACCTTGGGGCAGCTCCAGAGATTTATTTATTTATTTATTTATAAAATATTTTACCAGGAAGGATACATTGAGATTTCTTTCGTTTTCAAGTATGTCCTGGGATCACAAAACATTGCATTGATACAATAGGGTACAATAAAATACAAAAACAATAATAAAAATACACATTATATGCAAACATTTAACATAGAGCAGGTATTAAATATTTAATCAACCATGACAGGAGCATTCTGTTTTGAGATATGTATAGAGGGATCTCTTAAAGGATTTTAGGCTTGGGGAAGTTTTTAAAGTGTGAGGGAGGTCATTCCATAATTGTGGCGCTCTGTAGGAAAAGGAGGATTGAGCTGCTTTTTTTTTGTATTGAGGCAAGCTAAATAATGTGCTGTTATTGGATCGGAGGTTATAGGAGGTGGGAATAGCAGGGGAGAGCATTCTGCTCAGGTAGGGTGGGAGCTTCCCAGAAAGGCTCTTAAAGACAAGGCAGGAAAGATGGAGGGTGCGTCTGGATTCCAGCGACAGCCAGTTTAGTTCTTTTAGCATGTCACAATGGTGGGTCCTGTAGTTACATTGTAGCACAAAGCGGCAGAGCGAGTTATATAACGTATTTAGTTTATTAAGGTGAGTTTGCGGAGCAGGTGCATATACTATGTCCCCATAATCCAAGATAGGCATCAGCATTTGCTGTACAATCTTTTCCTTTACTGTAGGGCTGAGGCAAGATTTGTTTCTGTACAGGGCACCTAGTTTTGGATAAAGTTTAGAGGCAATTTTTTCTATGTGGAGTCCAAAAGATAGATTGGGGTCTAACAACATACCTAAGTTTTTAAAAGAGTGGACTGCGGTCAGCGTGCAATTGGATTTTGTTTTGATGCGAAGATGGGAATTTTGTAATTTATGTTTTTTAGGTCCCGTTCCAAAGATCATTGTGACCGTTTTGTCAGTGTTTAGGAAGAGTTTGTTTTTCGAGATCCACTTTTCTACCTCTGTGAACTGGTCTTGGAGCACTGTTTCAAGCTGCAGCAGATCAGATTTGTTTGCATAGATTACCGTGTCGTCTGCGTACATGTGTACAGTTGAGGATTTGTAATGTAATATAATGTAATATATTCGCCCTATCTTCGCTGCATTTGTGGCACACATTTTGTTGTGTCATTGCCCATTTACTCATCCTTTCCGGTGTTAAATAATAACTATTTATTAACTTACATTGTGATTCTCTCAGATTAACTCTATCTGTAGTCTCCTCTACTCTTTTAATGCTACTCGTTATATCCTCTTCTTGTATATTACCAAAATACTTCATAAATTGGTGTTTCAGTTTATTCACATGTTGCTGTCCTGTATTTTTAAGTATCTGCTGGTACCAGTACGATATTGATCTAAAACCTGCCTTGTATATTTTTAGACCTGGGTCCGTGAACTCTTGTCTCCAATCCGTACCATATTCACTGTTTTTTGTCGCTATATAGTGGCGAATTTGTAGGTATGCATAATTTTTTTTCGCCGGGAGACTATATTCTGTTGCTAAGTTTTCAAATGTTTTAATCCCGGTATTATCCAGCATCTTAAGTTGTACAAATTCTTTAATACCTTTCTCCTGCCATTCCTGAAATACTTTATTCTGAAGCCCTGGTTGAAAGTCCACACAGCCAATTATTGATAATGCTCTGGAGACCTGATATTTTTGTCCTAAGATTTTACAATACTTCTTCCATGCCAATACTATGTTTGAGCATGTTAGTAGGTTGCTGATGTTACTTGGTAGCTTCTTGTGAGGACAGTGTAATATAGCTTTTAAATTGAATGGTTTAACCATTTCTGATTCCAGCTTGTGATATGTGACATAGTTAGATTCTGTGAGCCAATTGAGGCCAAACTTTACTAGAGTGACAATGTTGTAATATCTGATACTTGGTAAAGCAAATCCCCCAGCATGCTTATTTTGCGTTAGTTTATCCATTGACATGCGCCCTTTCTTTTTCCCCCAGATAAACCTCCCACATGCCCTGTTATATTTATCCAGATCCTTTTTCAAAATGAAAATAGGAAGATTTTGCATTAAAAATAATATTTTAGGGAAGAAGATCGTTTTCAGCAACATTACCCTCGCAGATAAGGAAAGATAATACATATTCCATTTGTCTAGATTTCGATGCATATTATCAAAAATATCTCTATAATTTAACTGGTACCATTCTCTGGGGTCCCTACTTATTCTAATTCCCAAATAATTGATATGGTTTACTTCCTTAAAGAAACAGTTTCGACTATGTCTATCTTTTTTAATCCACATGAGTTCTGATTTATTAGGATTTATTTTATACCCCGTAAAAGAGCTAAAGTTGCCTATAATTCCCAACACCATCGGAATACTTCTAGCGGTATATTTCAAGAACAATAATATATCATCGGCATATAAAGATATCGTAATTTTTTGGCTACCTATATCTACCGCTTGTATTTTCTGTCTGATGGAAATTGCTAGGGGTTCCAGCGCTAAATCAAACAACAGGGGCGACAATGGACACCCCTGTCGTGTACCCTTGCCGAGCGTTATATATTGCGATAATTCCCCGTTTACTAGTAATTGAGATCTTGGTTTGTTATATATTGACTTTATCAACTGCGAGATATTTCCTGAAAACCTAAATTTTTCCAGGGCTGAGAACAGATGGTCCCACACGATGGAGTCAAAGGCCTTTTCGGCGTCGATTGTAATGACTGCTAGATCCCCGTCTCCATTGTGTGCATCCCACCGTCCCCAGCCCTTGCCGAGATAATTATAACACATTTCAGACATAGTTACTAGGTTGACAAATTCAAATTCAAGGTCTGCGAAGAGAGAAGAGAAATATTTAAGTTTCAGTTACTATGTGATCATTTCGTGTGAAAAGATAATTTTATGTGAGCCCTTGACAAATGGATCTTGTGAGATTGTTAAAGAACTTATCATGTATTATGCTATGACTGCTGGAGTTTAAATATTGTTGAAATTCTGTTTTTGTTGTAAGGAAAACTTTGAAATAAATAAAAGATTAAACAAAAAAAAAAAAAATAGCTGTTTATTTCCATTATCAAATTTTACACAATGTTTATAAAATACAGGTTATGTGGCTCCAGCTGCTACTTAGCATGTGCACAAGTTTATATTATATACAGATATGAGTCTGTTATTGGCTGATCACGGTCGCATGACACAGGTGCAGAACAAATTGTACACAATGTTTATAAAATACAGGTTATGTGGCGCCAGCTGCTACTTAGCATGTGCAAGAGTTTATATTATATACAGATATGAGTCTGTTATTGGCTGATCACTGTCACATGATACAGGTGCAGAACAAATTGTACACAATGTTTATAAAATACAGGTTATGTGGCGCCAGCTGCTACTTAGCATGTGCAAGAGTTTATATTATATAAAGACTAGTACTAAAGCCCATTCACACGGGCCATTTTTTGCAGTACAGCGGTCCCACCCCTTGCGCTCTCTCCCTTCCCCTCTCTTTTGCTCTCTCTCTCTCCCCCTCTCTTTTGAGCTCTCTCTCTCCCCCCCCTCTCTTTTGCGCTCTCTCTCCCCCCCTCTTTTTCACTCTCTCCCCCTCTCTTTTGCACTCTCTCTCTCCCCCATCTCTTTTGCGCTCTCTCCCCCCTATCTCTTTTGCGCTCTCTCCCCCCTATCTCTTTTGCGCTCTCTCTCCCCCATCTCTTTTGCGCTCTCTCTCCCCCTCTCTTTTGAGCTCTCTCCCCCCTCTCTCCCCTCCTCTGTCTCTTTCTCTCTCCCCTCTTTCTCTCTCTCCCCCCCCTCTCTTTTGTGCTCTCTCCCCCTCTTTTGCTCTCTCTATCTTCCCCCCTTTCTTTTGTGCTCTCTCTCCCCCCTCTCTTTTGCGCTCTCTCTCTCTCCCCCCTCTCTCCCCCCCTCTCTTTTGTGCTCTCTCTCTCCCCCCCTTTTTTGCTCTTTCTCTCTCCCCCCTCTCTTTTGCTCTCTCTCCCCCCTCTGTTTTGCTCTCTCTCTCCCCCTCTCTTTTGCGCTCTCTCTCCCCCTCTCTTTTGAGCTCTCTCTCTCCCCCTTCTTTTGCGATCCCTCTCCTCCCTCTTTTGCGCTCTCTCTCCCCCCTCTCTTTTGCGCTCTCTCTCCCCCTCTCTTTTGCGCTCTCTCTCCCCCCTCTCTTATGTGCACTCTCTCCCAACTTTTTTGCTCTCTCTCCCCCATCTCTTTTGCGCTCTCTCTCTCCCCCTCTCTTTTGCGCTCTCTCTCCCCCTCTATTTTAAGCTCTCTCTCTCCCCCATCTCTTTTGCGCTCTCTCTCCCCCTTTCTTTTGAGCTCTCTCCCCCCCCTCTCTTTTGCACTCTCTCCCCCTCTCTTTTGAGCTCTCTCTCCCCTCCTCTCCCCTCTCTCTCTCCCCCCTCTCTTTTGTTCTCTCTCCCCCTCTCTTTTGTTCTCTCTCCCCCCTCTCTTTTGTGCTCTTTATCCCCATCTCTTTTGCACTCTCTCCCCCCCTCTCTTTTGCTCTCTCTCTCCCCCCCCTCTCTTTTGTGCTCTCTCTCTCTCTCCCCTCTTTTGCTCTCTCTCCCCCCTCTCTTTTGTGCTCTCTCTCCCCCTCTTTTGCTCTCTCTCTCTCCCCCTCTCTTTTGTTCTCTCTCCCCCCTCTCTTTTGTGCTCTCTATCCCCTTCTCTTTTGTGCTCTCTCCCCCCTCTCTTTTGCTCTCTCTCTCCCCCCTCTCTTTTGTGCTCTCTCTCTCTCCCCTCTTTTGCTCTCTCTCTCTCTCTCTCTCTCCCCCCTCTTTTGCTCTGTCTCTCCCCCACTCTTGTGCGCTCTCTCCCCCTCTCCTCTCTCTCTCTCTTCCCTCCTCTCTCTCTCTCTTCCCTACTCTCTCTTCCCTCCTCTCTCTTTCCCCTCCTCTCTCTCTCCTCTCTCTCTCCCCCTCTCCTCTCTCTCTCTCCCCCCTCCTCTCTCTCCCCTCTCTATCTCATGGCCACGCCCCCTTCACGGCCATTCATGCCCGACCATGCCCCCTTCATGCCGGCCATGCCCACTTCTGCCGCAGTAGGACTCAAAGGCCAGGTGTGTTTGTCCTCGTGCTGTCTCTACTGCGCATGACAGCTTCAGACAAACACACTTGGCCTTTTATATAATAGGATATGAGTCTGTTTTTGGCTTATCACTGTCGCATGATACAGGTGCAGAACAAAATGTCAGAAATACATTTATTGCTCTTTAGAAATTCATAGTAAGTTTTATTACATTGTATTGTTAGTATGCATCTGTTAATTTTGTTATTATATACTTCATGAACATTTTAAATGGGCTGAGCTTGCTGAGAGATCATATCTTATTGTGTTATCAATCTATGTAAACACAAATGCTTCCTTTTCTTATCTCAGTCCTAGATAACAATTAAAAATTATCATTTTAGCATCTGTCTCTCACTGACAACTCACTACTGACCAAGATAAGTTAAAGGACTGGGGGTAGAGCAAATGAAAAATACAAAATGTGGATTCTTTTAAGCATTGTACAAATTGGTCACAAGGAGGGGTACCTATCCGGTACAGAAAGACTACAGATACAGTGTGTAGCTTCATGCGGTCTGTAACAACGGACTATCACACGCATAGTATCTGTGTATGTTTGTACCTGTTACCCTTAGTGATCTACAAGAACTTTAGCTTTTGTTATTAATAAATTGTACATTTGCTTTAAGCATTTGTCTGTGTCTATATCCAGTCTGCCTGGGGTCTACACAATAGAGCTGATTATCTCGAGCTGTTGGTCTGTATTATTCTCACTATTTGTGTGTGGTTTTTTTGGTACACATTTTGGGCTAAATTACAAGTGAGATGCAAACGATTGCACTAGCGTTATTGCGATTGTTCCCCCCCTTTCCATTACGCTTGTTGTATTACAAGTTGAGTAAAATCACTATTGCGCTATCGCTTTTGCGATATATGCTTCAATCTTTACAGCAATCTCAGAGCTGTGGTTAACTGTTTTCGGAAACAAAATATCATACAAATCACTTACAAAGTACAAAGTAAAATAATTCTCATATTAACACTGTCTAGTAAAAAAATAAAAAATAATAATATTCCACACAAAAGTTATAAGGTATCAAAGTGTAAGTCACAAAAGGACTCTAACATTGAGAATGAGATACATAAAAATACATTGCTAAAGATGTATTTGTGTGTGTATATATATATATATATATATATATATACAGTATATATGGCTATATGTGTGTACATATGTATTTATATGTGTATACATGACTCAATACATATATACACATGTAAACGAATATGTTTATATATATATACAGTATATATGGCTATATGTGTGTACATATGTATTTATATGTGTATACATGACTCAATACATATATACACATGTAAACGAATATGTATATATATATATATACAGTATATATGGCTATATGTGTGTACATATGTATTTATATGTGTATACATGATTCAATACATATATACACGTAAATAAATATGTTTTTATATATATATATATATATATATATATATATACAGTATATATGGCTATATGTGTGTACATATGTATTTATATGTGTATACATGACTCAATACATATATACACATGTAAACGAATATGTATATATATTTATATATATACAGTATATATGGCTATATGTGTGTACATATGTATTTATATGTGTATACATGACTCAATACATATATACACATGTAAACGAATATGTTTTTTTATATATATATATATATATATATATATATATATATATATATATATATATATATATATATATATATATATATATATATATACAGTATATATGGCTATATGTGTGTACATATGTATTTATATGTTGTGACAGGAACACTTTTAACCACGGTCTTCTAGGGCACAAATGCAGCACAGGACAATCCACTGTAGTTTAAAAAGCTTTATTTTTCACAGCAATAACAAACAGGCAGTTCATTTCCAAAAGAGGGAAATCCTTCCTCTGCAGCAAAGTTAAGTGCTTTTAAATGTGTCCCAGCACTTCACAGCATTCCACAAGTGCTTTGTAAAAATAATGTCCTTTTACAGTTCACAGGAACAAAAGTCTTTTACACAGTGTAACAAACACACACACCAGCTTCTGTAGCTGTATATCTCTCTCTCAAGGCCTAAGTGAGGCTGCTATTTAAACCCTCACAACTTATAATTAGCCACACCTGTGATTAGCTGCTGGACAGCTTCACAGCTGTCTGGGATAATGGCCCACCCTCTCTCCAATTATCCCAAACCCCAGGGACCCAGAACACAGTTTATCAACTGCATAATCAAATACACACTCTTTCTCCCTGGGGTTTTAACTGAAAGGAGAAATAGCATGTACAATGCTTGGTCTTAAATATCTTCCATTTATAACCAGGCCTTGCTTTCTGTCACATATCCTCCCCCCCAGCTCACACCCAGTGGGTTGAGCGACCATGGACATCAATGAATGTACCCGAGACAAACCATCAGCATTGCCCTGCAAAAGACCGGCCCTGTGCTCAACAGTAAAATTGAAGGGTTGCAAGCTAAGAAACCACCTAGTAACCCTTGAATTTGTTTCCTTATTCTGACTCGTCCATGTGAGAGGAGCATGATCTGTTATTAATTTAAATTTTCTTCCCAACAGATAGTACCTAAGGGTCTCTAAAGCCCACTTAATGGCAAGGCATTCTTTCTCCACTATAGAATAGTTCTTTTCCTGTGAAATAAGTTTTCTGCTTAGGAAAAGGACAGGATGCTCTTCTCCCTGACACTCCTGCGAGAGAACTGCTCCTAAACCAACATCAGAGGCATCTGTCTGTACAATAAAATCTTTAGCGAAATTGGGGGTTACCAAAACTGGATGGGCACAAAGGGCATCTTTCAACTGCTTAAAAGCTTGTTCTGCTTCTGGGGACCATTTTATCATAATTGGGGCCCTTGCTTTTGTGAGATCCGTCAAGGGTGCCGCAATTGTAGCGAAATGCGGGATAAACCTTCTATAATAACTAGTTATCCCAATAAATGCTCTTACTTGTTTTTTAGTTAGAGGCTGTGGCCAGTTCTGTATGGCCTCTATTTTTGTTGTCTGAGGTTTAACTAATCCTCTACCAATAGTATAACCCAAGTACTTAGCTTCCTGTAAACCAACAGTACATTTTGCAGGATTGGCAGTTAACCCAGCGGACCGTATTGCATCAAGTACTGCTTGAACTTTTGGAAGATGGGATTCCCAATCTGTACTATAAATTATAACATCATCCAAATATGCTGCCGCATAACGAACATGGGGTTTCAGAATTCTATCCATCATCCTCTGGAATGTTGCCGGGGCCCCATGTAAACCAAATGGCAACACCGTATACTGTAATAAGCCCTCTGGGGTTGAAAAAGCTGTCTTTTCCTTTGCTTGACTAGTGAGAGGCACCTGCCAATACCCTTTTGTTAAATCAATTGTAGTGAGATAATGTGCTTTTCCTAGCCTTTCTATTAACTCATCTACTCTAGGCATTGGGTAGGTGTCAAATTTGGAAACACAATTAAGCTTACGAAAGTCATTACAGAACCTTAATGAACCATCCGGCTTTGGAACAAGCACGATTGGACTGTTCCACTCACTTTGTGATTCCTCAATTACCCCAAGCTTTAACATTTTTTCTACCTCCAGTTTAATAGCCTTTCTACGAGCCTCAGGGACCCTATAGGGTTTAAGGCAGACCTTCTTCCCTGGTTCTGTTATTATGTCATGCTTAATAACATTAGTTTTTCCCGGTACCACAGAAAATACCTCTTTGTTTCTTCTAATAAAATCCTTGACCTCTCGCTTCTGATGTACAGATAGGGTTTCTGATATATTTACCTCTGGTTCAGTGACAGGGAGTTCTGTAGGTTTTAAGGCAACTAAAACTTCCCTATCTTTC
This sequence comes from Bombina bombina, assembly GCF_027579735.1. Lineage (NCBI taxonomy): Eukaryota > Metazoa > Chordata > Amphibia > Anura > Bombinatoridae > Bombina > Bombina bombina. Next base: position 56,997,627 of record NC_069503.1, on the reverse strand, counting down.
CAAGGTTTTAACAGATTTATATGATATATTTGCTCAGGTTTCCTTCTCCCTGGCTGACTTACTTTGTAATTAACATCACCCACTTTCTCAATTATCTCATATGGGCCCTGCCAAGTAGCCAAGAATTTATTTTCAACTGTAGGGACCAGAACTAACACCCTATCCCTAGGTTGAAACACCCTGGCTCTAGCATTACGGTTGTAGCTGTACTTTTGTGCTTCCTGTGCTTTTCCCATATGTTCCCTTACAATGGGCATGACAGCTTCCATACGATCCTGCATTTGGGAAATATGTTCAATAATACTTCGATAAGGTGTTGTCTTTTGCTCCCAAGTCTCTTTAACTATATCTAGTAATCCCCTGGGATGCCGCCCATATAACAGTTCAAATGGGGAAAAACCTGTAGAAGCCTGGGGAACCTCCCTGATAGAGAACATTAAATAGGGTAACAGAAGGTCCCAATTTCTCCCATCTGTGTCAATTACCGTTCTTAGCATACTTTTGAGAGTTTTGTTAAACCTTTCTACTAAACCATCAGTCTGAGGGTGATATACTGAGGTCCTTAGTTGTTTTATGCCAAACAACTTACACAATTCTTTTGTAACCCTGGACATAAATGGAGTTCCTTGGTCTGTCAAAATTTCCTTAGGTATCCCGACCCTGCTAAACATTAGCATGAGTTCTTTTGCTATGGACTTTGCAGAGATGTTACGAAGGGGAACTGCCTCAGGATAGCGTGTAGCATAATCAAGGATTACCAGTATATACTGATGTCCTCTAGCAGATTTAACCAACGGACCCACCAAGTCCATAGCAATTCTTTCAAAAGGCACATCAATTATAGGCAAGGGCACTAAAGGGTTACGAAAATCTTTAGCAGGAGCTGTAAGTTGACACTTAGGGCATGAAGCACAATAATCCTTGATGGCTACAAATATCCCTGGCCAATAAAACCTTCTAAGAACTCTCTCTTTGGTTTTCTCAACTCCCAAATGCCCCCCTAGAATGTGGTTATGTGCAAGATTTAAAACAGTGTTCCTAAAAGTCTGGGGCACCAAAAGTTGTTTAACAATGTCTGTTCCTTTCTTCTCTACACGATATACCAAATCATTAACTGCTTCAAAATAAGGATAGGGTAATACATTTCCTGGCTGTGTCACAACATCATTTATAACCCTGATATTATTTCTTGCCTCTACCAATGTTGGATCCTCCCATTGGGCTTTTTTAAAATTACCAGGGCCACCAACCAGATCTATCAAATCATCAATATTTTCCGAGCTAGTACTTGGTACTTCATTACTCTGAGAAGGTTGATCACCTACTAATACAGGCATAGGGCAATAAATCTTATTTTTCTCCTTTTCAACGGAACCCCCTTCAAAATCAGTTTCAGAGAAAGGAAATACATAAATATCAGAAGTTTGACATATTTCTGGAGATTCCCATAACTCCAGAAATTTTGGAAAATCTCTCCCTATCACCACCTCATGGGCTAAATTTGGTACTACACCAACACAATATTTTAATTTACCACACTGAGTCTCAATCTCCACCTCAGCTGTAGGATATTCCCGTTTATCTCCATGAACACAGATAATTCCCATTTTTTCCCCATAATCTAATATTGCATCTGGTACTAAAGATTTAGCCACTAGTGTGACCATACTTCCTGAATCAAGCAAAGCCCTAGACACTTTACCATTAACCATCACAGTACACCAATGGGAATCATTATTAACAGAGCTGTTGCTATTAGACAATAGTGAATGTGCAACATTACAGTCCATAAATTCATCTTTATCACAGTCTCTAGCAATATGCCCAACCTCATTACATTTAAAACATCTTACAGGTTGGTTATATTTAAATGTTTCCTTAACTCCTGGAGAAATGTCTCTGGTGTTTTGCCTATACACCTGCTGCTCTCTTATCCCCTTTATCCCCTGAACAGTCTTACCAGTTCTTGTAGAGCTCTGGGACTTGGGATTGTGGGACTGATCCATTGAAGATTGTTGCAAAACTTCTCCTGAAGCTATAAATCTTTCGACCAATACCATCAACTGATCTGCTGTTTGAGGATCACCTTGATTAACCCACCGCCGCAGGGAAGTAGGTAATCCACGCTGAAACCGGTCCATCACCAGTAGTTCCACTATTTTGGTAGCCGAATTAACCTCTGGTTGCAGCCACTTCCTGGCAAGGTGTATAAGGTTGAACATCTGGGATCTTGCAGCATTATGAGATGAAAACATCCAGGAATGGAATCTTTGTGCATGGACTGCCGAAGTCACCCCCAGGCGTGCAAGGATTTCTGCTTTCAATTTCTCATAGTCACCGGCTTGTGCTGGCTCTAAATCAAAGTAGGCCTTCTGAGGTTCACCACTAAGAAATGGCACAAGTATACTCGCCCACTCAACTGTCGGCCATTTTTCTCTTTCTGCTGTGCGTTCAAATGCCAAAAGATACGCCTCAACATCATCAGCTGCTGTCATTTTTTGAAGATAATGACTAGCCCTTATTACTCTGGAACCTTGGCTGCCACCAACATATTCAGAGTTCAGTCTTTCTGATATGGCTTGAACCTCTCGTTGCAGAGTCTGTGTAGCACTTTGCTGCTCCTCCCAGGTCTTCCTGAATGTCTCAGCTTGCACAGCAGCCATCTGTTGAATCAACAATTCAGTGTTCTCCTTCTGTGATTTAGCCAGCAGCATAGCACTCTCTGACTGGGCCAAGACCAACTGTTGCAGTGCTGCACTATTTTCAGCAGCTTTTCTGTTAGTCTCCTGCTGTATAGCATTAGAATGGATCAAAGCTTTAATGACTTCCTCCATGTTGCTTGCAGATTATTATGCCCACAGACATACAACGTGGTTGCCCGTATTCTCCACCAAGTGTGACAGGAACACTTTTAACCACGGTCTTCTAGGGCACAAATGCAGCACAGGACAATCCACTGTAGATTAAAAAGCTTTATTTTTCACAGCAATAACAAACAGGCAGTTCGTTTCCAAAAGAGGGAAATCCTTCCTCTGCAGCAAAGTTAAGTGCTTTTAAATGTGTCCCAGCACTTCACAGCATTCCACAAGTGCTTTGTAAAAATAATGTCCTTTTACAGTTCACAGGAACAAAAGTCTTTTACACAGTGTAACAAACACACACACCAGCTTCTGTAGCTGTATATCTCTCTCTCAAGGCCTAAGTGAGGCTGCTATTTAAACCCTCACAACTTATAATTAGCCACACCTGTGATTAGCTGCTGGACAGCTTCACAGCTGTCTGGGATAATGGCCCACCCTCTCTCCAATTATCCCAAACCCCAGGGACCCAGAACACAGTTTATCAACTGCATAATCAAATACACACTCTTTCTCCCTGGGGTTTTAACTGAAAGGAGAAATAGCATGTACAATGCTTGGTCTTAAATATCTTCCATTTATAACCAGGCCTTGCTTTCTGTCACAATGTGTATACATGACTCAATACATATATACACATGTAAACGAATATGTATATATATTTATATATATACAGTATATATGGCTATATGTGTGTACATATGTATTTATATGTGTATACATGACTCAATACATATATACACATGTAAACGAATATGTTTTTATATATATATATATATATATATATATATATATATACAGTATATATGGCTATATGTGTGTACATATGTATTTATATGTGTATACATGACTCAATACATATATACACATGTAAACGAATATGTTTTTATATATATGTATATATATCTTTAAGTGCATTAGAATCATTTGCCATTAAATAGATGAATACATGATAAAACATATTTATGCAATATTCATATTTAATAAAGATTTTAACTATGTATTTACTGTAAATATGTTACATTTGCTAACGTGAATACGCTATGTTGTTTGCGCAATAGGTGTTAGTTTTTATTTCAACATTGGCTTCTATTAGGGAATTTGAAAATGTGATGTAGTTTGCGCGATAGTCAGTAGTTTTTTCCCACTTTTTTTCTCCATTAATTTCTAAGTGGGAATACATGCATGCACACGTGATTATTTAAGTTTTTGGTCAAATCGTATTAACGCTTGCGCAAAATAATTTTTTTGTATTTCTAATACAAGCGCAACCCGACTAGCACAAAAAGCTTAACTCTTGCAAAGTTTTTGCGGTTGCAAAAATGCCTTTTTACCACACCACTTGTAATCTAGCGCTTTATTTTTAGTAAATACAAAATGTCTGACAGTGAGGATTAGTAGGAAGCACAGTACAATACTGCAGTATTAGATTTAACTTGCATTTAAACAACTCTTATTTAGCATTTGTGTAATTGCTGCTCTTTCATATAAATGATATTAAAAATGATAATATATTTGTAAGGTTGTGGTTATGTCCCACTCATAAATAGATTGTCTGCTCCTGAGCTTATATTGTAACGTTCTGGAAAGATTCATATTTGAGGTACAACTGTAACACCCACAGAGCTAACTGAACTAAATGCTTGTGCTGAATCAATAGCACATAAGTAATAACCTAATCAGCTGATCTGTATCACATGAATTGTTATGTGCCTTTAATTATACCATATGTACAGTTAATCAGAACCATTATTTATTATGATCTGTCTAAACCATTTAATATACTTTTTACAGACACGACCAGAGCACTGAGAGATATCAGGTATTGCTGTAACTGGAGTGAATAAGGTAGCCTTCTTCCTGAGCACAGACATTGGAGCCGGTTATCAGCATGAACTCATATGTGTTAGGTGAGTAAAATAGATATTATGCTAACTTTATTTACTGGGAAAATAGAATAGATCACTCATTAAACAAATATAAACTATTATATTTATATCTGCATCTTATAAGAATATTTGTGTCAACACCTGCTCTGAGATCACCTGCAACTCTACCTTCCCCTGCCCTGACCTAACTCATGGAACTCCCATAACTATACTTAAGCCTACCTTGTTCCCATGTGTGAGACACCCACAACTCCCCCAGTGAGTGTTCCCCACCCCAGAACCGCCACTAATTTGTGTGTTTAATTTAACAGTGAGTGTTATTAAACTAATACATTTTTTGGCTGATTATATAAATCAAACAACTGCAAGCTAAGACCCATCACAAGATCACTGCTTCTTAGCATTTTAAAAATCTCACAATCTCACAAAATCTCATCTGTGATGATTAAGACATTATGTTCCCACCCTATTGGTTGAGCATAAGCCAGGCAGGGCTGTATGTGCAGTGGCTTGTGCAATGTTAAATGAGGATGGTGGATGTCACCTCTCTTGCCCAGAATACAGATGTACTTGTTCCCTGGCTGAGAACAATATCCACACGCACCTTGTTTAATGGGGCCATATAACTTGTTTTAATCAGTAATCTGAGTTTTAGTTTACTATGAAGAAGAAATATTTCCATTATTTGTCTTTTGTTGTTTTAATTTGTGATTTACTGGTTAATAAATTTAAAAATGAACACAAAACAGAAGACATTTTATGGAGTGTAAATAAATAGTGTAAATAAATGATATGATTTTTGTAAGACGATGGATTCCAATATAAAGAATAAACTTTCTTCCTTTTATTTTTATGTAGAAAAACACTTGAAGAGTTCATATCCATCCTTCTCTACAGGAAGCATCAGAATGATACCGCAAACTCTAAAAGTCTTAGACACCAATGACTGTTCACAAACATTGGGGAACTCACAGCTGACATTTAAAGAAGATGGTGAATTGGCAGGAACTGGGAAGCAATCATTATGTACAGAGAGTAATTTAGTCATCAAACAAGAGGACAACATTTATGCATTATCTAGTGAAATTATTATCCCAGAAGATAAACCACCCACATTTACTGAATTTTCAAAACATATTAAAGAAGGGAAAAGTCTACAGTCTAGCCAAATGATTCATACAAAGGAGAAACCATTCATATATACAGAATGTGAGAAAAGCTTCACATGTAATTTGCATCTCCCTGAACACCACACAGTTAACACAGTTGTGAAACCTCACACATGTACAGATTGTGGGAGATGTTTCTTATCTAAAGGAGGCCTTATGTATCACAAAAAGACCCACACAGGGGAGAAACCTTTCACATGTAATGAGTGTGGAAAATGTTTTACACAAAAGAGTGATCTGAAAACTCATGAAAGGAATCACACAGGAGAAAAGCCTTTCACATGTACAGAGTGTGGAAAAAGTTTTACACAAATTAATTGTCTGAAAACTAATGAAAGGATTCACACAGGAGAAAAACCTTTCACATGTACAGAGTGTGGAGAAAGGTTTTCAAAAAAAATTAATCTGAAACATCATGAAAGGATTCCCACAGAAGAAAAGCCATTCACGTGCACAGAATGTGGAAAACGTTTTACAGAAAAAAGTGATCTTAAAACTCATGAAAGGATTCACACAGAAGAAAAGCCATTCACGTGCACAGAATGTGGAAAACGTTTTACAGAAAAAAGTGATCTTAAAACTCATGAAAGGATTCACACAGGAGAAAAGCCATTCAGATGTACAGAGTGTGGAAAATGTTTTACACAAATAAGTCATCTGAAAACTCATGAAAGGATTCACACAGGAGAAAAACCTTTAACATGTACAGATTGTGGGAAAAGTTTTACACAAAAGAGTACTCTGATAAAACACGAAAGGATTCACACAAGAGAAAACTATTTCACATGTACAGAGTGTGGAAAATGTTTTTCAGAAATAAGTCATCTGAAAACTCATGAAAGGTGTCACACAGGAGAAAATCCTTTCACATGTACAGAGTGTGGGTATGGATTTGCAAACAAATGTAATTTAAAAAATCATGAAAGGAGTCACACAGGAGAAAAGCCCTTCACTTGTACAGAGTGTGGAAAAAGTTTTACACAAAAGGGTAATCTAAAAACTCATGAAAGGAGTCACACAGGGGAAAAACCTTTCACATGTACAGAGTGTGGAAAAAGTTTTACAATTAAGAGTAATCTAAAAACTCATGAAAGGATTCACACAAGGGAAAATTCTTTCACATGTACAGAGTGTGGAAAAGGATTTACACAAATGGATCATCTAAAAGCTCATGAAAGGATTCACAAGGGAAAAAACCTTTCACATGTTTAGAAAGTCAAAATAGTGTTTGTATACAAGACAAATATTTATACACAAAAGAAACTTTATATACACACTGTAGAAACCTTTTCAAAATGATCCTAAAGAGGATAAACTTTCTAAAATCAAGCAAAAAAAAAAGGATCCTATTGTAAATAATGCTTTCCAATTCCCTATTACAAAAGCCAATGTAATAATTGACACCTTGGAGATATATTTAATGTGTTCGCAGTTCAGGTAAATCTTTTCTTTAAGAACTAGATGCTTAGCATTCTTCATTTTAGATACCAGAGAGATTACTGAGGTGAAACTGATTTTATGTAATGAGAAATGGTACATGCAAGATCATAATCAGTTTAATTTAAAAGGCTACTATAACCTAAATGTACAGTATACTTAAGACAAACTAAAATCCCATAATTGGTATGTGCACATATAACAATCAAAAAAGTCCAAAATATGTTCAAAAGTTAGCTGATAAAGTTCAAGTGAATCCGTAGGTGTATCCTCCAACGTGACGTGCAGAGATGTGCCGTGAAGTTTAGTTAATTGTAAAATTGTGTTTATATTAAGTATATAAGTACACATTTTTGAAGTGGGATTTCAGTTATTTTCCATTTTTTCACGGATTTTAATTGGAGTTTGGATTATATCTTTTTTTATACTTTTCTTATTTTTTACAATTAACTAAACTTCACGGCACATCTCTGCACGTCACGTTGAAGGATACACCTACGGATTCACTTGAACTTTATCAGCTAACTTTTGAACGTATTTTGGACTTTTTTGATTGTTATTTGTGCACATACCAATTATGGGATTTTAGTTTGTCTTAAGTATACTGTACCGTTATATATCTCGAAGGTCATTAATTTCGTGTTTTACCTAACCTACACTAGGCAACCTATTTTAGGATTGTCCGATCACACTGTATACTCTAGCTCTTAGAGAGTTCTTAACTACATTGTATACCTCAGCTTTTAGATAAGTTAGACATGGATCCATGCGTATAATTTGATTTTAATTGTTTATGTATACCTAATTTTTTATCATATGTAATAAATTGTGTTATTTTACTTTAGCCTTTTAAGCTATATAGCGCTTACTCTCTTCCTTATTAATAATTTCTATCTGTTTAGCCTACTAGGAGGCTATATTGTTAGTAAGCTTAAGGCCCTCTTTGTAGCGCTCGGTCCACTCCCCTTTTCTATAACCTAAATGTATACTGGGTAAAAAAAAATCATGAAAGGATTCACATACACACATATATACACACACTGCAATTGTTGCTTCCTAACAAAATGTTCTATTGATGTGTTAAAGGGACATGGAACCCCAAATTTTTCTTTCATGATTCAGGTAGAACATATCAGTTTAAATAACTTTCTAATTTACTTCTACTATCAATTTTGCTTAATTATCATGGTATGCTTTTTTGAAGGAGCAGTGATGACCTACTGGGAGCCGAGCTAGCTGTTCACATCAGTAAGCCAATGATAAGTGGTATATATGTGCAGCCACTAATCAGCAGCTAGCTTCCAGCTCCTGAGTCTTCCTATGTATTCTTTTCAATAAAGGATACTAAGAAAACAAAGCAATGTAGATAAAAGAAGTACATTTAAAATTATAAGCTCTTTTTGAATCATGAAAGAAAATGTCTGAGGAAGGGGACGGTTGGCTCCCTGAAACGTCACTACACAAAATACATTTTTGTTGCTATAAGTCCAGAGAGTGCAGTTCCATACTTTTGAAATTGAATATTTACACTCCTGACACCCTGGCTCTTTATATGTAAGGTGAGAGTGCAAATCCCTATGAACTTAGTATATATATATAGGTTAGTGTAGAATGTATTATATACAAAGATGGGTAGAGAAGTCATAAAATTAATCAATAGTTAAAAGGTTGGACACATATATTCAAAATTTAGGAGCCAGGTTTTTCAAATGTTTTTTAAATGTTTTAAACAAGACCACTAATACTGTAAATGAACATGGGATGTAAGTTTTAACAACTCATGCAGCATTATAGCATTTTTTTTTAACCAAGTAAGGGATAAGGGCAACCAAGTAGTTAAACAAGTGTTTGGAGAGGCTTCTGATTACATAAGTAACTTGATAAGTATTTCACAGGGAAGAATGATTTACAGCCTGTCCCTGCCTTTTTCACACAGCACATTTTCTACAAACATTTAAAAAGAAAACAAAAAACTCTGAAATATATATACACATTTATAGCTCAAAAGCTAAAGCAACTAACTCAGTCACTGTTTTTGTATAATAAATTATTTTAGCTTAAATTCTAAACTGACAAGTCTTTGCATCCCCCTTAGTCCTTTCCCCACTGTTTATAACACCCAGAGTAGTAAAGGAAATTTCTAAGGAATGCAATAAAAGTGGTGAGGTCAAGACCCAGTAAAGAGGCAGACTGCTGAGATTGCTATAGGTCTCTACCTGTCTGTCATTCTGTTATCTCACACAGAATAGCAGTGGAGGGGGAGAATTAACACGCAGCTAAAACAGCATAACCCTCCGTGTTGGAAGCTTAGCCCAGCCCCTGGTGAAATCTGGTTCCGCTGCGGCAGTTTAGTTACACAGACATAAATCACAGATCTGCGTGCTGAATGTCAGTGACAAGTAGGGAGAAGTGCAGCTGCCTGTAACCCATGTACTTCTCCCTAGGTAAAGCAAGCATACACACAAATAATTTTTTGTAGACACAACTCCAGGCTCCAGCGCATTGGATAATCAAACCCTGCTAACGGCACACAAGTATTATTTACAAGCAGCACACTCACCCATCTTCACTGCACAGTCACATTGAGTTGTTCCATCTTCCCACCAAAGCCAGAGCGCAGGTCTGTCTGACTGCATACATACAGCATGCGGTCAGTGTGATGAGGGCTGAGGCCAGAAAATGAGCGGGCAGTGAAAAGGCGGTGCCAGAAGTGTGTGTGTGTGACATCATACACTCTGTTTACCTGCACTATCCATGATTCCTCTCCACTCGCCCCTAATTGCCCCTGGCTTAGTGGATGCATTGGACCCGACCCATCGCGTATAAGGTCCGTTCCGGCTGCTGTCCTGTGCTGCTGCTCCTCTCTCTCGACGACTCATCTTCTGACTGCCACCTGGTCATGGGTTTCTTCTGTGCAACGCGGGTGGGCAGCGGGCTCAGTCACACGCACCTCCTCACGTGGCTGGCTGCCTGTGTCAGGTTCCCTTCCCTCTCACTCAGTCAGAGAGTGACGTGATGATCATGTGACATGTCATCACAAGGTTGGACCGGCAGCCAGTCAGTCAGACTAGAGTTAGCCACTCAGTGGCAGTTGCTGTGCAACTTAGGCTACTGGCAAGTCAGCTCCGCCTCCGCCTCCCTCGACATTGGTACCAGCAATCCAACTCCACTGAGCACCGTTTAACTAGTCTACAGTCAGTTGTTGTTATTATGATCAAATAAAATTCAATTATATGCAATTATAATGTCATTATGTATGTCACGACTGGCGGCGGGAGGGGGGGGTGTTGGATCGGATGGATGGATCAAATAATAAAAAACTAAAAAAACGTTGGGTTTTTTTGTCATAGATTGGGCAACAGCAGTCCGACTGCTCAGCTGAGCGCCCCCCTGCTGATGCGCCCTAAGGCGGGAGCCTATACTGCCTATTACAAAACGCCGGCCCTGCAGACAAGTATCACAAACCACTAAATATTTACACACAAAATAAACTTTATATGCACAGTTTACAAACCTTTTTATAAATTATCTTGAAGAGGTCAAACTCTCTAAATAAACGCATAAACAAGGATCCTATTGTAAATAATACTTTCTAGATCCCAGTTACAAAATCTCCAGATTGGAAGTGCTCTCCTGCTGCCCTTTGTTCCTCTATATATGTGCAGCTCAGTTTCTCTCATATCAATGTGATAGAATCCAAACACCACACAGGAATATACAGATCTGTCCTCATATTGACCAGTTTACTTAAGTATTTGTCACCAAAGCACCCCAAGTGTTGTTTATTAATTTGCCTTACATTTAGAGAATAAAATATTCTTTGTATGAATAGAGTGTGAGAAAAATATATAAACAAGAACATCAGTCTTAAATAATTTATATCTGGGAGATATACGGCTAGATTATGAGTTTTGCGTTAGAGGCTATGCGGTGCTAACGAGCAGTTTATGCTCACTGCTCACTTACAGACAGCACTGGTATTCCGGGTTCTTAGAAACCCGGCATTAACAGCAAAAAAGTGATCGTAGAGCAAAATTTTACTCCACATCTCACCTCAATACCAGCACTGCTTACGTTAGCGGTGAGCTGGCTTAACGTGCTTGTGCATGATTTCCCCATAGGAATCAATGGGGGAGAGCCGGCTGAAAAAAAACCTAACACCTGCAAAAAAGCAGCGTTTAGCTCCTAACGCAGCCCCATTGATTCCTATGGGGAAAATACATTTATGTCTACACCTAACACCCTAACATGAATCCCGAGTCTAAAAACCCCTAATCTTACACTTATTAACCCCTAATCTGCCACCCCTGACATCGCCAAGAACTACATTATATTATTAACCCCTAATCTGCCGCTCCGGACACCGCCGCCATTTACATTATAGTTATGAACCCCTAATCTGCTGCCCCCAATATCGCTGACACCTACATTATATTTATTAACCCCTAATCTGCCGTCCCTAACATCGCCGCCACCTACCTACATTTATTAACCCCTAATCTGCCGCCCCAACGTCGCCGCCACTATATTAAAGTTATTAAAGGGACAGTCAACACCAGAATTATTGTTGTTTAAAAATATAGATAATCCCTTTATTACCCATTCCCCAGTTTTGCATAACCAACACTGTTATATTAATATACTTTTTACTTCTGTGACTAACTGGTATCTAAGCATCTTCTGACCGCCCCTAATCACATGACTTTTAGTTATTATCTATTGACTTGCATTTTAGCCAATTAGTGCAGTGTCTGCCACTAGCCATGGGCGTGATTACAATGTTATCTATATGGCCTACATGAGCTAGCTTTCCCCTGCTGTGAAAAACTAATAAAAAAAGGCCTTCAAGGCCTTAAAAATTATCATATGAGCCTTCCTAGGTTTGCTTTCAACTAGAACACCAAGAGAACAAAGCAAAATTGTTGATAAAAGTAAATTGGAAAGTTGTTTAAAATTACATGCCCTATTTGAAAAATGAAAGGTTTTTTTGGACTTGACTGTCCCCTTAACCCCTAAACCTAAGTCTAACCCTAACCCCCACTAACTTAAATATAATTTAAATAAATCTAAATAAAATTACTATCATTACCTAAATAATTCCTATTTTAAACTAAATACTTACCTGTAAAATAAACCCTAATCTAGCTACAATATAAATAATAGTTACATTGCAGCTAGCTTAGGGTTTATTTTTATTTTACAGGCAAGTTTGTATTTATTTTAACTAGGTAGAATAGTTATTAAAAAGTTATTAACTATTTAATAACTACCTAGTTAAAATAAAGACAAATTTAGCTGTAAAAAAAAATGTAACCTAAGTGACACTTACACCTAACACTACACTATAAATAAATTAATTCCCTAAATTAAATACAATTAAATAAAATTAGCTAAAGTACAAAAAAAACCCCACTAAATGACAGAAAATAATAAACAAATTACAAGATTTTTAAACTAATTACACCTAATCTAATCCCCCTAACAAAATAAAAAAGCCTTCCCAAAATAAAAAAGCCCTACCCTACACTAAATTACAAATAGCCCTTAGAAGGTCCTTTTACAGGGCATTGCCCCAAAGTAATCAGCTCTTTTACCTGTAAAAAAATTACAAATTCCCCCACAACATTAAAACCCACTACCCACACAACCAACCCTACTCTAAAACCCACCCAATCCCCCCCTTAAAAAAACCTAACACTAACCCCTTGAAGATCACCTTACCCGGAGAAGTCTTCATCCAACTGGGCAGAAGTCCTCAACGAAGCCGGGAGAAGTCTTCATCCAGGCCGGTCGAAGTGGTCCTCCAGACGGGCAGAAGTCTTCATCCAGATGGCATCTTCTATCTTCATCCATCCATCCATCCATCCAATCTGAATTCTATCAGCCAATCGAAATTGAAGGGACGCCATCTTGGATGACTTCACTTAACGGAACCGTCATTTAGTAAGAAGACTTTGTTGAAAGAGGATGCTCCGCGCCGGATGTCTTGAAGATGGACCCGCTCTGCGCCGGATGGATGAAGATAGAAGATGCCGTCTGGATGAAGACTTCTGCCCATCTTCATTGAGGACTTCGGCCCAGTTGGATGAAGATTTCTCCCGGTAAGGTGATCTTCAAGGGGTTAGTGTTATGTTTTTTTAAGGGGGGATTGGGTGGGTTTTAGAGTAGAGTTGGTTGTGTGGGTGGTGGGTTTTAATGTTGGGGGGGATTTGTAATTTTTTTTTACAGGTAAAAGAGCTGATTACTTTGGGGCAATGCCCCGCAAAAGGCCCTTTTAAGGGCTATTTGTAATTTAGTGTAGGGTAGGGCTTTTTTTATTTTGGGGGGCTTTTTTATTTTGTTAGGGGGAATAGATTAGGTGTAATTATTTTAAAAATCTTGTAATTTGTTTATTATTTTCTGTAATTTAGTGGGGGGGTTTTTGTACTTTAGGTAATTTTTATTTAATTGTATTTAATTGTAGTTTAATTTAGGGAATTAATTTAATTATAGTGTAGTGTTAGGTGTAATTGTAACTTAAGTTAGGTTTTATTTTACGGGTAAATTTGTCTTTATTTTAACTAGGTAGTTATTAAATAGTTAATAACTATTCTACCTAGTTAAAATAAATACAAACTTGCCTGTAAAATAAAAATAAACCCTAAGCTAGATACAATGTAACTATTAGTTATATTGTAGCTAGCTTAGGGTTTACTTTACAGGTAAGTATTTAGTTTTAAATAGAAATTAATTAGTTAATGATAGTAATTTTATTTAGATTTATTTAAATTATATTTAAGTTAGTGGGGGTTAGGTTTAGACTTAGGTTTAGGGGTTAATAACTTTAATATAGTGGCGGTGATGTTGGGAGCAACAGATTAGTGGTTAATATATGTAGGTAGGTGGCGGCGATGTTAGGGACGGCAGATTAGGGGTTAATAATATTTAACTAGTGTTTGCGATGTGGGAGTGTGGCAGTTTAGGGGTTAATACATTTATTATAGTGGCGGCGATGTCCGGTTCGGCAGATTAGGGTTAAACATTTTATTTTAGTGTTTGCGATGTGGGACGGCCTCAGTTTAGGGGTTAATAGGTAGTTTATGGGTGTTGGTGTACTTTTTAGCACTTTAGTTATGAGTTTTATGCTATGTCGTTGTAGTGTAAAACTCTTAACTACTGACTTTAAAATGCGGTACCAATCTTGACAGGAGAGGGTCTACCACTCACTTTTTGTCAGACTCGTAATACCGGCGCTATGCAAGTCCCATTGAAAAAAGAGGATACGCAATTGACGTAAGTGGATTTGCGATATTTCCAAGTCTGGCCAAAAAAGTGAGCGGCACACCTGTACCTGCAAGACTCGTAATACCAGCGGACATTACAAAGCAGCGTTAGGACCTCTTAACGCTGCTTTTTAAGCCTAACGCACAACTCGTAATCTAGCCGATAGTTAGTGTGCACATCATATGGATGCAATAATTTTTATTGAGATTTAAAGATCAAACAAAGTCTCACAATTTCAGTAAACAAGTAGGTGGAGTCTCGCAGGCTCCCTGAATCAGAAGGCACAAAAAGGAACTGAATGGACACAATGGTCCAAAATGGTCCATATGGAAAAAAAAGAAAGAAAACAATAATGTGTACGTAGCACTTCCATCACATCAGGAGGGAGAACAAAATCAATATAATTAAACCGATAAAGGTAGATACATTACATTCAGATTGTAATCATAGTAAGGGAAATAAGCTCTGGGGGGAGGAGGGAAGAGAAGGGGGGTGCAACTTGGAGTCATATTCTGGTTATATCACTAAATTCAAGGGAGATGCATCATCGACCATGAGGAGGCTGACTTTGTTAGTTGCTGTATATGAGAGAGATCCTATGGTTGGTGGGGTGCTGTGTATGGGTCTTGGGCTAGAATATCTGGGAACCAGATAATGTTGTATTTATATTTCCAGTCTGCCCATGTGAGTTCAAACAAGTGCGATTTGTTAAGTGAGTGAAATATGTCTTTCTCCATGGTATATAGGTATGATATTGTGTTTAGAATTTCATGCCACTTGGGGGGTGACTCCCTTTTCCAAGATCTAGCTATATTGTTTTTAATAGATGAGAAAAGGAATA
Source organism: Bombina bombina (assembly GCF_027579735.1). Classification (NCBI taxonomy): domain Eukaryota; kingdom Metazoa; phylum Chordata; class Amphibia; order Anura; family Bombinatoridae; genus Bombina; species Bombina bombina. Next base: position 56,982,170 of record NC_069503.1, on the reverse strand, counting down.
TACATAACAGACTATGGTGCATAGGGAGATTGTGTAGGCCTAGGTGCAAGATAGCCATAGCGGGAGTTCTTGATGCTTGAATCTTCATTCTAGAGAGGGTCAAGAAACACACGCCTAGATTTAGAGTTTTGCCGGTAAAAACTTGCGGAGCTAACGCTCCTTTTTTTTTCCAGCGCACCCTTAAGTCAACGCTGGTATTACAAGTTTTCTGAATGGCTGCTTTAGCCTCAGAAAAGTGAGGGTTGAGCCAAATTTATCTCCACTTCTACCCTCAATACCAGCGTTGCTTACGGTAGCGGTAAGCTGGAAAAATTTGCTTGTGCACGATTTCCCTATAGGAAACAATGGGGCTGAGATGGCTGAAAAAAAACCTAACACCTGCAAAAAAGTAGGGTTCAGCTCCTAACGCAGCCCCATTGTTTCCTAAGGGAAAATACTTTCTAAGTCTACACCTAACACCCTAACATGAACCCCGAGTCTAAACACCCCTAATCTTACACTTATTAACCCCTAATCTCCCGCCCCTGCTATTGCTGACACCTGCATTATACTATTAACCCCTAATCTGCCGCTCCGGACACCACCGCCACCTACATTATCCCTATGAACCCCTAATCTGCTGTCCCTAACATCGCCGACACCTATATTATATTTATTAACCCCTAATCTGTCCCCCCCAACATCGCCACCACCTACCTACACTTATTAACCCCTAATCTGCCGACCGGACATTGCCTTCACTATAATAAATGTATTAACCCCTAAACCGCCGCATTCCCGCCTCACAAACACTATAATAAATTTTATTAACCCCTAATCTGCCCTCCCTAACATCGCCGCCACCTACCTAAAATTATTAACCCCTAATCTGCCGCCCCCTACATCGCCGCTACTATAATAAAGTTATTAACCCCTAAACCTAAGACTAACCCTAACACCCCCCTAAGTTAAATATAATTTAAATACATCTAAATAAATTTACTATAATTAAATAAATTATTCCTATTTAAAAATAAATACTTAGCTGTAAAACAAACCCTAATATAGCTACAATATAACTATTAGTTACATTGTAGCTATTTTAGGATTTATATTTATTTTACAGGCAACTTTGTATTTATTTTAACTAGGTACAATAGCTATTAAATAGTTAATAACTATTTAATAGCTACCTAGTTAAAATAATTACAAAATGACCTGTAAAATAAATCCTAACCTAAGTTACAAATACACCTAACACTACACTATCAATAAATTAATTAAATAAACTACAATGATCTAAACTAAAATACAATTAAATAAACTAAACTTTATTACCAAAAAATACAAACACTAAATTACAAAAAATAAAAAAAAATTACAAGAATTTTAATCTAATTACACCTAATCTAAGCCCCCAAAATAATAAAATTCCCTACCCTATACTAAATTACAAAAGTAATTAGCTCTTTTACTAGCCCTTAAAAGGGCTTTTTGCGGGGCATTGCCCCAAAGTAATCAGCTCTTTTACCTGTAAAATAAAATACAAGACCCCCCCAACATTACAACCCACCACCCACACACCCCTACTCTAAAACCCACCTGATCCCCCCTTAAAAAAACCTAACACTACCCCATTGAAGATCACCCTACCTTGAGCCGTGTTCACCCAGCCGGGCACCAATGGGCCAGAATAGGACATCCGGAGCGGCAGAAGTCTTCATCCGATCGGGGCAGAAGAGGTCCTCCATCCAGCAGAAGTCTTCATCCAAGCGGCATCTTCTATCTTCATCCATCCATGACCTCGCATTCTATTGGCTGATCCAATCAGCCAATCGGATTGAACTTCAATCCTATTGGCTGATTACATCAGCCAATCAGATTTTTCCTACTTTAATTCCGATTGGCTAATAGAATCCTATCAGCCACTCGGAATTCGAGGGATGCCATCTTGGATGACGTCATTTAAAGGATCCTTCATTTGTCGTTAGTCGTCGGGAAGAAGAGGATGTTCCGCAACGGATGTCTTGAAGATGGACCCGCTCCGCGCCGGATGGATGAAGATAGAAGATGCCGCTTGGATGAAGACTTCTGCTGGATGGAGGGCCTCTTCTGCCCCGATCGGATGAAGACTTCTGGCCCATCGGTGCCCGGCTGGGTGAACACGGCTCAAGGTAGGGTGATCTTCAATGGGGTAGTGTTAGGTTTTTTTAAGGGGGGATCGGGTGGGATTTAGAGTAGGGGTGTGTGGGTGGTGGGTTGTAATGTTGGGGGGTCTTGTATTTTATTTTACAGGTAAAAAAGCTGATTAGTACTTTGGGGCAATGCCCCGCAAAAAGCCCTTTTAAGGGCTGGTAAAAGATCTGATTACTTTTGTAATTTAGTATAGGATAGGGAATTTTATTATTTGGGGTGGCTTTTTTATTTTATTATGGGGCTTAGATTAGGTGTAATTAGATTAAAATTCTTGTAATATTTTTTATTTTTTGTAATTTAGTGTTTGTTTTTTGTAATATAGTTTAGTTTATTTAATTGTATTTTAGTTTAGATCATTGTAGTTTATTTAATTAATTTATTGATAGTGTAGTGATAGGTGTATTTGTAACTTAGGTTAGGATTTATTTTACAGGTAATTTTGTAATGATTTTAACTAGGTAGCTATTAAATAGTTATTAACTATTTAATAGCTATTGTACCTAGTTTAAAATAAATACAAAGTTGCCTGTAAAATAAATATAAATCCTAAAATAGCTACAATGTAACTAATAGTTATATTGTATCTATATTAGGGTTTATTTTATAGGTAAGTATTTATTTTTAAATAGGAATAATTTATTTAATTATAGTAAATTTATTTAGTTTTATTTAAATTATATTTAACTTAGGGAGGTGTTAGGGTTAGACTTAGGTTTAGGGGTTAATAAATTTATTATAGTAGCGGCGACGTTGGGGGCGGCAGATTAGGGGTTAATAATTGTAGGTAGGCTGCGGCGACATGGGGGGGCAGATTAGGGGTTAATAAAATGTATTATAGTGTTTGCAAGGCGGGATAGCGGCGGTTTAGGGGTTAATAAATTTATTATAGTAGCGGTGACGTGGGGGGGCAGATTAGGGGTTAATAAATATAATATAGGTGTCGGCGATGTTAGGGGCAGCAGATTAGGGGTTCATAGCTATAATGTAGGTAGCGGCGGTGTCCGGTCGGCAGATTAGGGGTTAAATAATTTTATTATAGTGTTTGCGATGTGGGGGGGCCTCAGTTTAGGGGTTAATAGGTAGTTTATGGGTGTTAGTGTACTTTGTAGCACTGTAGTTAATAGCTTTATGTTCCAGCGTTAGCCCATAAAACTCTTAACTACTGACTTTTAAATGCGGTAGGAGACTTGGAGGTAGAGGCTGTACCGCTCACTTCTTCCAAGACTCGTAATACCGGCGTTAGGCAAATCCCATTAAAAAGATAGGATACGCAATTGACGTAAAGGGATTTGCGGTAGCCAAAAGTCATGGAAGAAAAGTGAGCGGTACACCTGTACCTGCCATACTCTTAATACCAGCGGGTGTTAAAAAGCAGCGTTAGGACCCCTTAACGCTGCTTTTTAAGGCTAACGCAGAACTCTAAATCTAGGCGACAAATTCTAAATGGGTTTGACTTTTGGACATTCCCACCATATGTGAAGCAGGTCACCTGGGTGACCACATTTTCTCCAGCAGAGAGGGGAAGATCCCAGGAACATTCTGGCTAATCTTGTGGGGACATAATACCAATGCAATATAACTTTCTAATATGTATCGTACATGATTACAGTGTAGAGTTTTTTTGGTAAGTGCAAGTGTTCATTGCCATATTTGAGATGGGGTGGTGATGTTTAAAAGAGAGTCCCATCTATGAAGATGAGGTGCCAGTGTAGGGGGAACGGTGTAGTGTGTGGATAGTAGTTTATGTAGCTTGTGGCCCCTTTGCCAGATGGACTCCGAGGCGGTCAAGGGGCGAGAATATTTGGGGACAAATCCCCAAATTGTGAGGAAGCTCTTAATTCTGGTAAATTCAAAGTTAAGAAAGGGGGCGATTTTAGAAGGATTTTCTAATTGATCTAGGGTAACAAATTTGTCGTGAGAGGTAGTTGACCAGATATCAGAGACTCGCTTGACCCCCAAACTTGCCTATTTATGTGGATGAGTTTTACTTAAGCCTGTGAACAGGCCGGAAATGGAAGTGATGGATGATGGATGCAGAGCTACTAAACAACAGTGGCAAATCTTATCCCAGACAGACACTATAGGACTACAGGGTTTGTAATTCCAAGAGTTCTTTGACAGTGGGTTGGGGTCCAAATTAGGTCCCTGAGGTGGATCTGAAAGGGGAGTGAGGCTTGTTCAATGTCTCTCCACTTGTCAGAGGATTGTGTTACACCCCATTGGGAGATGTGCGTAAGCATTGCTCCTTTATAGTATTTCACAACCGATGGGGAGGCCAGGCCTCCTAAGTGAATGGGGTGTTGTAAAATTTTGTATGCAATTCTAGGTGGTTTGCCCTGCCAAATAAATCTGGAAAATTCACTTTGGTATTGTAGTAAAAGATAAGTGGGAACTTTAAGTCAAAAGCATCTGAATAGGTACGTGAGCCTGGGAAGAAAAGACATTTTGAGGGATGTAATTTGACCCATCCAAGAGATAGATTTATGATTCCATTTGTTTTTCAAGATTTTTAAGTCCATTAATAAGGGGATATAGTTGTTTTTAATCATCTGAGGTATGCTGTAAGACAGCCAAACTCCCAAATATGTGATATCTTTATTTGTCCAAGTAAAATTATATGTTGCTTTTAATTTGTGGATATAGTCTCGGATATATCCCCACCAGTATACCTCAGTTTTTGTTGTATTAAGTTTATTAAAGGATAGATTATCAAATGTCTCGAGAATACGTAACAGATCGGGGATAGTGCGTGCTGGGTCAGTTGAGAATATAGTGATATCGTCGGTCAAACAGCGCAATTTTATGTGTCTTGCCGAATAGCATAATTCCATCTAACTGTTTTTCCGACCATATCTGCTCAGCTAAGGGTTCTATCGCCAAGGCAAATAGAATGGGGGATACGGGGCAGCCTTGTCTGGTTCCATTATAAATTGCAAATGACAACAATTGGAAGCGTAAACCTTTCACTTTTGCTGTTGGCGTGGAATATAAAGCTTGGATGGTGAGGAGAGTCTCTCTGGAGAACCCAAAGGCCTCCAAGGCTTCCCAGAGAGAGTCCCATCTAACCTGATCAAATGCCTTCTTGGCATCTAGAGAGACAACATGAAGGGAAAGTTAATTCTCGTAGATTCGCAAATTTATATTGATTAGGCACCTGGTATTATTTGGTCCTTCCCTATTATACCTGATTTGGATTTATTAGACTAGGCAAAAGTTTACAAATACGCTTTGCCCAGATATTAGAATACATTTTAATGTCTACAATAATCAGTGAGATGTGCCTATAGTTAGAATACAATGATGGGTCTTTATCTGGTTTGGGAATTGTAACAATAGTGGCCTCCAATAGTTTTAATTTTTTAAAACTTCCTTCTTCCCGTGCCAAATTGAAGAATCTAAGAAGTAAGGGGGATATTTCTTGTAGGTATGTCTTATAAAAATGGGCAGGGAATCCATTTGGCCCAGGGGCCTTAAAAGGCTTCAGGTTTTTTTACAATCTGTTTGATTTCAAGTAGTGTGAAGGGGACAGTAAGTGTACATTGCTGTTCATTCGTGAGGGTCGGTAGGTTCAGTGAATTTAGGAACATGCAAATATTGTGTGGACGAGCAGAATTTGGATGTTCTGTGTTTTTAATATTATATAGTTGTGAGTAGAACTCCGCAAAGCTGTCACCAATTTCTGTTGGTATTCGGAAAGTCTTGGGGCCCGGTGAATCTGATGAATACAAGAGGTGCTAGTTCGATGATGCAGTTTATTAGCTAACATATACCTAGATTACGAGTCTTGCGTTTTGAGTAAAAAAGCATAGTTATGGCTCATAACGATGCTTTTTTACGCCCGCTGGTATTATGAGTCTTGTAGCTACAGCACACCTCTTTGGCTGTAACGCAACGTAACTACTGCAAGTCAGTAGTTATGGGTTTTACGTTACAGAGCTGTACCATAAAACTCATAACTAAAGTGTTACAAAGTACACTAACACCCATAAACTACCTATTAACCCCTAAACCGAGGCCCTCCCGCACCGCAAACACTAAAATAAAATTGTTAACCCCTAATCTGCCGCTCCGGACATCGCCGCCACTATAATAAATATATTAACCCCTAAACCCCTGCACTCCCGCATCGCAAACACTAGTTAAATATTATTAACCCCTAATCTGCTGCCCCAATGTCGTCGCCACCTACATTAAGTTATTAACCCCTAATCTGCCACCCCCAACATAGTCACCACCTAACTACACTTATTAACCCCTAATCGGCCGTCGCCAACATCGTCACCACCTACATTAGTTATTAACCCCTAATCTGCCGCTCCCAACATCATCGCCACTATACTAAAGCTATTAAGCACTAAACCTAACCCTAAGTCTAACCTTAACGTAACCCTAACACCCACTAACTTTAAATTATTTAAAATAATTACAAATAAAAATTACTATTAATACCTAAATAATTCCTATTTAAAACAAAATACTTACCTGTAAAATAAAACCTAAGCTAGCTACAATGTAACTAATAGTTATATAGTATCTAGCTTATGTTTTATTTTTATTTCACAGGTAAGTTTGTATTTATTTTAACTAGGTAGATTAGTTATTAAATAGTTATTCACTATTTACTAACTAACTAGTTAAAATAAATACAAATTTACCTGTAAAATAAAATCCTAACCTGTCTTACAGTAAAACCTAACATTACAATACAATTAAATAATTTAAATATAATTATCTAAATTACAAAAAAACACTAAATTACACAAAATAAAAAAAGAAATTATCAAATATTTAAACTAATTACACCTAATCTAAAAGCCCTATCAAAATAAAAAAGCCCCCCCCCCCCCCAAATAATAAAACCCCAAGCCTACAATAAACTACCAATGGCCCTTAAATACGCCATTTGCGGGGCATTGCCCCGAAGATAACAGCTCTTTTACCTGGCAATAAAAATACAAACATCCCCCCCCCAACAGTAAAACCCACCACCCACACAACCAACCCCCCAAATAAAAACCTATCTAAAAAACCTAAGCTACTCATTGCCCTGAAAAGGGCATTTGGATGGGCATTGCCCTTAAAAGGGCATTTAGCTCTTTTTCTGCCCAAACCCTAACCTACAAATAAAACCCACCCAATACCCAATAGCAGTTGTTACTAAGATCCAGAGTAGTTCCCACAGAATGGCTGAGGAGTACTTAAGAAACTTCAGTGTGAGGAACGGTTTTCATCCTACAAGCATTGAGGTATGTTCAGTCATTTCTTTCTGGAGAGACTGTGTTATTTCAGAATTGGCTGACAGTATCCCCATGAGGGAAAGGGTAGGCAGTAAACCTAATGTATAGAGAAGGGTATTACTGGACCTGTATGTTGGGCTATAAAAAAATGGTTGACACCGATGATATGATGTTTGTGGGCAAACGTTTCTATGTTGGGAGTTACAGATAACGTTTTTTATGGCAAATGTTTTTACTTTATTTAAGAATGGAGGGTACACATGGCTTCACTTAATGGGTATATGAACCCACATGGCTAGGGGGTGTTTTTGTTTGAATTTAACGTTTTATAGCACAACGTTTTTTTGGTAAGGGTTAAGTATTAAATATTATTAACCCCTAATCTGCTGCCCCAATGTCGTCGCCACCTACATTAAGTTATTAACCCCTAATCTGCCACCCCCAACATAGTCACCACCTAACTACACTTATTAACCCCTAATCGGCCGTCGCCAACATCGTCACCACCTACATTACAGTTATTAGCCCCTAATCTGCCGCCCCCAACATCATCGCCACTATACTAAAGCTATTAAGCACTAAACCTAACCAACTCCGGTGGGCCTTTCAGAGACAGTTTGGGCCTAATCGAAGGGTTAATCCGATTTTACAGACCCCTGAGGGCAGGTAGGCGCCACAGCAGCGCTGTGGCGAGGTTCAGGGGGTGTTTTTGTTTGAATTTAACGTTTTATAGCACAACGTTTTTTTGGTAAGGGTTAAGTATTCCTTTCCTTGTGGGGCAATCTTAACTGACAAGTTGGGATGCAGTTATCATAAAATTGTGGTAATTTTATCGTTTTAAAGCAGTTTTGGAAAAATGGTATGCTTTTTTCTCTTAAAGGCGCAGTACCGTTTTTTCAGATTGTTATTTTTTTCATAAAATAAAGTATTTCAAGTCTGTTTGTGGTCATTACTAGCCTGTTTTAACATGTCTGACATTAAGGAAAGTCAATGTTCCATGTGTTTAGAAGCCATTGTGGAACCCCCACTTAAAATGTGTCTCTCACGTACTGAAAGGGCCTTACATTGCAAAGAACATATTTTAGCTGATAAAAGTATGTCTCAGGATGATTCTCAGTCAGAAGAGAATCAGGTATGCCATCTACTTCTCCCCAAGTGTCACAACCTTTAACGCCCGCCCAAGCGACGCCAAGTACTTCTAGTGCGTCTAATTCTTTCACCCTGCAAGATATGGCCGCAGTTATGTCTACTAACCTTACAGAGGTATTATCTAAACTGCCTGGTTTGCAGGGTAAGCGCAGTAGGTCCGGTATTAGAGTAAATGCTGGGCCCTCTGATGCTTTCTTGGCCATCTCTGATGTACCCTCACAGTGTTCTGATTTGGGGGTGGGGGAATTGCTGTCTGAGGGAGAGCTTTCTGATTCCGGAAAGATGTTCCCTCAAACAGACTCAGATATGACGGCCTTTAAGTTTAAGCTTGAACACCTCTGCTTGTTACTCAGGGAGGTTTTAGCGACTCTGGATGATTGTGACCCTATTGTCATACCTCCAGAGAAATTGTGTAAAATGGATAGATATCTAGAGGTCCCTGCTTACACTAATGGTTTTCCAGTCCCTAAGAGGATTTTGGACATTGTTACTAAGGAATGGGATAGACCAGGCATTCCGTTCTCTCCCCCTCCTACTTTTAAGAAAATGTTTCCCATATCTGACACCATTCGGGATTCATGGCAGACGGTCCCTAAGGTGGAGGGAGCTATCTCTACCCTAGATAAGCGTACAACTATACCTATTGAGGACAGTTGTGCTTTCAAAGGTCCTATGGATAAAAAAATTAGAGGGCCTTCTAAAGAAATTGTTTATTCATCAGGGTTTTCTTCTACAACCTATAGCGTGCATTGTTCCTGTAACTACTGCAACTGCTTTTTGGTTTGAGGCTCTAGAGGAGTCTCTTAAGGTTGAGACACCATTAGATGATATTTTGGATAGAATTAAGGCTCTCAAGCTAGCTAATTCTTTTATTACAGATGCCGCTTTTAAAATGGCTAAATTAGCGGCAAAGAATGCAGGCTTTGCCATTTTAGCACGTAGAGCGTTATGGCTTAAGTCCTGGTCTGCTGATGTGTCATCAAAATCTAAGCTGTTAGCCATTCCTTTCAAAGGTAAGACCCTATTCGGCCTGAACTGAAGGAGATCATTTCCGACATTACTGGAGGTAAAGGCCATGCCCTTCCTCAGGACAAGACGAATAAAATGAGGGCCAAACAAAATAATTTTTGTTCCTTTCGAAACTTTAAAGGTGGACCCTCTACTTCCTCCTCTGCCACAAAGCAGGAGGGGAATTTTGCTCAATCCAAGTCAGTCTGGAGACCTAACCAGACCTGGAATAAAGGTAAACAGGCCAAGAAGCCCGCTGCTGCTACCAAGACAGCATGAAGGGGCAGCCCCCGATCCGGGACCGGATCTAGTAGAGGGCAGACTTTCTCTCTTCGCTCAGGTTTGTGCAAGAGATGTTCAGGATTCCTGGGCATTAGAAATCGCGACCCAGGGGTATCGTCTAGAATTCAAAGATTCTCTCCCAAGGGGGAGATTTCATCTTTCACGTTTGTCTGTAAACCAGACAAAAAGAGAGGCGTTCTTACGCTGTGTAGAAGACCTATATACCATGGGAGTAATCTGCCCAGTTCCAAAAGTAGAACAGGGGCAGGGGTTTTACTCCAATCTGTTCGTGGTTCCCAGAAAAGAGGGAACCTTCAGACAGATTTTAGATCTCAAGATTCTAAACAAATTTCTCAGAGTCCCATCCTTCAAGATGTAAACCATTCGGACAATTTTACCAATGATCCAGGAGGGTCAATATATGACCACCGTGGATTTGAAGGATGCGTATCTTCACATTCCTATCCACAAAGATCATCACCAGTTCCTCAGGTTCGCCTTCCTGGACAAACATTACCAGTCTGTGGCCCTTCCTTTCGGGTTGGCCACAGCTCCCAGAATTTTCACAAATGTGCTAGGGTCCCTTCTGGTAGCGCTAAAGGCCGCAGGGCATAGCAGTGGTGCCCTATCTGGACGATATCTTAATTCAGGCGTCAACTTACCATTTAGCCAAATCTCACACGGATATCGTGTTGGCTTTTCTAAGATCTCACAGGTGGAAGGTGAACATAAAAAAAGAGTTCACTTGTTCCTCTAACAAGAGTTCCATTCCTAGGAACTCTGATAGGCTCGGTAGACATGAAAAATTTTCTGACGGAGGTCAGAAAATCGGAATATTGCAATTATCTCACAGCGCCTACCCTGTGTCCTACTAGCTCCCCATGAAAACAAGACACCTAATATATCTTGTGAGTATTTACAATTAGTGATAAAGTCTAGGGAGCGCCTCAAAGTGGGCAGAGGATATTACTTCGCAATGATAAGTGTTCAACAGGAGGTCAGAAAATCAAAAATCTTAACCACTTGCCGAGCACTTCATTCCATTCCTCGGCCGACAGTGGCTCAGTGTATGGAGGTAATTGGACTAATGGTAGCGGCAATGGACATAGTTCCGTTTGCTCGCTTGCATCTCAGACCACTGCAACTGTGCATGCTCAGACAGTGGAATGGGGATTATGCGGATTTATCTCCATGGATAAATCTGGATCTAGAGACCAGAGACTCTCTTCTTTGTTGGTTGTCACAAGATCATCTGTCCCAGGGAATGTGCATCCGAAGGCCAGCAAGGGTCATAGTGACGACGGACGCCAGCCTTTTGGGCTGGGGCGCAGTCTGGAATTCCCTGAAGGCTCAGGGTGTGTGGACTCAGCAGGAGGCCCTACTTCCAATAAATATTCTAGAACTGAGAGAGATATTCAATGCGCTTCAGGCGTGGCCTCAGCTGGCTTCGGTCAAATTCATAAGATTCCAGTCAGACAATATCACAACTGTAGCATATATCAATCATCGAGGGGGAACAAAGAGTTCTCTAGCGATGATAGAGATTTCCAAAATAATTAGATGGGCAGAGACTCACTCTTGCCATCTATCAGCAATCTATATCCCAGGAGTGGAGAACTGGGAAGCGGATTTTCTAAGTCGTCAGACTTTTCTTCCGGGGGAGTGGGAGCTCCATCCGGAGGTGTTTGCACAATTGATTCATCAATGGTGCACACCAGAATTGGATCTGATGGCATCTCGTCAGAATGCCAAACTTCCTTGTTACGGGACCAGATCAAGGGATCCTCAAGCAGTACTGATAGATGCTCTAGCAGTACCGTGGTCGTTCAACCTGGCTTATGTGTTTCCTCCTTTTCCTCTCCTACCTCATCGGATTGCCAGAATCAAACAGGAGAAGGCTTCGGTAATCTTGATAGCGCCTGCATGGCCACGCAGGACTTGGTGTGCAGATCTGGTGGAAATGTCTTCTCTGCCACCGTGGAAACTGCCTCTGAGACAGGACCTTCTCATTCAGGGTCCGTTCCAACATCCAAATCTAGTTTCTCTGCGGCTGACTGTCTGGAGATTGAACGCTTGATTTTATCTAAGCGGGGATTCTCTGAGTCGGTCATTGATACCTTGATTCAGGCTCGAAAGCCTGTCACTAGGAAAATTTATCATAAGATATGGCGTAAATATCTTTATTGTTGCGAATCTAAAGGCTACTCATGGAGTAAGATCAGGATTCCAAGGATTTTGTTCTTTCTCCAAGAAGGATTGGAGAAGGGGTTATCAGCTAGTTCCTTAAAGGGACAGATTTCTGCTTTGTCAATCTTACTACACAAGCGTATGGCAGATGTCCCAGACGTTCAGTCGTTTTGTCAGGCTTTGGTTAGAATTAAGCCTGTGTTTAGACCTGTTGCTCCGCCATGGAGTTTGAATTTAGTTCTTAATGTTCTTCAGGGGGTTCCGTTTGAACCCATACATTCCATAGATATTAAACTTCTATCTTGGAAAGTTCTGTTTTTAGTTGCTATCTCTTCTGCTCAAAGAGTTTCTGAGCTATCTGCGTTACATTGCGATTCGCCTTATCTTATATTCCATTCTGATAAGGTGGTTTTGCGTACTAAACCTGGATTCCTTCCTAAGGTTTTTTCAAATAAGAATATTAATCAGGAAATCGTTGTTCTTTCTATGTGTCCTAACCCTTCTTCTAAGAAGGAGCGTCTGTTACATAACTTGGACGTGGTTCGTGCCTTGAAGTTTTACTTGCAAGCAACCAAGGATTTCCGTCAAACATCTTCTCAGCAGCCTCCTGAAAGAATTACAGCTCATTCTACTAGAGCGGTGGCTTCCACATGGGCTTTTAAAAGCGATGCTTCTGTTGAAGAGATTTGTAAGGCTGCGACTTGGTCTTCCCTTCATACCTTTTCCAAATTTTACAAATATGATACTTTTGCTTCTTCTGAGGCTATTTTTGGGAGAAAAGTTCTTCAAGCAGTAGTGCCTTCTGTTTAGGTATCTGTCTTGTCCCTCCCGTTCATCCGTGTCCTGTAGCTTTGGTATTGTATCCCACAAGTAAAGGATGAATCCGTGGACTCGTTGTATCTTATAGAAGAAAAGGAAATTTATGCTTACCTGATAAATTGATTTCTTCTATGATATGACGAGTCCACGGCCCGCCCTGTCAATTTAAGACAGATTATATTTTTTGATTTAAAACTTCAGTCACCTCTGCACTGTGTAGTTTCTCATTTTTCTTCCTATACCTTCGATCGAATGACTGGGGGGTGGAGTCAAGGGAGGAGCTATATAGACAGCTCTGCTGTGGTGCTGTTTGCCACTTCCTGTTAGCAGGAGGATAATATCCCACAAATAAAGGATGAATCCGTGGACTCATCGTATCATAGAAGAAATCAATTTATCAGGTAAGCATAAATTTCCTTTTTTATTTTTTGTAATTTAGTGTTTTTTTTGTTTTTTGTAATTTCGGTAATTCTATTTAATTTATTTAATTGTATTGTAATGTTAGGTTTTACTGTAAGACAGGTTAGGGTTTTATTTTACAGGTAAATTTGTATTTATTTTCACTAGTTAGTTAGTAAATAGTGAATAACTATGTAATAACTAATCTACCTAGTTAAAATAAATACAAATTTACCTGTAAAATAAAGATAAAACATACGCTAGATACACTATAACTATTAGTTATATTCTAGCTATCTTAGGTTTTATTTTACAGGTATTTTGTTTTAAATAGGAATTATTTAGGTATTAATAGTAATTTTTATTTGTAATTATTTTAATTAGTTTAAAGTTAGTGAGGGTTAGGGTTAGGTTTAGGGGTTAATAACTTTAGTATAGTGGCAACGATGTTAGGGGCAGCAGATTAGGAGTTAACAAGTGTAGTTAGGTGGCGACGATGTTGGGGGCAGCAGATTAGGGATTGATAAATGTAGTTAGGTGGCGACGATGTTAGGGGGCGGATTAGGGGTTAATAACTGTACTGTAGGTGGTGGCAACGTTAGGGGCAGCAGATTAGGAGTGTTTAGACTAGGGGTTTATGTTAGGGTGTTTAAACATAAAAAAAATCCCCATAGACATTAATGGGGCTGCATTACGGAGCTTTACGCTCCATTTTCGCAGGTGTTAGGCTTTTTTTTAGCTGGCTATCCCCATTGAAGTCTATGGGGAAATTGTGCACGAGCACGTAAAAGCAGCTCATAGCAGCGCTGGTATTTGTGTGCGGTATGGAGCTCTAAGCTGCCATACGCCCGCAAATGCCAGCTTTTTTTAGACTCTTAATACCAGCGCTAGAGGGAGTACCATACCGCTAAAAAAAGCTGGGGATGTTACTTTCCCTATAGCGTTCAAGACTCGTAATCTGGGCGAAAGTGTCAGCTTTGTTACTTTTTGTGATAAAAGGTTTGCTTGAGTCTGGCTAGATTTTGTTGTGATCTACGTAATTCTAATTAACTAATATGGGTTTGGATAGCAGTAATTTGTACTATTACGTGTTCAGAAATGACAGAGCGGTTGGAGGACTTAAGTTCTCTAAATTTACTATGTGCCTGGGCTAGGGTGAGTCCAACTAGTTTTTTCAAATGGGCCTGTTTGGGGATAATATACCCTCTTATAACCTTTATTGCGCCCCAAAGCGTATCATCTTTTATTTAACTGTTATCATTTTGCTGGATGAGTTCAGACATGTCATGTCTTAATTACTCCCTAAAAGGGATATCTGACGAAATGTTATGGGGTAGGCACCAAGAATTCTTACGTTTGGGGCTACCTGAGGTCTGAAGATTGGCCATAACTTGGTCGTGGTCTGACCAGGGGCAGATAGAGATACGTGCTCGTCTGACCAAATCAAGACTCTTAGCTAGGCAGAATATATTATCAAGTCTACCATATGTTTTGTGTGAGTAGTTGTTGTAGTCTCTGTCTTTTGGGTGAAATGATCTCAAAACTTAATAATATCCAAATTGGGACATAATGGTTCAAAATTTAAGAGATAGGAGTTTAGATTGGGGGTTCTGCTTAGTAGGGGGTCACTGTTTTCCTGTCCACTGTACTCTCCCAATTCATGTTAAAGTCACCTGCTAAGATTACTCTTGCTTGTCTGAACTGTTCCACTACCTGTAGGACTTTCCTACTGGTATATAGATTGACGAGTATTGGGTAAGTAAACTGAGACCAATGTGTGTAGTATGTGGTCTAATCTGCAGATTAGGATCGTGTATCTAGCTTGAGGGTCATTGATTACCTGTATCTGTTTAACTGCTAGTCTCTTATGTATCATAATGGCTGTCCCCCTAGTTCTTTTGGTGAATGGAGAGTGTTGGATGGTTGTGTAAGTATGGGAGTGGAATCTGTGGGGAGTAGCTGACTGCCAATGGGTTTCCTGGAGAAACACACTCAATCCGGGCAGTGGAATTTGAGGGAACAAGTTAGTAGGCTATGCTTAAAGGAAGAAGTAAGGCCTCTAGTATTATGGGTCATAAATCTAAGAGAATCCATTTGTGTATGGTTAAGCTTAGGGGCAGAATGGGTCATATTATCATGGGTATGGAGGTTCAATATTAATGGTGTGAATAAACTATTTAAGGGTTGGGGGAGGTGGATAGGGGGTGCTAGACGAAGTCTCGAACTAAAGCAATGTATCTATGGTGTGAGGTGGAAATAATCCACCTGGGTGGAACCCTGGCATGGGCTTCCTTACGTGGGGGTTAAAACAGATAGAGCAGGAGAGAGCTGATACCAGCCCTGCTCTAGAGTACAAACAATATAATGCATAGAAACAGTTTTATAAACTAAACTTATTTGCGAAAACAGCATTTACTAAACAACATTAGTTGGAACCTGTCCCCTACATCAGGGAAGGAGTGGATACAACCTAAAAGGAAAGGGGAAGTGACCCACCTAGACAAGCTAGGCAGGAAAGGGGGAGGTAGGAGGGGGTCCAAGTGGAGGGAAATTAGTTAGTTTTAGGCACAAAAGAAGCCAACCCACAGGCTATATAAGTCAAAGCAGGCTGGTCCACTATCAGCCAGCCCTTAGTGTTAGTATAAATCCATCCACTGGAAAATGCATTGCAGATTATTGTGTCTATGTGGTTTCAGTCCGATGGTGGGACCCTCAGAGAGAATTTTATATGTCTGTGCGTCAGAAAGTTGTTTCAGGATCAATTTATTAGTGTGAGTGCACTTAACCTACCTCCTATTACAAGACTATTTGCTAGCCTGCACCCACCATTTGTAATGGATTTGACCCTCCACACTGCACCATCACATCACTACACTGAACCCACTTGCACAATTTTTGGGTGTGCACAAGTATACTTAATCCCATCATGGATACCACTGTGAGCCAGGCTGGGCCTACAAGCTAGAGTGCAATTATCCCTGCCATCCCAGCTGACATAGAGGGAGCAGAGACACTTACCCTCACAGAGGGATATGAAGCAAGGATTCCCTTTATATCGGAACTACCAACTACTGCTGATAAAACAGCACAAACCATCTTCCTGCAAAAAATTGAAACTGAAATAAAAAGAATTGGATCTACAACTACATGGAACTTACATCTCTGAATATTACAGGAAATGTTTGATACCTAGAGGCTTTAGGAAAAAGAATATTCCTACGATTGGACGCTCTAATCCTGACTTCTGCAAGTGATGGTGTGCAGTGTTAAACAAATGTTTGCTGGATTTATTGTTACTGATAGTTGAGGAGGTAAGGGTTTTGCTGCTTAACATACAAACTGAACTGAAACTGTTTGGCAATTTATAAGAACCTATTTTACAACAGGATACAAGTAAAAATTGGCTTGAAAAACTGAATACACAGATGAAGGAATACAATACAGCCCTGGTGGTATTCAAAAAAACAAAAACTGACATATGTGATGGAGGACTATAGGGACAAGAGAGTATTTAGGTGGACTCTGGGCCACCTAATACCTCCCCAATTTGATACACCCAGATCAGGTGGGATTTGTCCCCGGTTGGGAAGCCCGAGACAACACCCTTAGGACTTTTCAATTAACTTCATATTCCGAAATAAACAACATACCAATGGCACTTGACTTAGGACAATAGGTCTAGATAAGCACACACAATAGTGAGAGTCCTTGAACTTCTATAATATATAATATATACAAACAAATATTTGATGTCAAATAAAACAAATAAGAATGGATAACCATAATGGATGCAATAAATGAGGAGTGGATACTAAACTAATGAAATCAAATAAAGAATAAAAAATAATAAAAATTGAAATTTATAATTAATAATATAAAATAATAGGCAAGATGCACATTTTAGGAGCTCCTGTGTCATACAATGATTTTATAGGCTATATTGCCTATCTTTACAATTTTCTTGAAAATAATATAGATTTGCATGGAACACTCTCTTACTACTGCGTTTTGGGCACTATGAAGGGATAGATGCTTTGATCTATATAACCCACGATCTCCAGATCTCACTTGCCTATCATAGATACCACACGGGTGAAGATATATCTGCATGTATTCTGACTTGGCTGAATGAATGGCTGGATAACTGCAGTACAACACTTTTGGATGCAGTGGCTGAGGCTTTGAATTCTCCCAATATCCACACCACTTCTCTAGAAGCCCACACTGCTCATGTAAAGAAGTACGATAGTGAAGAAGGGGAGAAGGAACCCAGACAGCCGCCATCTTTACTAAAAAGACCGGTGTTTGTTTCACCATGTGGTGATATACAGGAAAACTGGGACACTACAATGCCAGATGCCGACAAGTTACGAGAAATCTACAATAAGAAACATGATTCAGAATTGAATGTGCTGTTTGGAATTTTTGGAGTGGTTTCCCTGGCTGATTTGCCTTAGAGTGATGGAGTGTGTATGCGGCCATAGGGAGCGCTTGCAGCCCCCTTCTGTCAGCCAATATGCCGGAGCTTTCCTGAGATGCATGCGCTACTTGGCGACGACAAGAGATTGTTTGGCGGACTCGGTGCCTATAAAACATGGTTAAGCTATGTTCACCAGTACTTGACCATATCTGAAAGTTGGTGGCCGTTATCGTTACCAGAACCTACCCATCAAGCCCATTGTGCTCTATGTGGACTTTGCAGTGGTATCGGCTAACCTGGAGATGACATTTTTTTCCACAATAGGAGATATATAGGTGGCCTCCGATACTTTTGTGCACTTGAATGGGTTTGGTTTGTTTTCTTACGCTTTATGGGTATTTCGTGACCATTGACTTGAAGGGTTGCTGTTTTGTCTCATTTAAGTGTAAATGTGTCCCATGTGTGTCCTCCCTTTATTACAAGATAGGGGACTGTGACCTGACTAGCTTTGGTTAGCTACCATATGTATAACACCATAATTACAGCCTGTTAATTTTGTGCTGTGGACTCTGGTATTTTATATGTTCTAAGACTCTGCAACTACTATACTGTCTATCCTCTCTTACAACCCCCCCAGCAAAGAAGCTTAGGCGCTTGATAGATCTGAAGAGTAATTTCATACTAAAATACCTAGCCTACCTCAGACCTTTATTTTATTGTAATTCTAACTAAGGTTGCTGTAACGCTTCCATTAGTTTTCTACTTTATACTACTGCTACAGGTCCTTATGATGGTGACAAATGTGATAACCCTATCTGCAAGTATATGTGTTTATGTTATGATATATACAACACTGTCTTCATTTTATTATACAGAAGTGTAAATAGGTTTTTATAATGTTTTATACATATTTTTTATCTTCCATGCAGATACTCTAAGTGTGTATACCTGGGTTGCTAAACATTTAGATAAGTACACTTTAGTAGCAGGGCTCTTGAACTACTGACTTTTAGATCTCCACCTACCCACATACACAGATTTCCAGTACGTATATATTTGAAGATGGCTGAAGCTGTCCTTATGTAAACTGTATAGCTTACTGTACTCTCAGAAAATGATGGTTCATAACTGAGGTTATGCAGATTTAATAGCTACTCACTAATATTGTTTGGGACTGAAGAGCTTAGTATTCATAAGGCAGGCTTTATTTCCAATTCTTACTATTATGTTATACAATGCTGGATAAGTTGGGTCTCCCTATCTTTTTAGAAATTACGGGTGACCTGAAAGTCACTTAAATATTCTGCAAAATGGGTTAGGTATACTTACTATGACTTCAATTTCCTGTTTAGGTTATGTATATAGGAACAGCCCGTTCTACTATATCTATTTAGGTTCTGGCTCATAAGAGAGATATTGATTAATACATCACTGCCTACTATTGTACTGAGCTGTCTGCGGGCAAGGCAGCATAACTTGGTATATAATATGTGAAGTGTCAGTGATAGCTAGTCAGTATTGAGCAGCCACAAGGAATCTATGACCTAATATGTAACTCTTCCTCTATATATGTTATAGCTAATCCCAGTGTTAGAAGTTGATAGGTTAAGTGATAAGACATGGCTAGGCTAAGGGATACCTGATAGTACTTTATATACATAGCACCACCTGATACTAGTATCCTCTCTTTTGACCTAGGATATGTCATAAATCTTGTTATTGACCTCCTATAATTTGTGAATTACAGTGATGCTTATGTTATGTTATTATGCATCTTATCTAGCATACCCAACTTCCAGAACTTCAGGATATTTTGTATCCAACCCTACACACAAGCTGTTATTATTTTGTTCGGTTGGTTAACTACAGTGATTACCTGTTTGTTTACCATAGGGATGATGATTAATACATGTGACAACTGTAGGTTTGATATTTTACTTGACAATTCTAGTTGATACATTTCCACTATCCATAGTTTTATGTGGGACTACGGCTTTAGGCTTTCTGTTTTTGTTTTTATTATTTTAAAGTTGTATATTGTTTATACATACTACGACTAGACTTACAACCTAACCTGCCAGGTACCCATATGTTATCTACAATCTGAGAAATTGTGGTAGGTTCTGCAAGCGTTATAATACTATTATAGTTCTCCTAATCTCAAGTATATCCCTTCTACTTAGCTAAGATAATGATATAGTCTTTAGTGATTCCTTCTAAATGTAATTTATCTCCCCTCATCCTTTCCCACACTTTATGATGGCTCCCCCTCCCATCTCCCCCATTTCCCTATCCCCCCATCACTCCTTTGTTCCCCCCAGTACCGCTTAGTCCCCCCCCCCCTTCCTGACACCATTGAGCTTATCTCTTAAGCAAAGGAAAATGAATCCAGTAGACAAATTTATTTTCTTTTTACATGACAAACAAATAATTTAGTTATCAAAGATACTTCATTTCAATGACCACGTCAAATCTAAGTTATAGATAGACCTTGAAGTGTAGATAACCTATTATCTATATTGAAGTGTAGGGGACGGATCTACAAAAGATCTATTATACCATTTCTATTATTTCTATATTAGGTGTACATATGGGTTTATTCGCTTGTTTTTCTTTGGATGGTGATGGTTTATTGATGAGTGTAATTCACATGTTCACAGAAGTATAACATGTTACTCAAGATGGTTGTAACTTATTTCACAATCTGTTTTTGATATATATAGTTAATGTTCTATACCTTACTAAGCCCAAAAGTGGCTATAGTTTCTCTTCAAATTTCATGTGACATATTTACCGTTCTTTGTTAAAAAATGAAAAACTGAGATTCATCAGTTGAGGTCCAAGAGTGGCCTCCTTTTGCTCATGAATACCCTCTGTAATGCCCCAATGTTGTACTGGGAGACCCGAGTGGCCTCATAGATCATTCAGAGGGTTAACATGGCACAATAACTGTTCAATACTATTCATATGCATTATTACTCAAATATGTCTAAGTTACTTTGTACAACTCCTCATTTGTTTCGTATTTGAGATTGTATATATGGAAACTATGTATTCGATTTGATTTCACTGTCATACACTGTATTTGTGCCTCAAATTGATTCTCAATAAAAAATATTTTAAAAAATATTTAAAAAAATATATATATATAAAATAATAAACAAGAGATTAATATGAACTTATAGGGGTCAAGTCTGATGAATGTTTTTAATGCGTCTGGGAATGCACTATGGACAGTATAAAAACAATAATGTATGCAGAAAACAACTCCGGGGGAAAAGCAAAAAAACGCAGCAGAGTCAATAACCTCATTCAACCTGTTGGAAAAAGAGACTAAAACTTGAAAATCCAGAATGTTTCTCTCTGTCTTAACTTGGTATATCTGTTGTATCTATGTGATGATGGAATATGTTCAATGGGTGTAATTTTGAAACTGCATGGTTCACCAAAGTGTGCCTGTACATGGTGTCTAGGAATACTGTGGAGAAGAGACTTCTTCCTTACATTACGCAAATGCTCGCTCCATCTGGTGCGAATTTTGTGCGTCGTGCGACCCAAATATTGAAGGCCACATTTGTATGATAATACATATACCACAAATGGTGTATTGCAAGTGATTCTACTTTTGATTTTGACAATTTCACCAGTAGTATTTGCAGTTATAGTGGCTGATTTATTAGTCACATATTTACACATGGAACATCTGGAGTGTCCACATTTATATGAGCCATGGGAGGTATTGGAGATTGACTTTCTCAACCCTATTTTCTTAGACTTAATAATCTTGCTTGGTGCAAGTTTTTGTTTCAAGGTTGGAGCTCTTCTGAAAGAGAAAATGGGTTGCACATCTAAGGTCTGTTTTAGGATAGGGTCTTTCAGGAGGATATGCCAATGTTTAGCTAGCAACTTTTTGATGTCTCTATGATTTGAATTATACTGGGTAATGAAACGAGGTTGTGATGTTGTTGCCAATTCCTTCTTGGGATTGGTATCTTTCGTTTTTACCTTTAAGGATTTTGGTTCTATCTAGACCTCTGACTTTTTCTTGGCTTTCTTTAATGAGAGACGCAGGATAACCTTTTGCCAAGAACCTTTCTGCTAGAATAGATGATTGTTTATCATATATTTCAAGTGTACTACCATTTCTCCTAATTCTATTGAACTGACTAAAGGGGATGTTGGTTTTCCACTTCTTGAGGTGATTACTTGTGAAGTGCAGGAAATATCACCCTGGTTTTCGTAAACTCTATCCAATTTAGGAATCAAAGGTTCCTCCGGCAGTTTAGCCTCCAGGACCTCCAACATAGCTAACACCTCCCTTAGGAGAAAGCATAGATGTTCAATCCTAAATCTAAAATCTAGTTCCTCCGCAGCTGGAGGTTTAGAAATAGCAGACTCTGACCCAGAAAATTCATATTCTGACATATCAGAATGAATCGCATCATCAGACAACCTAGTCTCAGATAAATCCAACAAACTCTCAGATGCCTCCTGGGAAGGATAGCAATATACTTAACCTTTCACAGTGTGAGGTAAAGCACTAATGGCTTCAGACACCACTGTCTTTAACTGCGCGGTAAAGTCTGGAGGTAACAGGCCCCCTCCCACCGGAGGGCTAGGCATGCGATGGGAAGCTGCATGTCCAATAGGAGATGACTGTAGGGTAAGCACCTTATGGGCAAAGGACTCCCCAGTGGTGGACGGCTCTGTGGTATCAAACATAGTAGTTTTCTTTGACACAATCACTTTATTAAGGCATGTGGAACATAGTTGGGCATGCGGGAAAACCTCAACCGCCTCACTATATAAACAGGCAATAGACTTAAACACAGAGGAACTACCCTCTAACGCATCAGAATTCTCCATAGCCTGGTGTCAGGATGCCAGGAATCCGACTGAGACGAGAAGTGCAAAAATAATCACACCTTTATTAGCAGCAAAAAATAATAAAAAGTCAACAAGTCAAATAACAAGCCAGGAATCAAAACCAGAGCTGGTAGTCAGACGAGTCGGGTAAGGAGCCAAAGCGAATAGTCAGACGAGCCGAGTCAGGAGCCAAAGCAAGTAGTCAGACGAGCCGGAATCAGGAACAAGGAGAACAGCAGAGTCAGGAACAAGCCACTTTCTATAAACACAGCACCAATCAGTATTATTTTTATAAACACAGCACTAATCATTATTATTTCTATAAACACAGCACCAATCATTATTATTTCTATAAACTCAGCACCAATCATTATTATTTCTATAAACACAGCACCAATCATTATTATTTCTATAAACACAGCACCACTCATTATTATTTCTATAAACACAGCACCAATCATTATTATTTCTATAAACACAACACCACTCATTATTATTTCTATAAACACATCACCAATCATTATTATTTATATAAACACAGCACCACTCATTATTATTTCTATATACACAGCACCAATCATTATTTCTATAAACACAGCACTACTCATTATTATTTCTATAAACACAGCACCACTCATTATTTCTATAAACACAGAACCACTCATTATTATTTCTATAAACACAGCACCACTCATTATTATTTCTATAAACACAACACCACTCATTATTATTTCTATAAACACAGCACCAATCATTATTATTTCTATAAACACAGCACCACTCATTATTATTTCTATGTACGCAGCACCAATCATTATTATTTCTATAAACACAGCACCACTCATTATTATTTCTATAAACACAGCACCAATCATTATTATTTCTATAAACACAGCACCAATCATTATTATTTCTATAAACACAGCACCACTCATTATTATTTCTATAAACACAGCACCACTCATTATTATTTCTATAAACACAACACCACTCATTATTATTTCTATAAACACAACACCACTCATTATTATTTCTATAAACACAGTACCACTCATTATTATTTCTATAAACACAACACCACTCATTATTATTTCTATAAACACAACACCACTCATTATTATTTCTATAAACACAGTACCACTCATTATTATTTCTATAAACACAACACCAATCATTATTTTTCTATAAACACAGCACCACTCATTATTATTTCTATACACACAGCACCAATCATTATTATTTCTATAAACACAGCACCACTCATTATTATTTATATAAACACAGCACCACTCATTATTATTTATATAAACACAGCACCACTCATTATTATTTATATAAACACAACACCACTCATTATTATTTCTATAAACACAACACCACTCATTATTATTTCTATAAACACAGTACCACTCATTATTATTTCTATAAACACAACACCACTCATTATTATTTCTATAAACACAACACCACTCATTATTATTTCTATAAACACAGTACCACTCATTATTATTTCTATAAACACAACACCAATCATTATTTTTCTATAAACACAGCACCACTCATTATTATTTCTATAAACACAGCACAACTCATTATTATTTCTATAAACACAGCACCAATCATTATTATTTCTATAAACACAGCACCACTCATTATTATTTATATAAACACAGCACCACTCATTATTATTTCTATAAACACAGCACCACTCATTATTTCTATAAACACAGCACCAATCATTATTATTTCAATAAACACAACACCACTCATTATTATTTCTATAAACACAGCACCAATCATTATTTCTATAAACACAGCACAACTCATTATTATTTCTATAAACACAACACCACTCACTATTATTTCTATAAACACAGCACCAATCATTATTATTTCAATAAACACAGCACCACTCATTATTATTTCTATAAACACAGCACCACTCATTATTATTTCTATATACACAGCACCAATCATTATTATTTCTATAAACACAGCACCACTCATTATTATTTCTATAAACACAGCACCACTCATTATTATTTCTATAAACACAGCACCACTCATGATTATTTCTATAAACACAGAACCACTCATTATTATTTCTATAAACACAGCACCACTCATTATTATTTCTATAAACACAGCACCACTCATTATTATTTCTATAAACATAGCACCAATCATTATTATTTCTATAAACACAGCACCACTCATTATTATTTCTATAAACACAACACCACTCATTATTATTTCTATAAACACAACACCACTCATTATTATTTCTATAAACACAGTACCACTCATTATTATTTCTATAAACACAACACCAATCATTATTTTTCTATAAACACAGCACCACTCATTATTATTTCTATAAACACAGCACCACTCATTATTATTTCTATAAACACAGCACCACTCATTATTATTTCTATAAACACAGCACCAATCATTATTATTTCTATAAACACAGCACCACTCATTATTATTTATATAAACACAGCACCACTCATTATTATTTCTATAAACACAGCACCACTCATTATTATTTCTATAAACACAGCACCAATCATTATTATTTCTATAAACACAACACCACTCATTATTATTTCTATAAACACAGCACCAATCATTATTTCTATAAACACAGCACAACTCATTATTATTTCTATAAACACAACACCACTCACTATTATTTCTATAAACACAGCACCAATCATTATTATTTCTATAAACACAGCACCACTCATTATTATTTCTATAAACACAGCACCACTCATTATTATTTCTATATACACAGCACCAATCATTATTATTTCTATAAACACAGCACCACTCATTATTATTTCTATAAACACAGCACCACTCATTATTATTTCTATAAACACAGCACCACTCATGATTATTTCTATAAACACAGAACCACTCATTATTATTTCTATAAACACAGCACCACTCATTATTATTTCTATAAACATAGCACCAATCATTATTATTTCTATAAACACAGCACCACTCATTATTATTTCTATAAACACAGCACCACTCATTAATATTTCCATAAACACAGCACCAATCCTTATTATTTCTATAAACTCAGCACCAATCATTATTATTTCTATAAACACAGCACCAATCATTATTATTTCTATAAACACAGCACCAATCATTATTATTTCTATAAACTCAGCACCAATCATTATTATTTCTATAAACACAGCACCAATCATTATTATTTCTATAAACATAGCACCAATCATTATTATTGCTATAAACACAATACCAACCATTATTTTTTCTATAAACTCAGCACCAATCATTATTATTTCTATAAACACAGCACCACTCATTATTATTTCTATAAACACAGCACCAATCATTATTATTTCTATAAACACAGCACTACTCATTAGTGATGTCGCAAACAGTTCGCCGGAGAACAGTTCCCGGCGATCTTAGCTTGTTCGCGTTCGCCGCGGCGGGCGAACATATGCAATGTTCGATCCGCCCCTATTCGTCATCATTGAGTAAACTATGACCCTGTATTTCACAGTCTGTAGACACATTTTAGCCAATCAGCAGCAGACACTCCCTCCCAGACCCTCCCAGCTCCTGGGCAGCAGCCATTTTAGATTCATTATGATCCTGCATTCTTAGTGAGAGGAGGGATAGTGCTGCTGCTGTTATTTCTATGAGTTTATTGCATTATTAGTCACTGTACGTCTGTGACACACAGATAATATCCCGGCACACAGCTGATATAACAATACTATGAGACATTAAATAGTGAGTGAGTCAAGTTATTTTTATGTGTTTATCACATTATTAGTCACTATACGTCTGTGACACACAGATAATATCCTGGCACACAGCTGATATAACAATACTATTAGACAATAAATAGTGAGTCAGTGACGTTATTTCTATGTGTTTTTTGCATTATTAGTCACTGTACGTCTGTAACACACAGATAATATCCTGGCACACAGCTGATATAACAATACTATTAGACAATAAATAGTGAGTCAGTGACGTTATTTCTATGTGTTTTTTGCATTATTAGTCACTGTACGTCTGTAACACACAGATAATATCCCGGCACACAGCTGATATAACAATACTAATAGACATTAAATAGTGAGTGAGTGAAGTTATTTCTATGAATTTATTGCATTATTAGTCACTGTACGTCTGTGATACACAGATAATATCCCGACACACAGCTGATATAACAATACTATTAGACATTAAATAGTGAGTCAGTGAAGTTATTTCTATGTGTTTATTGCATTATTAGTCACTGTACGTTTGTGACACACAGATAATATCCCGGCACACAGCTGATATAACAATACTATTAGACATTAAATAGTGAGTCAGTGAAGTTATTTCTATGTGTTTATTGCATTATTAGTCACTGTACGTCTGTGACACACAGATAATATCCCGGCACACAGCTGATATAACAATACTATTAGACATTAAATTGTAAGTGAGTGAAGTTATCTCTATATGTTTATTGCATTATTAGTCACTGTACGTCTGTAACACACAGATAATATCCCGGCACACAGCTGATATAACAATACTATTAGACAATAAATAGTGAGTGGGTGAAGTTATTTCTGTGTGTTTATTGCATTATTAGTCACTTTACGTTTGTGACAAACAGATAATATCCAGGCACACAGCTGATATAACAATACTATTAGACAATAAATAGTGAGTCAATGAAGTTATTTCTATGTGTTTATTGCATTATTAGTCACTGTACGTCTGTGACACACAGATAATATCCCGGCACACAGCTGATATAACAATACTATCAGACATTAAATAGTGAGTCAGTGACGTTATTTCTATGAGTTTATTGCATTATTAGTCACTGTACGTCTGGGACACACAGATAATATCCCGGCACACAGTTGATATAACAATACTATTAGACATTAAATAGTGAGTGAGTCAAGTTATTTTTATGTGTTTATCACATTATTAGTCACTATACGTCTGTGACACACAGATAATATCCTGGCACACAGCTGATATAACAATACTATTAGACATTAAATAGTGAGTCAGTGAAGTTATTTCTATGTGTTTATTGCATTATTAGTCACTGTACGTCTGTGACACACAGATAATATCCCGGCACACAGCTGATATAACAATACTATTAGACAATAAATAGTGAGTCAGTGACGTTATTTCTATGTGTTTATTGCATTATTAGTCACTGTACGTCTGTGACACACAGATAATATCCCGGCACACAGCTGATATAACAATACTAATAGACATTAAATAGTGAGTGAGTGAAATTATTTCTATGAGCTTATTGCATTATTAGTCACTGTACGTTTGTGACACACAGATAATATCCTGGCACACAGCTGATATAACAATACTATTAGACATTAAATAGTGAGTCAGTGACGTTATTTCTATGTGTTTATTGCATTATTAGTCACTGTACGTCTGTGACACACAGATAATATCCCGGCACACAGCTTATATAACAATACTATG